>NC_143403.1:42061057-42380126 GCF_052110815.1 Crocodylus siamensis | reverse complement strand
CGAACTTCCAAGAGAAGCGGCACTGGCTCCTACCCTGGGGGTCTTTAAGAGGAGGTTAGATGAACACCTTTTTCCTGCCATGGCAGGGGGTCGGACTAGATGATCTACTCGGATCCCTTCCGACCCCAGAAACTATGAAACTATAACTATGAACTATGGGAGGATCTTGGGTGCACAATTTATGGCAATGAGGGATTGCTCTTGGACTTTCCCTCCAGCTTGCTCCTTTTGGTCTTTTGACTAGAGGGCACCTGAACTTCAAGGCCTCCAGACTTGCATGTAGGATGCCTGGCATGGATTTGGGAGTATCTGAAGATCTAAGCTGAAGAGTCTGAGAGGTAGGATACTTACTAGTGGTAGTGCCTCACAGACATGAACACTTGAGCTCTGGTCAGTTGAAATTTGGAATTTAATTCAGAACTGATTTGGCCCTGGAAACAAAATTTTATCTAAAAAAAAAAAAAGGTTTATACTGTGTATAAATACATACAAAAGTACTGCTCAAAAGTGTGTTTATGTAGTGCCTGTGCTGAAACTTGCAGTTTGTAATAAATTATAATGCATCAATTCTGGACAAACTAAATTACTCTGGGTATGTTTATTTCAAAGCAGTGTTTTTTGGACCATTGCATTTCAAGTTTTCGGGGGGGGGGGGGAAGGGAAGGTATGTAACTGCTGTGAATCTGAGTCTGGGCCGACAGCAGTTCCCTGCCACGCTCTGCTTGCTCTCTGCAGCTTGTGCTCTCCCTTCTGTCCCTTCTTCCTTCCCTTACTGTTGTACAGCTTGCTTCCATGTTGTGTTCAGGGGAGGAACAGAGGTTGAGCAGGGTCTGACAGTAAGGGGGAGGGGACTTATAGACTAAATATTCTAATATAGAATCTAATTATTGGGGGTTGTCATGTATTCAGGCTCAACTTACATTAGAGTAAACACAGTACTTACAACTGTTGCCATTTTGGCAGGATTGAGCAGTTTATCGTCTTTCTCGCTTCTAGGATGCTTATCTTGCTGGGATCCTATGACCCCAGCTGACTTCCTGCCCTTTGGGCAGGGGGCTGGACTCGATGATCTCCCGAGGTCCCTTCCAACCCTAATGTCTATGAAATCTATGAAATAAATCTATGAAATGTCTATGTAAGTCTGTTTGTGATTCTCAGGTTGTGCGTTCTTCCACCTGTCTTCCCTGAAGGCCCATCCAGCAGGCATGCTCTGAGCTTTCATAACATATACCAATAGGAATGAGTTGTATGCAAGACGCAACAACCATGGTCACTTTCATTTAAAAAAACAGTTGGCTGGAAGAGAAGAAGGTGTAGTAATGGTGACACCATTTAACAGTGCCTTAGTGGCTAAAGCACTTGCCCAGGGGTTGGTACACCTGGGTAGACCTATGTATGGGGAGATTCAGGAGGGTTATTGGTTGAGTGCCAAGAGCTAACCAAGAATGTGGCCTACTATGCTGGCCACTGTATTAAGACTGATCTTGCTACATCCAAATAGACCAGAGACACAGGATGTTGATCTTTCAAAAGTCAGTGATTCTTCAGAATTGTATTGTGTGTTGTAGGATGCCTTTTAAAATATTCAAGGCTATTCCAAGTAAAGTGGCCAAGCACTGTAAAATGGGGAAGCTAGAAAGTCTCTTGAAAGTCTATGATAAAAGATCTGGACAACTTCCCATCTTCATTACATCTACTAGTTCAGCAAAGTTCATGTATCCCTGCGGCATTGCTAGTTAATTAAAATTGGGTGTATTTTGGTGATGGTATATAAACCACACAAAATCTCCCATTCCTTTTGCTCATATTACTGCCTATCATAATTGTATTCATTGGTTCTCATTGCAGTCTGGTATCTTTCAAGTCTGCAGCGTGTTGCTAGGCTTTCAGATGAGCCTTGTAGTGGATATGACGAGTAACCTGCTTTCTTCAGTCAAAATTAGCCTACAAAAAGTGAAGCTGATAGTCTGGAGAAGAATTTTATTCTCTGTGGCTGCCTGTGGTACTGCATTTAGGGCTCATCCTAGGAGAAGTAATTGTTTTCGTCCTTGTGGAAGCTAACCCTTACATCAAAACCACTGATAAGAGTTTCCTGTGAACTGGCTCAGAGCCCAAATGACAAATGATGCAAAATCTAATTTGTCTTGTATTTAAGCTGTAAACAGTAAATACGTCATTGCTTTATAGTGTCAAATAAAGTAGAACTACACCACAGCAGAAATCAGATGTTTAACTTCAGGTGAATAGGTTTCCTGGTCATCTACCTAGATGTTAATAGTCAACACTTCTCAAATGCTTGGCATATCAAAGCATTCCAAAGAACTGTGTACTAATGTATGAGCTTCCAGTAAGTACATACATGCATAATGGCTCTGCTTTGTCTTCCAAGAGCCCCTGCTGTATCCTTGTTTTATAGAGAAGAAAAAGAATGGTCAGAGAACAGATTACATTTTTAAAGATTGCACAGTTGGAGCAAGAAAGAACCCAGCAATTGTGACTCCATCTTCTTACCACTAGACTGTGTTCTGGGATGGCCATGTAGCTTTGGGGATATGGTGCTGTAGCATTAATACTGATATGGATTGGAATGTCACCTCATTTGAGATTAAGACTCAAAAGTAGTTAAACTTGTTTCTTGAGTCTATTCTCTTGTATCTACTAAGAAAAGCCGTAAGCCAGGATGTAGCAGAGCACCTCTGGTGTCTGTCACTGTAAGACCCTGATGAGGCAACTGGCAGGTACAGCCCAGCTCTGAGTGGCCATTTTAAGAATCAGGCCAGCAGAACCGGAAGCAGCAGTCTGCTGCTTGGCACCGAGGAAACAACAACTTCCAGTGGAGTTGCTGCTCCAGTAACACCAGGAGGCAAGGGCAAGAGCTGATGGGGATGTTTAGGAGGCTCTTGGTCCTGGGCATGACCTAAAACTGCAATCTGCTGGGGATGCCTAAACCCCAGGCCCTGCCTTCAGGTGGGTCATTTAACATCAGAGGTAGTCAGTGACCAGGCACGGCTGTGGCCACCTGAGCCCATGTGGGGTACAAGACAGTGGAGAGTGGGGTCATGCACGATGGTGAGTGGCACCTGAGCCGGGGGGGGGTGTTTGTCTCCAGGCCCCAGCGTAGGGGGCAGACTATGTGTCTCAGTGGAGGTGGAGGTGTAGAGTGGGGTGCAATGGGGCACCTAATGGCCTGCATCAGTGGGGCAGTTTTGAGGCCGGGAGAGAGGGGTGAGTACTAGGGACCTGAGATGAGGCCCTGTGAGGAAAAGGTATGTAGCGGGTCCCGGTGACCAGGGGGCTTGAGGGTAGGCCCTGCTAACATGAGGGCTGAGTTTGGGTCCAGGTAAGCCTTAGGGCGCCTGAGGCTGCAGGTGGGCCAGACACCAATTGGCTGGGGTGGCTGAGGTAGTGCTGGTGAGTAAACAGTGGCGTGAATTAGGAGCCCCTAATTTAGAGCAGCTGGATGAGTGACCTGGTGAGGTTTGCTGGCTGGGGAGTGCAGGGAAACAAGCCCCAGGACCCTTCAGGTGAGGACAGGGTGACTGTGGCCCTGGGAAGAGGTGGGGCAATTATGAGAGTGGCCCAGCAAGGGGGCAGTCTGAGAGAGACCATGTGAGAGGCAGTGGAATGAGAGGCCTCAGTGAGAGGGAGGTGTTATGAGTGTGGCCTGTAATAGGGTGGAAAGCGAGAGGCCTAATGCTGGGCTGAGTTGAGCCCGGCCCAGGCTGGAACAGACCTCAGCTGTTAGGAGCATCTGTGAGGCTTGGGATGCAGTATAGGGGTGGTTGGAGCTGCATACACAGGCCCAGGAGAACAGAGCATCTAAAGGGCAGTCTTCTGCCTAATTAAGATCTTAATTTTTGAACACAAGATGTAGAAGGTGAGAAAGATGGGAGGCATGCCCAGAGGTGGGTGGGAGACTAGCACTGTGGCTGGTTAGGGAGTTCCCACTTTGCCACACACGACTGTCCAATTGGCAGTCTGTGGGCTGCATCCAGTGTGGGGCTCCCACCTGTCTGCCGCTGCCCGTTGCTCTGGCTGGGGTCTCAGGGCTCCTCTTCCTCCTGCCTTGCTTTAGGTGGTGGGGCAGTGCAGCCCTCAGTGCCAGGGGAGCTGGTGACCAAAGGCATACGTATAGAGGGGGAATCTGCGGCTGAGGAGCTAACAGTGAGGTGGGTCTTCCATGCAGCTGAAGGAGTGAGGTCATCGGTTTCTGCACAGAATGCAGCCTGGGGGGCCTTTGTGGCCCATGAGTCATGCAGCCTCTGGCCACTTAGAAGTTGAACAGTTCTGCCCTAAGCTATCCCATAAACCATCGTCCAGTCTATGTAGCAACAAAGGGATGAAATTACGCAACCTGGTTATTACCAGCATAGTTTATCCAGGACTGGTGAGGGTGGCCACAGACAAGATCACTTTAGGGAACATTTAAGGTAATTAATGGGTCAGCAATGTTTTTGGGCACAGCAGAGATGTTTCATAGTTTCATAGTTTGTAGAATCGGAAGGGACCTGAGCAGATCATCAAGTCTGACCCCCTGCCATGGCAGGAAAGAGTACTGGGGTCAAACAACCCCAGCAAGGTGTTCATCTAGCCTCCTCTTAAAGACCCCCAGGGTAGGAGCCAGCACCACTTTGCTTGGAAGTTGGTTCTAGGTCCTAGCTGCCCTGACAGTGAAGTAGTGCCTCCTGATGTCTAATCTGAATTTACCCTCTGCCAGCTTGTGACCATTATTTCTAGTCACTCCTGGTTGTACTCAGGGGAACAGGGACTCCCCCAATGCCTGGTGGTCCCCTCTGACTAGTTTGTAACAGGCCACTAGATCCCCCCTCAGCTTTCTCTTGTGGAGGCTGAACAGGTTCAGGTCCCATAGCCTCTCCTCGTAGGGCCTGCCCTGCTGCCCCCTGATCGTACAAGTGGCCCTCCTCTGGACCCTCTCCATGTTGTCCACATCCCTCCTGAAGTGCGGCGCCCAGAACTGGACGCAGTACTCCAGCTGCGAACTGACCAGTGCCGCATAGAGGGGGGAGGATCACCTCCTTGGACCTGCTTGAGATGCATCTGTGGATGCATGACAGGGTGAAGTTGGCCTTCCTGACTGCATCCCCACACTGCCTGCCCATATTCATCTTGGCATCAATGATGACTCCAAGATCCTTTTCTGCCTCTGCACTGACAAGAAGAGAGTTCCCCAGCCTGTAGGTATGGTGCTGGTTCTTCCTCCCCAGGTGCAGCCCCTTGCACTTGTCAGTGTTGAATCCCATCCTGTTTTCATCCACCCACCTCTGTAACCTGTCTAGGTCTGATTGGGGCAGAAAACTTCCTAGCGCTGAATTTTTTCTGTGGGAAATTTTTCATTTCTAAAAATTCATTGCTTCATAAAATTCTTTAGTAGCAATGAATGGATGCCAATACAATATTAGGCAAGGCTGACAGTTTCAAAGTTGTAATTAATGTTTTTCAGGTGATTATCCCTAGGAAGTGTGGGAGAGAGTGTATATATGTTTTATTGATTTGTAAACAAGGAGGTAAATACATTCACATAATAATCCAAATCAAAAATCAGTTATGAATTCACCTAATTGGCTGTGCAAGTCGAATCAAAACCAAAGCTAAAATTCTTATTTCATCTTGGACTGCAAGTGAAAGCAAAACAAAAACTAAAACAAATTAATTTTTGTTTCACTTTCCGTTCAGCAAACACACAGAGCAGCATCTCATTTCTTTTTTTGAGCTGGGGAAGTTGGAAGTATTTGCATGAGATCTATTAGTTTTTTAGTGCTTTTGGTTTGAAGTAGTCATCATGATGCCTAATCAGAAAAAAACTAGTGCGTGGCATCATTATAGTGAAGTTCAAGCTACTGAAGGAAGGAAGAAAGTTGGTAGATGTCAATGTTGCAGGCAGGAGTATGCTAACAATGCAACAAGAATGAAGAAACATTTAATAACATGTAGAAAGTGTCCTGAAAGAGTACAAGCCATATACAGAAAGCTAATGCAATGAAGTAGTGGAACAGCATAATCTGAGAAAAGTCTACTTCAGGAATCCTATGCAAGTAAACAAATTAATATGTTAAACAACACACAGTATAGATTAGCATCTATGTTGTTTAAAACATTATATTTTTACAAATTAATGCAACTCTGGACTATTATTTATTTATTTATTTAAAATATTTGTATCCTGCTTTTCTGCTTGTACTAAGCACCCAAAGTGACTTAGGCCTAACAATATTAAAAAAAAAAAATACATAAGAAATAAATAGTTAACTATTTCAAACCAGCAGAGCAAGCTTAGTCTTTTGGCCAACAGCAGAGGCCAGACTGCAGTCGCAGGGCAACTGAGCAGCAAGTTGAGCAGCAAAGTGTTCTTACTGGCAGGGAAGGGGGAAGCAAGCTCCCTGCTGCTTCTCCTTTTGATGAATTAGGCCAAACTAAAATAAGCTAAAATAAAAATCTTTTCCCCCTTTTGTTGCAGGAACTTGGTAGCTCAAGTGAAATAGCAAATTTGCAAAAAATGGAAAATTAAAATGTTGAGCTGCTAGGTATGGGGGAAGAAGCAGGATACTCTGTTTCCAGATCATTGTCATCAGATATACGATCCATCATGAGTAGCTGTTCAAGACCGTCATGTATTTTATCAGGTTTTGTGGGCAAAACATCAAAAGAAGATCAAGAAAAAGCTGATGAGGCATTAACTTGAGCTATATTTGCAAGTGGTACACCTCTTTCCGTAAGTGAAAATCAATACTGGAAGGAACATTACAAACTAATTCGCCCATCATATAAGTTACCATTGCATTATCACTTATTACATTCTCTCTTAGAAAGTATGACAGAGTTCAAACAATGGTTATTCAAAGGATTGGTCAAGCAGAATCACTGACTCTGATGTCAGATGGAGGACTGATATACAAGGAAATCCTTTATTGAGCTTTATGTTAGCAACACCTGAACCAATATTCTTGAAAACAGTTGCTACCGAATGTTCTTGTCATGCAGGTGAATACATAGCCAAATTACTGAGTGAAGAGATTGAAAGTGCAGGTCACTCCAGGGTACAAGCCCTTGTAACTGATAATGCGAGTAACGTGAAAGCTGCATGGCAAATATTAAAGGGAAAGTATCCTCATTTCATAGTATTTGACTGTGTTGTTCATGGGTTGAATCTTCTGGGAAAGGAAGTGTGAATACAGTGAAGACAGTATTGGCAAACTGCAAAGTGATTGTGAAGGTATTCAACAATCGTCATGTTCCTAATCAGACTTTGAAGAAATGACAGAAAGAGAAGTAGGGGAAGGAAAGTGCACTTTTATTGCCAGGAGTAACTAGATGGGGCTTGGCTACAAAGTGTTTGCATAGTTTGCAGTACACAAAGAACTGTTTGCAGTGTGATTCAATAGATGACACAGTATCCCAGGTTATTCCTGTGAACATTTGGAAGCAGATTCTCGACAAGGATGTGTTCTTGGTTTGCGTTCAAGGAGCATTCAGTTTGCTACTACCGGTTTCAGTGGCTATCAAGAAACTTGAAGGAGATGCACCAGACCTCTGAATGAAAATCTAATTGAGCTTTTGCCCTTTTCACCTCTATCCAAAATAGTAGTAAAAACAAATGTTTACTAAGAGATCTGAGTTTTTATCTCATTCAGTTCATCCGACAGCAAACCTTTTGGATCCTCAACACGGAGGACAGCATTTACCAGAAGATGAATTACCTACTGCTCTCAATACAATTATGGAAGTCGGTAAGAATGTCTCCAACATGGACGAAATAGCCGTGATGACAGACATTGCTGGTACTGTGCAAAGACATCCTTTGGCAGGCAGCAGAGAATATGTCTCCTCTCGCATGGTGGAAGGGATGGATACTGTAACACCCGACTGTTGTCCAGGATTGCTCTAAGGATCCTAAGTATTCTACCAACAGAATTTGAAGGCTTTCGGCTCAATCGAGACAAAAAAGAGAAATAGACTAACAAATGAACACACCACTAAGCTTGTTTCTGTTTCTCAAAATCTCTTGCTTGTGGCAAATCAGTCAGAAGCACAATTAGTGAAGAAGATGCAGCATGATGATAAGTTGCCCTTGCCCATAGACTCATTGGTAAAACCATCTTTTAGCAAAAGAGAATATGGTTCAAGTAGTTTTAAATCAGATTTGCCTCAATCTGATTTTGAAATGGAACTAGTAAGTAGCGCAAATGATTCTACAGATAGTGACAGTGAAACTGGAGGTGCCGCAATGACCTCAGTGGAAGAGAGTTAAACTCTGTTGAAGTAGATGAGTGGACTACCCCAGCATATCATGCACAGTTCTTTGGGTGTGCTAAAATTAGTGTGTCAATAGTTTTCAGTGCCTTTGTTTGTTTAAATTTAAGGGAAAAAACCAATGTAAGGGAAGTACATGCTACTGTGTATTGTCTTTACATTTTTACAAATATTCCAATAAAAATAATTTCTTTCCACATAAAGCTTTGAATTTGTTTGAATATAACATTTAAACCACATTAAGTATGCTGTATTTAATTCTTTTCCTACTCAAATATTTCAGTTCAAATACTTGTGGCTATTGGGATGTAAAGTTAACATGGGGGTACTTTTTAGTTTTGTTTACTGAATATAAGTCAAATAAACTTGCTAAATCAGATCACTCTGCTTAGGGCATTGGAAAATTTTCCAGAAAACCCACATCTCTGGGGCAGAGTGCCAAAAACACCTGCAACCTCGACTTGTAAGATGCTGGCATGGCAGGGGAGCTGTGAGGGGCCCAATCCTTATTATGGCAGTGCAGCCCTTGCTCCTTCCCTACTGTCTGTCCTGAGGCCTGCATGCCAAATGAGCAAAATATTTTTGCGTGCTGTGGTCTGGCACCCGTGCTGGGGGTTATCTACCCCTGAGGTAATTTATTAAACAAGTTTTCTTTCCATCTAGTTCAGTCCAGCCTTCCCTTTTCCTCAGTGGTTTTCGGGGAAAAGTGTCTCAAACTCTATGGGATGGATGCTCATCTTTTCTGATTTATGGCCATTATCTTTGTCCTTCCCTCTTGTGACTGAAGATATTAATTTTAACAGCAGTTGTTTCCATGATGCACTATTTTCCTAGTGTTATTGTATGTATTTTTCGTTGTATTTCATGTAATGTTGTAGCTGTAAGTGATTAGAGTTAGTATCCTGTGAGTGACCAGGGTTCCTGGACCCATGCTCTAGAAATCATGCCTTAGCAAAAGACTATTTGCTTTTGGAAGGGGAGTTAAAGAATAGGTTAGACCCTTTTCTGCACTAGAATACAGTGTTATTAGGTACAAGTGACTTTAATGTATCTGGTAGTGTAAAAGTGAGGATGGTAGCTGTGATTGTCCAGAAATTATGTGAGTGGCAAGGTTTTCTTAAGGTGATATCTTTTATTGGACCAACTGAGGTGCTTATACAGTAGCCTAGTAATGCTACATAGTAGTGTGCCAGTCAAAAACTGTGCTAATACGCTACTGTGCTATTAGGCTACTGTGCAGTAAGCATCACAGAAAACCCACGCATTAGTGCTGCTACGTAGTAACTGCAGTTGCTGCGCATTTAGTTAATACTTCATTAAGCAACTATGAAACTAAATGTGCAGTAACTACTGTGCATTAATGAATATGTAGATGCAATCACTGCAGCATTGGGATAGCTAGACAAGCTTTTGAATGCATAGGTGGCCCAACGAATATCACTCTAAGATCTTTGCTTCTTGGTGTATCTGTAAATAGTACTTTTGCTAATGTCTGTGAACGCCTTTTAAAGTACTTTCCTTCTTGTGCAGAATCAAGAGTTTGTGCTAGCCCAAGCCAACCTCTGTTGTCAGTGACAGTCTGTTACATGTGTCTAAGCAGAAGGGTGAGAGATTGGCTGGGCATGGCTTTAATACCCTGATGATGAGACTTGTGCTTCCTGCTGTAAATCTTGGTGCCTGTGTGGTAGTTTGGGGGAGGACACTGGATGGAAAATTAAACTCTTTCCTTGTTTGGGGCCAGAGCTATTTTTAGCTGTTACACTCTGTGCCTGTGGAGCTGGGCAGAGTAGGACATTCCTGTGGATCTGCTGAAATTGTGTTGTTTTTGTTTAAGCCTATAGAATTGGATGTGCTTGTTGAACTTGTTTGAAGAAGGCGGAAAGTTCATTCTTTCACCTGTTTAAAAACTGAGTGAATCATGCAGGTGGAAAGCCAGATCATTTGGTAAACATACAAACTGCTGAACCTTTGAAATTCAGTTGTGCAATAAGTGGGTGCTGTGGATGCTGTTAAAATGTTACCAGGATTTTTACAAGCCAAGTAACCTGCTCCCCTACAGTAGGGGTTGGAAATTCAAGCTGCAGATAGTTGGAAGAACTACCACTTAAGGTTTTTTTTTAAACCACCTTTAGCTGTTTTACTTAGCACTTGTGTTTAAATCCTCTGCATCCTGGGTGGCTTCACTGTAGGACAGATTTTTTGAATCAGCAACTGTGGCTATGTATCTTGTTTGGAGGAAAAGCTGGGCAAACAGTTTGTTGTGAAAGGAAAGAATCCAACATGCTGGATGCAGACCCGGGTGCTTAGCTGATTAGATGGAAAAAATGGTATTGCCAGCAGTTGCTCTGGATTTACTAGTCAGTTTTCCTTGGCAATAAATGAAAACCAAATAGTAATATTGATTTTTTTTGTAGATGTGATATTCACCTTTGATGCTGTTAATCATGATAAATTGTCATGTCTACAGGCATCAAAGGGATGCATGGAGTCTTCCTGGTAGGAAATCTGTCACTCTATTTCTTACATGTTTGAATGTCTGCCTGCCTTTCTTTTGGAGAGAAGATAGAATCGGCTTGGACAGGTGTTTTCTTGCCAGAGAGGGTTCCAAATAAGGTGCAAAAGATTTCATTCCTCCTGTGTGTCTGCCAGGAAGTTAGGAGGGTATGGGTTAGAATACCGTCAGTATGCTAATCCACTTATGCTAAATTTGTTTGCATTTAAAAACAATTTTAAATAGTGAGTATTGGATTGTTTGTTTGTTTTTTTTGTATGGGTGGGCTAAATGGGCACATCTAGTTCCAACGTTTGGTTGAGTCCATAACGTCAACGGAGAGAAGGAAGAGAATAGATGATTCCTTTGTGAACTTCCTTAGAACTCATTCATTGTGAATTTTTTTTTTCTTTTCTTTTCCTTTTTTTTTTTTTGGTCTATTACATTAACTTGTCAAACACCAGTTGCTAAAATCGTGAAAGGGAAAAAACTAAACTTGGCATAATTGACTCCTTAATTCCTTCCACTCTCAAAAAGCATTGCTGCATTGCTGAGTCCAATGGAAAACAGAAATCAGTAGAGCTTCCCCACTTGCTGTTTCAGTTCTAGGCCTGTGTCAAAAAGGAATGTTGAGGCAACTTTTTATTTGATATCCCACGTGGCAGTGGTCATTGTATACTGCCTGGTGCTAGTTCTTTTCAACAATCAAAAGCCCAGTCAGGTCACAGGCAATCCAAGTATGAAGTCATGTCATTCTAATTCCTGTCTTTTTTAACATGATTCTGGTGTTACTTCAGCAATTGCCATGTTGAGCAGCTAGAGCTAGCAACCCATTGATATAAAGCAATAATTCCTAACAAGTAGTTAGAAAAGAACTGCTGTAAAAATTGAATTGCAGTTAAATGGGTGAGTATGCTGGCAATTAAAATGCTGTTCAGGCAGTCCTCAACTTACAATGTTTCAAGTTACGTTTTGCACTTACAGCCTTTATAAATTGACACCCTGTTTCAACTTTACAACACCAGTTTCAACTTACAAAGCTTGATCTGTGGTAGTGCCATGCCAGCGAACAAGTTCGCTGCGTTGCTCATCTCCCTGGAGAACATCTGTCCAAACTTCCTTGGACACTTTCTTTAAGAAAGCAAACAAGACTCCAGAAGAATCTGCAGCTAAGACTCCTGAGAAGACTCCAGTCAAGAGCCCTTCAAAAAGTTCAACCAAGAGCCCTTCAAAAAATCCAGCAAAGCCACCACAGAGAAGTCCTTCTAAATCAATATATTGCTATTTACAATATAAATACATTAATGTAGCTATATTATTTGTCTATAATTGATTGAGTACAAAATTTGGGGGTATTTTTGGTGAAAATAGGGTATCAGGCCTTGGTTCAGAAACAAATCCCCCATTTATAACATTGTTTCTTCTGAGAAAATTGGTTCTGAGTTGCAACGTTTCAACTTAAGATGTGGTTTTCAGGAACCAATTGTGTCATAATTCTGAGGACTGCCTGTACTTTGAGCTGGGGGACAGCCTCATGATTTGTTGGGGCTAGATATATTTTGAGACCTAGGTTTTAACGCCAATAGCCTTTTCTAGTCACTGATCCTGGTTTTCATAGATTTCATAGACATTAGGGCTGGAAGGGACCTCGGGAGATCATCGAGTCCAGCCCCCTGCCCAAAGGGCAGGAAGTCAGCTGGGGTCATAGGATCCCAGCAAGATAAGCATCCAATTTGCTCTTGAAGGTGTTCAATGTAGGTGGTTGAACCACCTCTGATGGCAGGCTGTTCCAGACTTTGGGGGCTTGGACAGTAAAGAAAATCTTCCTTATGTCCAGCCTGAAACGGTCTCACAGTAGTTTTTGACTGTTCGACCTCGTCATCCCTTGGGGCGCTCTGGTGAACAAACGTTCCCCCAGATTCTGGTGGTCACCCCTGATAAACTTATAGGTAGGTGGCCATCAGATCACCCCTGAGCCTGCGCTTTTCCAGGCTAAAAAGCTCCATGGCTCTCAGCCTGTTGTCGTAAGGTCTGTTTTCTTGACCTCTGATCATGCGCGTGGCTCTTCTCTGGACTCTCTCAAGCTTCTCCACATCCTTTTTGAATTGTGGAGCCCAAAACTGGATGCGGTACTCCAGCTGCGGCCTCACCAAGACCAAGTACAAAGGGAGAATGACGTCCTGGGATTTGCTTGAGAAGCATCTATGGATGCAAGCCAGCGTTTTGGTCGCTTTACTAGCTGCAGAATCATATTGCAGGCTTATGTTCATCTTGTGGTCAATAACGACACCCAAGTCTCTTTCTTCCGTAGTGCTAGCCAGCGTAGCACTGCCGAGCCTATAAGGATGCTGCAGGTTTTTCTTCCCAAGGTGGAGAACCTTGCATTTTTCGGTGTTAAACACCATCAGGTTCTCGTCCGCCCATTTGCTGAGCCTGTCCAGGTCGGCCTGGATCACCCGCCTGTCTTCTGGTGTGGATGCCTTGCCCCAAAGTTTGGTGTCATCAGTGATTGAAGAGCAACTTTGGGTTCCTGGCATGACTAACGGAGATATAGTTAAAACCAGACTGCATCTGTACTCTTCACGGTGTCCAAGACACCCAACTGGTATCAGGAATTCTCCACACATAACGATAAACAGACATGCTGTAAAAAACCACAGAGGAAGGTAAATGCATAGCAAAAGTGATCACAGACTATTCAGCGTATCCACCAGCCAGTAACAGCCCACAAAGTTCTACCAAAAGGCAGGTAGGTGCCTGTCCAACTTTCACATAGAACAATAAGTGCATGAAGTGTCAGATCCCAGCATAGGATGCTGTGTCTTTGTGCAGGTGGTCTACATGGTTGGCAGGTCTATGTTAAAAATAAGAAAGCTGGCAGGTCTCACTGTTGTAAAGTTTCATGGTTTAAATGTTGGCACTTTTGTGTTAGAGCAGGGGTTGGCATCCTTCTGCTTGTAATCTGGCTGTGGCTGGGGGTTGGATGTCTTGCCCCATTTTGCTCCTCCCTCTTCCCTTCCTCCCTCTGCCTTGGCTGCCTATATTTATTCTGCTTCATTGCAACTGATTTTTAGTTGCTGTAGATTTCCGCCCCCCCTGCAGCGCAGCAGGCTCTGTAGCAGAGGGGAACATGGCAAAGGAAATGGGAAGTATGGTGCACCTCCATGTCACCAATCCCCCAAGCCATATTCTGTGGGCAGGATCTGGCCTATGGGCCTTAGGTAGCTGACACCTGTGTTAGAGTTCCCACTGAGTGAGCTGCATCCACTACAGGAGTGGTTCTCAACTTTTTGGACCTGAGGCATCCCTCATTGGACTCAAGGCACCCCTCCATAACTTCTGTGAATTGAGTGGCACCCAATTTCAAAAACAGATTTATATATTGCAGTACTACTTAGCTCCTTGCAGTGGGACCAGGGGCAGGAGATTGGCCAGGCAAGGACAACCCTGAGCTTGTGCTTATCTGCTTAATTTGTCTGCTTATCTCCTCTGTTTTGGGGCACTCTTCAGAGGATCTAGAATAGATGTGCACACTTATGTTGGCTGGAGGGCCACTTAAGGAGGTTTGCTGAGATGTTGGGGAGAATGCTACCCCAGCCTTGGATCCCTGTCATGGCTGTTTATGCCTCACGGTGGGAGGAGAAAGTTAGGGAGATGCCTGTCTCCAACCCTGGATCCGTCCACCTTGCACCCACTGCTGGGAGTACTGGACGGAGTGGTCAGGCAGGTGGGGTCTCTGGAAACCAGCCTAGGACCCCCATGGGCAGGACACGCTTGGCCAGGCCGATAGGATAGGGTGGTGAGTGGATGGGTAGGGCTGGGGCTAGGATTGTGGGGTAGTGACAGTGTGGGGCCAGAACCTGGGGCAGAGCTGCAGTCTGCACCCTATGTGCCCTGCAACTGGCTCCAGTTCCATGGGCAGATGCCAGCTGCTGCCTATAGAACTGGCACCTGTAGTAAGGACATGATGGGGGTGGATCACAGCTCCGACCCAGGCCCTGAACCCACACTGTTACTGCCCTATGATCCCAGCCCGGCTCCGTCCACCAGTTCTGCTCCTGGATGCAGCTCCTTGGCCACCTGCAGCTCCATCCCATCTGCCCAGGCGAGTGCACCCTGTCTGCGGGGGTCCAGTGCAGGTCTTAATGGAGACCCTGCCTGCCCACTCTGGCTCCCCCAGTGGTGGGTGCAGGGCAGATGGGCCCAGGGTTCCTGGGCAGTGTGGCTAGGTCTGGTGGCAGCAACGGAGACTGGCAGTGGCAGCTGAAAGTGTGAGGGCAGACCAAGCCACTGCCACAGTGGCTGCTGGGAAGCAGTGTCTAGCCGCTGCTCCACAGTCACCCTGCTGCCACACCATCCAGCCCCATGGACTACTAAAATTCCTGGTGTGCCCAAGAACCATGTGGGGGGACTAGGTGGGCTGCGCTCTGTGCCAGGTGGTATCTCTGTGTTGAAGGAGAGTGGGACTAGCTGCGTGCTTCGTGGCACTTGGGCCAGGTGGGGTGAAGGGATCCACTTTGAGCTAGATACAAACCCTTGGCAGGCTGGGTCTGTCCCGTGTGCTGTATTTTGCTCACCCCGATGTAGTGGCACTCCAGGGTGACCCTGCACCCTCGCTGAGAAGCAGTGCACTGAAGCATGGAAGCAGAGAGCTTTGCTGAATTCCATGCTCAGGTCTTGGTGTGATGACTTGTTGGATTTAGGCACTGCCAGAGTTTATGTACATACACCAGAATGGCGGATAGATCTAGGCAAACAGGCAGTGCTGAAGAAAGGTTTCTGCTTTTGCTGAAGAAGCAGTAGAAGCCTTCACAAGAGCACCATATTGTTCTGGGGGCTGTAGTACAAACTAATGGTGGCTTTTCTGTTCCTTGGCAGTGGGCTGGTAACTTTTATGCATATGCATGAATTCAGGCCCAAAGGATGTTGTGGTTTAATGGGAAACAAACCATAGGAACCCAAAGATTATAACCAGGCAGAATGGTGTTGTGCCATGTACCTGCAGTGAGGCATATGTTTCATTCTCCAGGCTCTAAGCTTCTGGGACTTTTTGTTTTGAACAAGCTGCTGGTTATTTCTGTAGCTCTCTAACAGGGTGGAGGATTCTGCTGTTTGGCCAGCCTTAGTGATCCACTGGAGCATCATGGTCACAGGGTATATTTAGCTCTTGCTGTTCATATGGGGCTTGTGTAACATGATGCTTCAATACCTCCTTGATTGGAATCTCTGGGTGGTTTATATAAAAAAGGAAAAATGCCTCTTCAGTGATTGTCTGAACATAAATCTGCCTAAAGCAGCAAAGAGCCTGTTCTGTGAATACAAGGCTCTTCTATTCAAATGGGGCCTTCTCTTCAGCTGCTGAAAGAGGGGCTTTCAGATGTGCCTTGTGGCTTTTTTCCCCCTTAGTCCAGGGCAGGTGCTTTTCTTGGTTCTAGCTGGCAAGGATCTAGTGCTTCAGGCAGGGCTGTAGTCAGGGGACTGGTTATCCTGTCCAAACCTCTTTTGTCTTGAGCTTTCAGCAATCCATTTATAACTGTGGATTTAGAAGTGTACAGTACCCCACTCCTCACTCTGGGCTCTTACTGTAGGTGTTAGACCCGGAGTCCTTGCCTGTCAGGTTGTTGTTCCCCTTCTGTTTAATAAGTGAAGGGGAGGAAGGGATTAGGCTCTCCCTGTATTGCCTTCTCCTTACCTTCTGTGTGGCTGTGTCCCTGTGGTACTATCTCAAGCTCCTGTCTGCCTTGTGTTGTCAGCTGCTGTCTCTACATGTGCCTAAAGAGCAGCTCCATCTTCATCATTGTGCAAGTAGCAAAGGTGCCTTGGGAGAAACTGTGCTTTGCCCTCAGACTCCATTCCCATCTTGGCTGGGCTTCTTTTTCCTCTTCTCTTACCACACGTGCTCTCATTCCCATTTTGGGTAGTGAGTTGTGCCCAAGCACTGATATTATTATTATTATTATTATTATTATTAATAATAATAATAATAATAATAATATTTTGTGAAATACTGGTAGGGATTTGGGTCTTTAGGAGGATAACTGGTGCCTGAAGAACATACTGCTTGTTCAAAAGGTCTTTGTTTTGAATTCGACTGTGGAGGATCAGCTCTAATACTGTTAGTTGTTCTGTGATCCCTCAGAAGTAGGAGAGGGGGAAACTTTGGCAATCCACCTGTATGGAGTGTTTCATGTATATATTTTTGTCTTTGTTTTCCTCTGTAGTGTGTGCCCTGTTGCCAGTAATTGCACCAGTGTTCTGTTAATTCTAATAGGTGAACACATCTCTTTGGATTTGAACCAAAAATATTTAGGTCACGCATCACTGATGTGCAGGGGCCTGTGCTCTTATCACTTCAATGCTTGCTTTGTGCTGTTTTTATCCACTGAAGCAGCTTGATGATATAAGACTCATTGTGCAACATCCCATAACACTGTGGTGATGGGGAGGGTTTTGAACTTGATGCTTTGCATTCATATTGGTATTTCTTAAAGTGGCTGCTGGAAGCAGTCATGGGCCTCGCCTTAGAGCTGGCTGTGCTATTTTCAGAAGTAGAATTAATTTTCTTTATTCAAAACCCTCCCCATCACCACAGTGTTATGGGATGTTGCACAATGAGTCCACAGAACAGGCATAATGAGGCCTCATCACCCTGAGACTCAGGACAAGAATTTGAAAAAGATTCTTAGTTGGCTATGCATGGACACCAAAACTTGTGAGTAAGAAGCAACATGGCAGGAAGGGAGCCCGTGGAACAACTGACTGAAAAACTTGTTTTTCTCTTATTGGGCTCCCTTCCTGCCATGTTGCTTCTTACTCACAAGTTTTGGTGTCCATGCATAGCCAACTAAGAATCTTTTTCAAATTCTTGTCCTGAGTCTCAGGGTGATGAGGCCTCATTATGCCTGTTCTGTGAAGGGTCATTTTGAATTACTGTCCCCACTCCAAGCAATCCAAACACCTGGCCACTGTTGCAGAAGCTGCAGGTGCTTTTTCCAGCTGCATCCCATGCGCCCTTCCCAGAGTATAGCTGTTTAATTTATCTGAGATACCTCTGCTCATTTTAACCCTAGAGTACAGTAAGACTTGTCTTACTGTACTGCAGTTGAAATAACAATGAAGCAGAAGAAGGAGATATAGCCTGAGTTTCAATGAGGCACAAAATTCACACGCTCTGGTTTTTTAAACAAATACTTTTAAACAAGAGAATCCCACAGCCTGAACACACTCCTGAGCTGTATCTTGGGCTGTATCAATTCCCTTTCAGGGTCAGATATAAATATAAGCATATAAAAATGGGTCATTTTTCATGCTGCTGATCTTTGCTAGTTTCCAGATATAGCAGAGCAGTGGAGTTGTTCTGTTGCTTGGCCACTCCATTTAAAAAGGTTGGGAGGAAAGAGAGGGGAAAAAAAATCTAAAGGAAACAAAGGAAGTGGACAGTTTATAAATATGAAGAGGGAGGTGCAAGTAGTAAGAGCATAGGGAGACAACTTTTAGCATGTCTGTCTGAGAGTATATGGAAAGAAGAGATTGTGCCAGAGAAATGAAATTAAAGGGGAGCTGGTAGCAACACCCCTATATAGGTTGCACACCCCTATATAGGTTGCTTAAGTCACCAAGGATTTTGAGACCTTTCTTGAAAGCTTTGACATTTCAGGTGCTTGTAGCAGGTTGTGAAATTTGGCAGGAAAAAATCCCTTGGGCTAGTGAAATGCCCCCTTTTTTTTTTCATGGTATTCTGTTTAGGATTGGCTGAAACCACAACCTGTTTAAAAATATCATTGCCTTTCTCTCACTCTCATTCTTCAGAAAATGGTGGCCTAATAAAATACCTGAGCACAAGGACTTCCCAAATCACTCAGCCTGCCCTACAGCAGTCACTGCACTGGGAGCACATGGGACCTACTACAGCACCTGTAGCAGGGGCTGAGGGGAAGGCTGGGGTAGGCAGGACCCCTTGTATTACCCTTGGGGCTAAGATGTGGGTGAAGCATCCCTTTCCTATCTCTGAAGACACCACATGGGGCATAAATCCTCATTTCACCACAGGAGGGCGGCAAAGAGAGGACTGGGGTCCTTTCAACTACCTCCTGAATGCATCACATTGTGCCAGTAGTCTATTCCTTCTCCTAGATAACAGGTTTTCCTTGCAGCTTAGCTAATGTAGCTACTTCTGTAACACAAGCATTATTAAAAAAATATTGTATAATTTAGGAGCCCCAGTTTCTGGACCAAGACCCTCTTTTGTTAGGCATTTTACAAACACAGAACAAAAAGACTGATAGTGGGGATTGATGGTTCAAGCCCTAATAAATGAAGCGCATGACAAATAACATAAAATACAGTGCAAATATAATTTAATTTTATAGTCGAACACTAGAAAGTTACAAAATACTAGAATTAATTTCCTATACAACTCATTTTTTTTTCTTTTTGGGTCTTTGAATTGGGACACAACTTTTTGGCCTTTAGTTGCATAGTCGCAATGTTTCTTCCCCTAGGATCCTTATCTCATTCAGTACACGAGGTGGATGATGCATAAAGGGACAAGTTTCTAATATTTTAAAAGTGCTTGTCTGTCTGTCTGTCCGTAATGCTTTATTTGTACTCTGATTGGTTGTCTTGATAGCCAGTCACAATGCTTACTGAAACAACCAATCAGAATACTCTGCACAGACAGAAATGCCTCCACGACAGCAGGGACTGAAGGGCTGGACAACATCCTTGGAGGCAGAGGGGGATGGCACTGCCATGACAGCAGGGACTGAGGGGCTGTGGGGGGGAGGCCAGTGCTGCTGGCCTGCCCCCCTGCCCTTCCTCCCCACTTCTGGCCCCTCAGTCCCTGCTGTCATGGCGGTGCCATCCCCCAGCAGGGCCAGGGCAGAAGGGCAAGGCCAGCAGCACTGGCCTCTCCCCTCTCCCCAGCCCTGCTCCTTGGAGGAAGAGGCAGACGGAGGGGGTGGGAAATGGGCCCGGACCTGATATGGCAGGGGGGAACAGGGTCAGATGAGAAGTGGGGGTTGGGGCCAGTTATGGGGCTCTGTCCCCACCCCTTCCCTCCCACCCCCCAGGATGGCAGGGTCTAAAGAGCTGGAGGGGTGGGCGAGGCCAGTGCTGCTCTCCCCCTGCTCCGGCCATGACAGCGGGGACTGAAGGGCCAGAGTGGGTTGGCAAGGCCAGTGGTTCTGGCCTTGCCCCACCCTCCCCCTCCCCAGCCCCTCAGTCCCTGCTCTCATGGGGATGGCCTGGGATGGCAGAGCACCGCCATAACGGAGGGGACAGGGTGGGGAGGCAAGGCCGGCAGTGCTGGCATCTTCCCTGCCCCAGCCCTGTTCCCTGGAGGTGGCAGAGCGTGGGGTGTTGGCGGTGCAGCACTGACTGTGCCCCTCACCCGCTCTGGCATATGGGGCTGAATGTCGGGGGTGGGGCACATAGGGCCAGAGGTAGAGCAGTGGCAGCTCAGGGCGTTGGGCGGTGGCGCTCTGTCCCCACCCCCCATCATTCTTGACGGACAGTTGGCTAGTTAGTTATAATGCCAACCATAAATCTAGCGTTTTCTGACTTCCGAGTGTTTTTCTTTATATCTATATAACTTTTAACTGAGTTTTTTGTGCATGTATACACACGCTGCCTGTTCTGTACTCTGATGTTTATCCTTTTTAACTCAGAAAACATGGGAGATGTCAGAGCGAGTCATCCCTGTTTACCAGCGTGCTCCTTGGGGTTACTAGGAACAACAGCCATAAACTGACGGAGAGCAGATTGAGATTAGACATTAGGAAAAATTTCTTTACGGTGAGGGTTGCCAAAATCTGGAATGGGCTTCCAAGGGAGGTGGTGCTCTCCCCTACCTTGGAGGTCTTTAAGAGGAGACTAGACAAGCACCTAGCTGGGGTCATGTGACCCCAGCGCTCTTTCCTGCCCAGGGCAGGAGGTTGGACTCAGTCTATGGAGGTCTATCCTAACCCTACAAATCTATGAAATCCCCAGGTGCTCTCCCTAGTGTGTCATCCTGGTTTTGGTATGAATACTACCACATGGAAAAATTTTGTGTTCTGACTTCATCAGTTCTAACTTATTGGCATTTCTCATCTGGCCTTTGTCTTAAAAACATCATCTTGATTCAAGATTTGTCTCTCATTTTGTTGCCTCTGTTGTATCAAAAAAAAAAAAAAAAGTATTCTATATGTGAACATGACAAGGTTGTGACTTCCTAACTTAGTGAAACACACTCACTCTTTAAAAAACAAAGCAAAACAAAACAGGAAAATCCAGTGGAAAACAAAACATGTTAAATGCTCTCTACGGAAAGTTCACAATACTGTGGGTATGACTCAGTGACATGATATCTGAGTCCCACCTACTGGGTGTGTCTACACATGCATTAGATACAGGAGCAGTAAATGCACCTAGGCAGATCTCTACATGCGTAGGAAAGCGGGAGCAGATTTGCTACAAATGGCAAGAAGCTGCCCTTGCTTTCTGGGGCCTTGCAGTGGGACCCTGCTGCCACCATGCTCCCCCTGGTGCTAGCTCAGGGGCTGGCAGGAAACACCAGGCCAGGAGACAGCTGTCTCCTGGCCAGGGCTGGGACATTGTTCCCTGCCCCGGGGAGGCTGCCTGCTGCTGGAGCAGGGCAGGGGACTTGGAAAGAGGTGCAGGGGAGGGGCAGATCCCAGTGCTGAGCTCCCAGCTGGGTTGGAACCCGGCCAACCAGGGACTCACTGTTAGCTGCCACACAAGCGGATTGGAACAGGGAGCTGGAACCTGCCCCGCCTCTGCACCTCTTTCCAAGGCCTGCACCTCAATCACCTGGTCAGGGTATGGTGCTGGTACCTGGTCCTGACTGGGACAGTTCCCAGCCTCTGCTCCACAATTGCAGGGCCGGGGCTGGAGAGCCTATTCCCTGCGCAGGTCCATAAGCGCAGAGCTAGGTGGGTAACAGGCTGGGGAATCTTGTGCCCCACTCAGCTGCGGGGGTGCAAAGCTGAGTGGGGAACAGGCTCCCCAGCCTCCGCCAGCAGAGAACTCCCAGTGCCAGCTCTGCAGTCATGGGGCGCTGCTGGGAGATCCTTGTTGCCCAGCACCAGCCGTGCAACTGTGGAGCTGGTGCTGGGACATAGGATCTCCCAGAACTGGCCCGGCGACCACAGAGCCAGTGTTGGGAAACAAGGATCTCCCAGCCCCCCAGTTGCGATGATGAAACGGGCTGGGAAATAAGGGTCTCCCAGCCCCTGCTCACAATCTCAGAGTCGGGGGATTGGAGCTCTCTGCTGCTGGGGCAGGGACATAGTCCCCCACCTGAGCACCAGTGGTGGATCCCACCCTAGCAGCAGGAAGCTTCCAGGGACAGGGAGCAATTTCTCACCCCCTGGTGGCAAACTGACTGGGAGCAGATTTGCACCTGGTCAGGCATCTACACAAGCACTACTGTGCAGTTAGTAATTGCAAGCAAGTTTAGTACTTGTATTTGCAGGTAGCAAGTTTACTTGTGGTTAGCAAGGTTTACTGTGCAGTAAGCATGTACATGTATAGATGCATGTGCTTACTGTGCAGTAAGCTGTGCTACTTTGTAGTAAAGCATCTTGTGTAGATGCACCCACTGAGTAGTTGTCTGCTCCCACACACTTGTGCCTGCTTTAGACATTGGCATATTTTTTCTACCTCAACTGTTTTTTCAGCATTCTACCTGTTATGAAAGTTTGACCTGGAATTACCATAAACTGCTCTCTTAATGCTGAGCAAACTAGACAGGAGTAGGCAGCTTTTTAAAAAAAATGCTATATTATTCTGGGTTTGATTTTTGTCCTGTTGTCTACAGCTGGTTAGCTGTGTTAGTCTGAACTTAGGAAGGCTTCTGATAAAGTAGGTTTTGCCTGCAAAGATTATACCTCTCTGAATCAGTTAGTGTCTAAGGTGCCACCCTGCCCAACCTTTTGCCTGTCCTGTTGTCTTTGACTTTTTCTGGAACTTGCTGCATTTTGATAACCCAGCCTCCTTCCAGATGGACCTGGGGTACAAGCCTGGATCTTTCATTTTAAATGCTAGGAGAGAAGGGATGGTAATGAGCTCATTTTCAGCCTCTTCTTTCTAGTTTGGGCTTCCCTTGCAAACTCTGTTCTTGGGTTTGGTTATGTGGGTTAAGTAATGGAAAGATTCCACAGCTTCTCTGAATCACTTTCCAATTTTTCTTTTTGTGGTTCCTGTTTTTCCTTGTAAATTAGATCAATCCAGATTTCCATAGAGACTGACAGGCAGATCAGTGACTTATGATCTGCCTTACCCTTCTGTTATGTTTGGTAATATTTATATCTCTGTGTGGTTCTTTGCTTTGTTGTGTTTGGGTCAGTGTTGCCATTCTGCCCAATTCAACATGCTGATAGTGGGAGTTGGCAGCAAATGTGAAGACATTCTTCTTGAGTGTTGTACCCTCTGTGATTTGTGAAGCATTCTGACTGAAGCATTCAGGCATTTATTTCTAGCTAGTGAATTGCCCATCAAAAATAACGAGGTGGGGTGGGGACGGAGGAGAAGCTTGCTAGCCTTAACCCCAATGCACCCTCTGCACCATCTCCCAGGAGCAAGGGGTGGGGGAGAGAAGTGTGCCCCACCATCCCCTCCATTTCCCTCTTCTAGCACCCTGCGCAGCTGCCGCCACCAAGAAGTGTGGGGGGGGGGGCCTTGCCCCCCACACCCCACTCTGCTCCTGCTGTCATGGCAGCACTGTGGCACACTGCTACCACCTCCTGTCCATAACTGTTTTGGAGCACTCTAATCAGTTGTTTTAGTAACCAATTTGAGTGTTTCAAGAGTATTACAGACAGACAGATGGACTAAGCCCTTTATTATATTAGAATTTATTATATTAGAATATTTTAACCTGGTGAGGGTTTTGGAGCAGATGTTTACCAGCTCTAATAATTCTAGCAAGTCTACCCATAACAATGGGCCGGGTCCTCCATAATCATGCTTGTAGGTTTATTACACTCATCCATTTTCTGCAAGCTCTTCAATAACAAAGAATAAATTAGACGTAACTTTGAAAGAACCAAAAGCTGCTTATTGGTTGAGGTGAGCATTAATCCTTTCTTTGTACAACTAAATGGCAAGTTTTATGGGCAGCATTGCATGTTGCCTGCAATAGGAGGGTCCTCGGCTCAGTGTCCCAGGTAGTCAGTTTCAGTCGTATATTTCTATGACTTCTGACAGAATCATTAAGGAAGCAAGTCTCTCAGTAATTCTCAGCCATCCAGCCTGCTGCCTATTTCCTTCCTAGCCCTTTACCCTGCCCACCTCCAATCCCTTGTCCAGCCCCACAGCCTACTTCACTCATGGTCATCTTGCCAGATATGTTAGAGAGACATTTTAGCTAGCTCTGTATGTGCTAACACTGGAACAGATGTAGCAGAGTCATCTGGATGCAACACTGGACCTGGGCTTATCAGCTGTTCTTGTCAGCAGCATTAATTAGCTTGCTTGGAACACCAAATTAAATAGAGGTGCACCAAAACATCAGTCTGATATCATCTCGGTACCAATATAAAGAAAACTGGCTGTATCTGATATTGGCCTGATGAGGCCGATAATTTGACCAATAAATGCCCATGCTGTTCACAGCTGCAGTACAGCACTCAAGCAGCAAGGAGCAGAGCCAGCAGCATGGAGAGCTGCCTCCAGCGGGTAAGTCCAGTGTGGTAGAAGGGGAGGGGGGAGGGAAAAGGTGTGCGGGGGGCAGATCAACGCTCCCCGCATCAAGGGAGGGGGCAGAGGTAGGCACTGCCAGTGGTGGGGAGGGGTCCAGAGCTGTGGCTCGTGGGGGGAAGGTGGAGGTAGCTCCCGCTGCTGCTTGCACTCTGGGAGGGCAAGTGAGGTCAGGGGAGCGGAGCAGGTTGCAGCCGGGGCTGCGTGGGACTCTTCTTGGCAAGCGCTGGGCTCACAGGGGGTGCCAGTGGCATTGGGAGGATGCTGCTTACACCCCAAAATTCACCGCCACTTTGCTCCCAGCACCGCTGCTGCCAGCCACCCAGCGCAGCCCCGGCTCTTCCAAGCACATGGGTGGGTGCAGGGCATTGAGCTGGGGCTGCAACTGGCAGTGGTGGCGCTGGGAGTGGAGCAGCAGCAAAATTTGGAGTGGATGCAGCCCCTCCCAGTGCTGCTGGTCCCTTCTCCAAGCCCAGCCTCCACTGAGAAGAGCCCCATGCAGTCCTGGCTGCAGCCTGCCCCCACTCTGTGCAGATCCAGCACCCCCCCCCAATCCCATGCCCTCCCAGGGTGCAAGCAGCAGCAGGAGCTGTCTTCCCCTCCCCCGCCCCCAACCTGCAGCTCCGCATCCCCCACTCCACCTGGACAGCGCCTGCCCCCTTTCTCACCGTGGGGGGTGTTGACATGCCCCTTCCCTCCCCCTTCTCCTTCCACCACACAGGACTTACCAGCTGGAGGCAGATGAATCGGAAATCAGATTGGTATCAGCCAATATGCCTCATTAAATATTGGCTATCCGTATCTGCCCCAAAAATCTCTATCTGTGCACCCCTAAAATTAAGGGGTTTCTGCCACTTTCTTTTCAGCAGGTAGCATGTGTAGAGCAGCCTTCATGGATGCTTGTTTTTAGAAGTGTTTCAGTTTTTTAGTTCATTGCTCTCCCAGGTTGGCAGGCATCACCTTAGGAATTCTCTTGGCCACATGGATTCCATGTGGCTGGTACTGGCCATGATACCTGTGGCAGGGTTGAGTGTAAAAGTTTGGTGGCAGATTGGAGGGACTCTGCAGTAGATTCTATTTGTGTAAACTTTGTTCAGTGCACCCATGGCAGGTCTCAGCAGTCTCACATTTTACAGTCTCACAGTTATTTTTCAGAGGGAACTCTGTTACAAGGTTTATCAACAAGTTTGCTTGGAAGGATGAAATGAGGGTGGGAAACTGAAAGCTAGCAGGCCTGTGTTACTAAGTAGGGAATTCAGGGATTGATGAAAGAAAATGTTCATCTTGTGTAGACTTTTCTTTGTTGCAGTGTCCTTCGCACCTTAAAACTTAAACTTTGCTCTGAAGCATAGATAACCTTTGACCCAGGCAAGTTCTAGAGCTGATGAAGGACCTAACCTTCCTGTTGGCATTATTAGTGTGTTGTGTTGCAATGAGAGAGGCAATTCAGGGCTTAGGAGCTCCTTCAATGTTGTCAGTTACCCTAAGAATCTAATTTCAGGGAGCTGGAAGGTTTGTCTTTGCTGAATCAAAAGGTGGGCATGGGGACAAGGAGCCAGACCTTATGCAGCTGTCAGTACTGTGGGACTGCAGAATAGTCCCAGATCCAGTCAGGAGTGAGTGTGCAAATCACCATTTCACAGAAACAAAATAGTCAAGTCATCTTATCATTATTTGTGTGCATGTGCAAACTATGGCAGTGCCCTACTCCTGATTCCATGGTTGCAGCCTGCCCACAGCAATATGTCTTCCACTCCCTTGGGGCAGGAAGTTTTAGTCTCACCATTCCTCTTTTGCACCCTTTTCCCAGGAACCTTGCTCCAATCTTGACTTCCTTTTGCCCCCCTCAATTCACTCTTGTGAAGGCTAGTAGGGGGTAGAAGTGGCTTCTGCTTCAAAGTGTTTGGCACAGGTCACTGTGAAATGTCTGGGTGAGATCCAGCCCTGTCTCTGTAGGATGAGGCAGTTTATTTTTTTGGCTTGGGCTTTTCAACACATGGTCTGCTCGTGATGGTTGTGGTTTGGATTGTGTAATTCTCATGGAGCAAAATTAGCCCCAACCTTCTCCTCCTCCCAGCACCTCCCCTACCATATCCTGAGCAGCTGAGAGCTGCTCTCAGGGCTTTGCCCTTTTAAAGGGATTCAGGCTTCTCATAGGACCAAGTCTAGAGTTGGCAGTACAGTCCTGCCTCAGTGATGTTGTGCTGCCCCACAGAAGGGAGCTCCATTTCAAGTGCACTTGTTTCTCTCTCCCACTGCAGAGGCTGGGAGTATGCAAGACAGGGAGAAAATAGCTCAAACCTGATGGACTCACCATGCTTGAGCAGAGAAGTCCCCCTTGAAATTGGTTCTTAGGAGGACTACAGCAGAGAAGGAGAAAGGGAGGAAGTGTCTGAGAGCAGAGCACTATTAGGGACAAAAGGCTTCTGAACAGGGATTCCAGTGTGTAAAAGAAAGTAGCCCCCATGTTGAGTCTGGCTTCCAGAGCAGCTGGGATGATTTACAGCCCTTTGAAGTGTTGTTGTCATTATGAGATGGGGATTTTGCCTGAGTTGCAGGTTATTGGAACTGGGAAAAATTAGACCTGTTTATCATGCTTTGCTACCCAGCTTAGTTGGTCTCAAGAGCAAAACATCAAGCCCTCTTGAGCACGCAGAAAGCTTGGGCTTCTACTAGGTTGGGGTGAAGGTTAGATGGTGTTGCTGGATCACCGTGGTGCCTTGAATGTGAGGTTTTCTGGTTCTGTCTGTTTTGCTCTGTATGTTATAAAAATGCAGCCCTGAAAAAAGTGGGCCATTGTTGCTGAAAATCACTTCAGCTTTTCACTGGTGGCTTAGTCTTTTCTGTTTAGCAACTCGGTGGTTACGTTTTGCATTTTTAGATGGGGTGAGCCAGTTTGGAAACTGTTCATGGCTTAGTTTGTCATTAATTGTTTTAGTTGTTTTAATCTTCTAATCAGAATCATTTAAGTCGTCATAGTGGGCATGATGTGTGTACCTACTTTTTTTCTCTGCCGCAAGTGTAGGTGTAATTAGCACCATGGGTAGCAAGGTGGGGAGCAGGAATGCCAAGCACTTCTTGCATGGTGGTTGCTGCAGCTGCTGCAATGGTGTGGGCCATTCTGGTACTCCCTCTAAATCAAGGCTGTGGGGCTGGTGCCATGTGCAAAACCCTTGTTAGGGGGTACTGGTCACAGGTTTCAAAATTCCTGCTTATCCTTTTCTTGCCAGCCTTTTCCTGATGTCTTCTGCATTACAAGCAGGCTGAGGAAATGAAGCTACTTGGACGGCACTAAATGAATGAATCCCGAGCTCTGGTTTCCTGTGCTGCCAGCATTTTTGTGTCCTGATGTAAGGTTTAGTGTCTGCTTTCTGCTCTGAAGGCAGACAACGTGTTTGCAGGGCCCCTCCTAACAGTGGTTTTTTCTTCGTTCTTTTAGAAAATGCCATGGCAGCATTGCACTTAAACAAACCTTTTCCTTCTCTTAGACAGGTCTGGGATGAGTTTCCTGGGGGAGATGCCTCTTACCTTTATTCACAGACAGGCACAAGATGCCTGGGGTGCTGCGGAAACTGCTGTGGAGGGCTCCAAGTCCATCTGACAATGTATGCAGTACTGCATTTTACTGACAAGCCACCTAAACTGGGGTTTTGGTGAAGATGTAAAAATAACCCCACAAAACTCAGAGTATTCGGTAAAAATATTAAAACTTGAAATATTTTAGAGAAGCACTGAAGTGTTTTAGTTCTGAAGTGCCTTCATGGTGCCTCATGTACTAATCCTGTCAGTTGACTGGAGATTATGCTTAGGGGCAACCAGCATGGGTTCATTAGCGGCAGGTCCTGTCAGACCAACCTGGTGGCCTTCTACGACCAGATTGCCAAATCCTTAGGCATAGGGGTAGCAGTGGACATAGTCTTCCTGGACTTTCGGAAGGCCTTCGACACTGTCTCTCACCCCGTTCTTGTTAAGAAACTGGGGGACTGTGGTGTTGACACCTTCACAGTCAAATGGGTCGCGAACTGGCTGGAGGGCTGCACCCAGAGTGGTGGTGGATGGGTCATTTTTGACCTGGAGGGATGTGGGCAGTGGGGTTCCGCAGGGCTCGGTCCTCGGGCCCGCACTGTTCAACATCTTCATCGGGGACTTGGACAAGGGGGTAAAAAGCATCCTGTTCAAATTTGCTGATGACACTAAGATGTGGGGGGATGTGGGCATGCTAGAAGGGAGGAATAGGCTGCAATCAAACCTAGACAGGATACAGGGGTGGGCGGATGAGAACAGGATGGGATTCGACACTGACAAGTGCAAGGTGATGCACCTGGGGAGGAACAACCGGCACCATACCTACAGGCTGGGGAACTCCCTTCTCGTCAGTACAGAGGCAGAAAAGGATCTTGGAGTCATCGTTGATGCCAAGATGAATATGGGCTGACAGTGTGGGGAGGCAGTCAGGAAGGCCAACCACACCTTGTCATGCATCCACAGATGCATCTCAAGCACGTCCCCCTCTATGTGACACTGGTCAGGCCGCAGTTGGAGTACTGCGTCCAGTTCTGGGTGCTGCAGTTCAGGAGGGATGTGGACAACATGAAGAGGGTCCAGAGGAGGCCACTTGCATGATCGGGAGCAGCAGGGCAAGCCCTACGAGGAGGTGCTATGGGACCTAAACCTATTTAGCCTCCACAAGAGAAGGCTGAGGGAGATCTAGTGGCCTGCTGCAAACTAGTCAGAGGGGACCAGCAGGCATTGGAGGAGTCCCTGTTCCCCCACAAGCTGACAGAGGGTAGATTCAGACTAGACATCAGGAGACACTACTTCACGATCAGGGCAGCTAGGATCTGGAACCAGCTTCCAAGAGAAGTGGTGCAGGCTCCTACCCTGGGAGTCCTTAAGAGGAGGCTAGATGAACACCTTGCTGGAGTCGTTTGACCCCAGTGCTCTTTCCTGCCATGACAGGGGTCAGACTAGATGATCTGCTCAGGTCCCTTCCGACCCTACTAACTGTGAAACTATGACTAAAAAAAAGTCTATGAAGTGCCTCAGTTTTCCCTCAGCGGGTGGGGGAGGGAGAGGTGTGCATCACGGGGGATGAAGTTTGGTAGGGAGGGTTAGGACTGTGAGGCACTTCATTTACATCACCACTGCCACAACTCTTGGTATCCCCAGACTGAAGAATTTAATTTTTCAAGTGATTGTCTTTTTCCATGGATGCAGGAGACTCGGGGTACAGGGGTAGGCTCCCTACTACATCTGATGGAGTTCAGGTTACTGAGTGCAGGGTTCTTGGGTATTTGGACAACAGGAATTTAAAAACAAGGGCAGGTCTGTAGTGTTGTCAGTGATCGCCTGACTAGCAGCTGAGACAGAGTCATATTCTTCTCCACTTGGAAAGAAGGACCTGTTATTGAGGTATATGTATGCGGAGGTGATAAGTAGGGAGAATCACTGCCTGCTTGAATCTTTCATGTGTTAGCTAGCCTCCTAAGTAAAGGGGATAGACCATAGTTGGAGGTACAGGATTGACACCGACTCTTTCTGTGATTGATGTTCTCTTAACTCTGGCCCCCTCTGCAAATGCAGGTAAAGGCACAATGGGATCTAATGGGTGATTCACACATTGGCACCTCCTGCCATGTCACATGTGCATGGCAGGAGGTGTGATAGTGGGATCACATGTTAAATCCCATCCTGCTGATTCCAGACTACCCCTGCATCTGCAAGAAGCAAGACCCTGCAGCTGGGAGCCCAGTGTATCAGTCAAAGACTGATAGCAACCAACTATAAAGCTAGTACATATTTTTGTCATCTAACTTTATAGCTGGTTGGAGCTTTTTATTGTGTAATAGCTATTCTGCATGTGTAGCTGGTCTCCAGTTAATTGCCTTGCATTATTACCTGTTCCATATGGAGGGGCCTCAGAGGTATGGGTGAAAGCAGGGATGCGGGAGGGACGCATTGCAACAATCAATCTAATCCTAGCCACTGCTCCCAGACCCTGAGATTCATTTTCTATTAAATCATAAGCAGCAAAATTAGCTATGTTGATGTTATAATTGAGCTTTGTGATATAGGTGTGCATGGATATGTTGATTGGCTATCGGATCAGCACCGATAAAAGGAGAAATGACGTTATCAGCTATTGGCATTTTTTGGTCGTTGTAGCTGATAATTACGGCTGTGTGGTTGGAGCACCCTGGCAAGTGTAGTCCAGTCCCTGTGCTTCACTGCTGGCCTGAGCCTGCAGCAAACTACAGGTCCTGGCAAGCAGCAGGAGGGGGAAGGGACACTAATAACAAAGGGACCCTTACCGGCTCCTGCCACTGCTGCTTCCATAGCAACACTATGCGCTCAGCAGCAACCCAAGTGCCAGGGCTGCTGCGGAGACCCTGGGTTGTGCGCAGGTGGGGTAACATGCTGTCTGCATGAGGGTCTGCCCCACCTGCCCAGGACAGCAGCACGGACTGCTCGGGGTCATGGGTAGGAGCCATGGATGAGAAGGCAATGTGCACGGGAATAAGGCAGTCACCACCTTGCTCACTGAGGGCAGGCAGAGAGCAGGCAAGAAGAATGTATGCGAGTGAGTTGTACATAATGCCTTGCATTATTACTAAATATTGGTGACTGGATAGGTATTGGTCAAGAAAATCTTTATTGATGCACCGCTATTATGAAGTATCAGAATGAACACCTGTTAAGATGGCAAAAATGTTTTCAGACCTTGGAGCTATCCCACCCTTTGGGTTGCCTATAAACTGGAAGGTATTTTTGCCTTAGGAGCATGAGATTTCTTTAACTTAGAAGTACTAGAAGCTTACATTTAGGGATGCAGAAATGCCTCTGGCCCACCCCGGTGTTCCCATGTACTACACTGAGTCATCAGTGGAGCTGGTTGAGAATTGTTCAGTGAAGCATACCAATGTGTTTGAAACCAACAGCATTCACAGGAAAGTGCCATATTCAACAAGTTCCTCATTTTAAAAAATGTTGGAAAAGGGTTCTCACTTTTCCAACAAAGAATTCCACTTTTGATTGACAACTTGTTTTGAAATTTAAACTAATTGATTATTTTTTCTATAAATAAAAAAAATCTAAATTAAATGTTTTCAATGACCAAAACAAAATAAGATATTTAAATTTTATGTTAAAAATTTTAGAATTAGACTTTTCATCCCAATTGGGCACTAGAAATTATTTCACAGTCTTGGAATTTTTCTACCCAGCTCTAGGCTGGGAGAATTGTTTCCATCCCAGCTCTAGGCACTATATACAGCCCCTTCTAGACCTCCCTCTTTACTGACTTGTTCTTCTTTCATTCTGCAGGCTGGGATAAACACTCATACGGGTACCATGGTGATGATGGGCACTCCTTCTGTTCTTCGGGGACAGGCCAGCCCTATGGTCCTACGTTCACTACTGGAGACGTGATTGGCTGCTGTGTCAACCTCATCAACAACACCTGTTTCTACACAAAGAATGGCCACAGCTTAGGTAGGCAGAGGGGGCATCTCCCAGAGAAAGAATGAGCCACCCATTTCTGCTGTTCCTTCTGACAGTAGCTGTGCAACTGTTTATCCTCTGAGTTCATGCATTACAATTCTATTCTGCAGTTGGGAGCAAAACTTTAAAAACAAGTGAGAACACAGTGACAACCAGGAGCTGTAAGGTTCGCTAAAGCCATGAGCAGTTCCAGTACAAATAACAGTTTCTGTAACTGCAAATGCCATACTTATTTAACCAAATTATAAATGTATGCCTGGGTCCCTAAGCTGCTGTCCCTCCCCTGTGCTTCTGCACAGCCAAAGTTAGCGGGGGTGAGTAGTGTAATTAGTGGCTAGGTGGCACTGCCCTGGGTGGAAGGGCAGTATAATTACAGAAGTTTTGGCTTGTGTATTACCTAACAAACTACAAAACCACTATATGGCTTTTTAAAAGGACTTGTTTGAGTCTCACTCTGGTGAGCCAAAAACTGAAGCTCTCTGCATTAGCCCAATATTATGTTTCATTTTAACGCTGGCTTATATTTTGGTTCATTCCTTAATCATCTCAAGCAAGGACGTTCTAGCTTTACCCAACTCACTGTTGGTTTGGGAGCTTATGGGAGCTTGAGAGCTGTACCTGATTTGTATAAAATGGGGTTTTTGTAGGCACCTTCAATATATTTCTTATAGAGGCAACAGACCCAGTGTGGAATGCTCACTCATTCTGCTGGAATTCACTGTAACTTGATTGGTTAGAATAAAGTGTTTAGCTTATTTTGATTAATTTCTCAAACTTTCTCAGTCATAATGTTTTTGATTTGGCTAGGCACAAACACTCCCTGTTTCCTTTTTTCCTTTGCTTCTCTTTGCTATGTTGATCCTAGTTTGCTTAATTTAAGCTGAAGAGAGTAGTACAAAAATGCCCCCCCCCAGGCTGTATAAGGACACAATACTGAGGGAAGAGAGTGTTTCTTAGCAAATAAATTTTGTAAAAAGTCCTGTTTTCTGGCAGCTTGTAACCAATTTTAACTTCAGCTAATGATCTTTATGTATTGTCCTCATCAGGTCTGAAGAGCTATCTCAGCTTTCCCCACACTCCCTGTTCAGAACTGGGAAGTGAATCTCACGTCATCAGCAGCTTCCCCCTCTATCCTTTTGTGCTTCATCGTTATTTTTCTCCTTTCCTTAAATTACTGGGGTCCCATTTTTGTATTTTTCCAGTTCAGCAACATCAAGAACATCCCACCAGCACATCTTTTTGATGTTGCTTGTAACAGCTGAATTCAGAATTGGGTTATAGCACACGCCAGTTAGCTTCAGAGTAATGAATCAAGGAAAGCAAGGAAGCTACAGAAGCCCTTGCTGAGGGGGCTGTCAGTATAAGCTACAGGTAGTGCACTGCAGCAGGGGAAGGCATCTGCATTCACTTGATGCACCTGTAGCAGTGGTGCTGCTTTTTTCCATAATGAAAAAGTAATTGCTAAAAAGAGTCTGAGTCTGTTTAATGTTAAACGTCTGTGGTAGTTCCCATACTTAATTTCCTTGCATCTGTACCATGATTTGGCCATGTTGCTTTTCACTATCTGATTAGATGTGACAAAACAAGGGGAAATAAATCAGCAAAATGTTGTGCATCTACAGATGTATCACAAGCAGGTCCAGGGAGGCGATCCTTACCCTCAGGCCACAGTTGGAGTACTGCATCCAGTTCTGGGTGCTGCACTTCAAGAGGGATGTGGCTAGCATTGAGAGGGTCCAGAGGAGGGCCACTCACATGGTCAAGAGGCAGCGCGGCAGGGCTTATGAAGAGAGGCTAAAGGGCCTGAACCTATTCAGCCTCCACAAGAGAAGGGTGAGAGGGGATCTGGTGGCTATTTACAAACTCACCAGGGGGGACCAACGGGAATTGGGGGAGGCTCTAGGGTTACTAGGAATAATGGCCAGAAATTGTTACAGAGCAGGTTCAGGCTGGACATCAGGAGACATTACTTTACAGTTAGGGCTGCCAGGCTCTGAAATGGCCTCCCAAGTGAAGTGGTACGCTCTCCTACTTTGGGGGTCTTCAAGAGGAGGCCAGACAGATATTTGGCTGGGGTGATATGACCCTGACACCCATTCCTGCCCCGGGCAGGGGATCAGACTTGGTGATCTGTTTAGGTCCCTTCTGACCCTAAGCACTATGATGCTATGAAATTACACCAGACTCAGTCATTAGAATCTCCTGGCTCTATCTCATATTTTGCCTAGAGTTCTTTTATGCTCAAGATTCATTCAGTCATATTTACAGTGGCGGTGTACTTTTTTTGTTGCCATTTTGTTTTAGTGATAGTTTTCTTCCGTGGAAAGCTTGCGGGAGTGTGGGCTGCTTGTGAGTACCTCTCAGGTAAAAGTTGAAAAATGAAGCGAGTAGAATTCTCTTCATAAAGGAGTTCTGTAGATTAGTTCATCAGCATTTACTGCATGCTGTCTCTTAGGAGACACTAGGTTAGGGAGATCTAGGGTATCTTACTGCTGGCAGGAGAGATGTGGTATGTAGGACAGAAGTGTGTGTGGGAAAGGATGAGACATGACTAATTTCCTGAGAATCTTATTCATGTGTTTAGATCTTTCTCAGCCTGGGGTGGCAGAGTGACTGTGCTTCTAGAGCTGGGGGAAAGAAACCCTTAAAAAGGCAGATGCTTTGTATGCTTTGTCTAGATAAGGATTTAGAGAAGTACTATATTCAGAAAAGCAGAGCATTATAGCACTTCAATCACGACGTTTGATCTCCTGCCATCAGCTGCCCCCTCTTCTTGCACTAAAGGTGGCAGAACACTTCACCCTGCTCTGTGAAAGTGCAACTACAGTCTGATCCGGAAGGTGGTGGCTAATGGCAAGTGGTGTCTACTACTTCTTAAAGGAAAGCAGCATGGGGCCAAATGGAGAAGTTTCCATCATTTGAGCTGGGGAAAACTTTTCTTGGCCCAAGTGATCACAAACCCTTGAGCAACCTGTCAGCCATGCCAGAGCTCTTCACTGGAGATAGGCAGAGTGATTGCAACAGGAAGGTGCAGAACATGCAATTCTGCCGTGCAGCGGATACCAGAGGACAACAGGAGCATTAGTTTACTTTCAACCCAGGGACCCCTGCAACCCTGGGCATGCATCTGAATGAAAAACTTAAACATTGCACCTTTCATCTTAATGATAGACTGAGAATCCAGTGTGGGCACGTCCAGATGAGTGCATACGTGCATCTTGCAGCCCTTTGAGAGACTGCAAGAGGCATATGCGGGAACAAAAAAATGTTCCCCCTGCTGCAGATTTGCAGTGTGGGGGCAAAATTAGATCCCTGGATATCCAGGGGTCAAAAAATACCCCAGGGGAAAATAGCAGAAAGCAGCCGGAGGGTTGGGTCCTCCACAGAGACTCTCTGGTAGCCAGCCATACTATCTCTATGGTTGGCCCTCACCCCAGTGCTGAAGCACATTGCCTGCCCATGCAGGACAGGCAGCATGCCAACTGTAGGGAGTTGGACCCGGGCTATGTGCTGGTAAGTGGGGGGGAACATGGGGAGATCCCTAGTGGCCCCATCCCCTGCCCAGCCCCAGCCTGCCCCTGCCCCCCTGCCCCAGATCACTGTTGTACCCAGCCCCAGCCCCTGCCTGCCCCCCAAGCCCCTCCAATGGCTGCCTCGCCCAGCCTCATCCCCTGCTTGACCCCCTGATGGCTGCCCTGCCTGGCCCCAGCATCCTGGCAATTTAAAAAAAAAAAAAAAGCAAGCCCCACAGTCACTGGCAGTAGCAGCTGCCATGGGGGGTCACTAGGGCTTCGTGGCGAGCTCCCCACCCAGCAGGGGGCAGCAGGGACCGGCCCCAGCCACCAGGTACCCGCACGGCCACTGCCCCGTCGCACACATGCGACCCAGGTCAGCAGGGCACTGTGTGGCTCCATATCCTGTCGGGCAGTTGGGGCTGCTTGGACTGAGCGGTGATGGCCACAGTGGCCCCAGGTGATGGCCACAGTGGCCCCAGCTGCCTGATGGCATATGGAGCTGCATGATGCCCTGCTGACCCAGGTCTCACCCACACAATGGGGCAGTGCCAGTGCAGGTGCCAGGCAGCCGAGGCTGGTCCCCACTGCCCCATGCTATGCAGGGGGGCTCTGCCAGGAGGCCTCAGTGAATCTGACGGCAGGTGCTACTGCAAGTAAATGTGGGGCTTTTTTATTGCTGGGATGCTGGGGCCAGATGGGGAGGTGACTGGAGGGGCGGGGGGCAGGCAGGACCTGGGGCTGGCAGGGGTTGCCGCATGGTCCCCTCCCCATTCCTTCAGTCCCTCTCCCCATTTACCAGCCAGGAGGCCTCAGTGACCCCCACAGCTGCTGCTACTGCCAGTGACTGCAGAGGGTCTGGGGGTGCAAGCAGGGAATGGGGCTGGGTGGAGCAGCCAATGGTGGTGTCAGGGAGTGGGACCAGGCAGGGCAACAATCTGGGGGGCTGGGCAAACAAGTGGGGGTGGGGCATGTGCACCCTTCGTGGGGGTGGTAGCCCCTGTGGGGGCCATGTGGCCCTTGTTGAGGGGGGCAGTCTGTGAGCTGTGCTGGGGGGCTGCACTCTGTGGGGGGCAGGGGACCCACCCCTCCTGAGCAGCGCCCCCCAGTTCCCCTCTCCATGATCCATCCACATCCCCCCCACTGCTCTTCCCACCCCCTTCTGCAAACCCCATGTCCTCTCAGCCCACACCCTGCATGGTCAGCTGCTAGACAGGATAAGACCTCCTGGCAGAAGCTGTGGCTGCAGGGGCAGCTGTCCCCACATACTGGTTAGTGAAGGGGTCAAGGGGAGCTCCATGGTAAGAAAACCAAAGGCAAATAGCAAAACATCTAAGTATTTAGAATTCATTTTATGATGATGATAAAGATACTAGGCTTCCAACTTGCTTTAACACTGTAGATGTACCAGTAAAACATTGCCCAACTGATCACTGTTGCGTGCTCTCGCTTTCTCTCGCTCTGTGTGTGTGTGTGTGTGTGTGGTGGTCTTTTGTTTTAATTGTGGAGGAATGTGGATTTGGGGGTATTTTACAAAGTGACTTGGGATTTTTTTTATCAGGGATTTTTCAGTTTTCAGATCGGGAACACCAGAATTCCTGCTAGGTAGGCAAGTGGCAGGACCCAGGCAGAGGAGCCTGCTCGGAGCTAGCACTTTGGACCCAGCTGGAGGTGGCTGACCTCCTGGCCAGTTGGGGCCAGGAGGACATGCTTTGACAATTTAAAGCAGGCCACCACACTGAGAACATGGGCGATAGCAGTCCAAATGGCTGGGCAGGGGCACACATGGCAGTAGTGCCACAAAAAGGCCAACTGAAGCCACAGCTCACTGGCACCTGTACCAGAGGGGCAGATGCCTCTACTGGCTGTACAGTCCCATCCAACTCTGGCAGGTGTGCAGCAGGTTACAGCCAGGCAGAAGCCCCCATTGCCAGACTGGTGCAGGTAACTTTCAGGGCTACTTTAGCAGTCCAGCTGGCACAAGGAGTAGTGTCCCCAGGTACCAATTGGCCAGGCCCCAGAAGCTCCTGAGAGCAAGTAATCCTGAGCTACTTACCAGGGCAGCTTTCTGAACTGATGAGGCCATATCAAGGCAGGTTTTTACACAGCTTGGGCCAGCACAGGTGCTGGACCCAGGCTCTAGCTCCCCCTGATTGCAGATCTGGGAGGAGCCAGGCAGTGTTATTTTGTTTGAACTGGCACAACTTGTACCACACCAAAGTGCATGTCTGGGCACATCTGCTGAGGCAAAAAACCTTGGGTCAAATTTGCACTGCTTCTATTTGAGCTGCTGCAAGCACATGTGCCTGCATGTGTGGATGCACCCCATGTGTGTGTTGTGAAAGGCAGAGATTGATCCAAACAGAAGTAGCGTGTCTTGGTGTTCCCTATCACAAAATTTATTGAGCTGTGGAACCCCTAGATCCCTGCTCAAATGCATGACAACACTGCACACCTCCCATGTGGACTCACAGATGTTTTTGGGAATATTTAGACACTTTGCATTTCTACCTTGCATTCCTTGTTGCCTACTGGGGCAGACAGCAGTCTGAAAGCCTGGGTACTGCACCTGATTTGGATGCTTCTTGCAGCTATTGCTCATTTTTCCTCATATCCTGGTCCTGAAATGCAAATGCTCTCATTGTTTGCTTTCTTGGAAATGTTTTCACTTGTTTCAAATGTTTTCACTTCCCTGGTCTCCCTTAGGCTACAAACAAACATTGTTTCCAGATACAAACAGGCATAGTTTCTTTGGTGGGATGAGCTGTCCTGGCAGTTTATCTAGATTGGCTGAGATAGATGTCACCTGGAGCCGTTGTTGCATAAGGTTGGGCCTCTGCTACTCCTTGGGTTTCAGAGGCCTGATTCTGTAGGACAATGGCCCAACTAGGGGCACTCCAGAGAGCTCCATGCATTTCCTGCTCCATGCTTGCAGATGCACACCCCAGGAATTCCCCTGCAGAGGGTCCCCAAGGGATCCTATGGGGTTCACTTCATGTTGCAGATTCTGCAACATGATGCACATTGCCCAGGGAATTCCTGTATCTGCAAGCATGGAGTGGGGAATACATGGATTTCCTGGGTTAGTTGCTGAGTTGGGGCCTGTCACTTAGGGCTGTTGCCCTGAAGAAACAGGCCCTTAAAGCCTCAAGAGCACCTGCCCAGATTGACTGAAGAGCACAGTCAACCCTAGGTTGCCTCTGCTCTTGTGCCATAAACTAACAGATGTCTGCTTCAAATAGGTGGCACAAACTATTACTAGGAATCGTAGCATTGCCATTTGTGGGCACTTGGGGCATGACAAGGCCCAGGAATGTCTGATTGCTTGGGTTTTTTATAGCGGCTCAAGGGCAACACCTGCTTGCAGCCATATTCTCTCTAGCTTTTCATCCTGCCCCTTCTATCAGCAATAATCCATAAGAGCTAGTGACTCAGCAGCATGTTACAGTAAGAGACTCTTGTCACATTTATGAATCTCACTAATTCTTGGCATTCCTATGAATGTTTGAAATTGGAGCAGAGAGGCCTCAAATTTACTTTGGGGGATTTTGGATGGTAGCTTTGCTTTGGCATTTCATTCAGCATTACTTGGCCCTAGGATATGACTTGCATATCTCCCTCTGGCTCTTGAAGGAGCAGCATCAGAAAGTTCTGAAGGGAGTCTTGGCCAGAAGGAAGATTGATTTTGCTATCTTGGATCCCCCAAGTGGTAGGTGTCTATCAGTGAAGATAAAGGCAGAAATAGGTGTCATCCAGGAAGAACAGAGTTTGTGGGAAAAGGGGATATGGCTACATAATATGGCCCAGTTAAAAGACCTTTGTGTGTTCAGTTTGTCATATTTGCTACAATATTCTCCAGGTGTTTAGGAAAAGCGTTTTAGCTCTTTTACTCTTTTTAAATGGAGGAGTGCTCAGGTTCCAGCTGAACAGGTCAGTGGGGTTATAAAACATTGTGTAATCCTTGAGTGGTGTAGAACAAGAAACCTAAAGTCTATACAATTTCCAGTTCAGGTACTTGGAAAGCCCAGGTTCTCTTTTTACCCATTCTTCAATGTACTTAAAAAATTATCGGGAAGTTGGTGTAGTGTGTCACTTGGTTGGCTTTCTGCTATTTGCCAGATGGAATGTGACAGGCAATTCAAGCAGACCAGGGAGATTATAATTCATAGTATATTATACAGCTAGTGAGAATTCCTCGCCACATGTGTTGGTATGTGCTACTGGTACCTTGTACACTTTCACCTGGTACTCTGAGGTATAGACGTCTTTGCTGTCAGTAAGATGGCCACCTGACCAGAGACATTTAAAGAATTCCTTGACACCTTACTTTTTTGCCATGTTTTTGGACATCTTGTGTAAACTCTGGAGTCTTGCCTAGTATGGAGGAGAACAGGCTCAGGTTATTGGGATGTGGGCAGAAAGGAAGATGTAGTAAGGCACTGAGGTTAGCTGTGTGCAGATCTTGTGCAAAAGTCTCTTCTCTCTGCTTGTCAAGTTGTGGATGAGCCTGTGTGTAGGAAAGGAACCTGAAACCAATAGTGAAAAAAATTACCAAATATGGGGGTGATGCCATGGACATTTGGGGCTAGAATGAAGAAGGAGCAAGGGATTTGGCTTAGAAATCTGTGCATTCTGTATGCGACTGTAGAAAAGGAAAAGTCCTTCATTAAAATTTAGGGATGAAATTCTGTTTATAAGATATTCAAACCTGCCCTGCTAAAGAGCAGGATAGTTGGAACTGTTCTTATCTCAGTTCCTTTCCCAAAAGGTATCTGTTCACTCACCTTTGGTGAAGGGAATTGGACACTTGTTCCCATTCTTTGAGCGATCAGACCAGCTCCAGAAAGGGCTCGTTGTGGGGCGTGAATAAATACATAGTCTGATGCTTTAATGGAGGGTTTGATTTTACTTTAACAGATAATGCAGGTATAAAAGTGCGATATTTCACTTGCACTGCAGCTGGAGCTCAAGTAACTATTCCCAACTTTTAACAGCAAGTCTGTACTTAGCTTGTGCATAACGAGCCTGCCTTCTGGGGCAATAGGCAAGTGTATGGAGGCTGCATTCGAAGTGTACGGAGGCTGCATTCGCATGCATTTGACTTTCCTAGTTATTACAGTTTGCATTGCTACTGCCTGTATATGGAGCTGATGCTGCTCTCATCTGTGTAACTAGGAACCCTTCTGCCCTGAGGTGCACTGTGGCACAGTTTTTAAAATGACTTAAGGAGTAGCTGTGCTACAGGGGAGTAGTGTTTTCATGTGCAAACCACAGTCTAGGCAGTTGTGTGCATGGAAGGATGTTCCAGGCCTGGAGGCAAAGCTCTCTTATGTCATACCTTGTATATTTTCTTGTATTAGTCCTTATGCTCTTTCAGAGGCTTCAGAGAGACATCCATTCTTGGCACCGCCGCTTCCTGATGTTTTGGGAAGTTCCTGTTGGATTATTTTCTGTCATCTGCTAGGAAGGGAGTTCTCAAGGAATCTGCTAATCCTATATGAATGTAGGAGTGGGCTCTAGAAGGCCCAGTCGTCTTTCTGTGTGTTTATTTAGCACTTGGCCATCTGCTCAGCTTGACTTGTATAAAAATATGTGTCTGAAAGTAGGTAACTTCTGTTTACCAGTTTTCCAGTCTTCATCCCTCTTGGTCATTTTCTGTAGTCATTCTGCTAGCTAATTCTCTCATTTAGATAAAGGTAGGTATTTCTGCATTGAACATCTAGTATCAGTGCTGCTTGGAAACTAATTGGTTTATCTTTTAGTGAGGTACCAAACACATGCTGGGGCACTTAAAATGTGATTAATAATGATTATAGTAGATATGATGGGGAATGAATCCTTGATCCTCCACAAGGACAGGAGAGCCAGTCCTTTCTGGCTGATTCTAAATGGACTCTGTTCTCAACATTAGCTAGAAGACAAATTGGATAAGGCAAGATGAACTGTGTGAGCCATACCACCCATTCAACATACAAAGTGCATTTAAGCAAATAAGATATTTCACTAGGGCAGGGGTGGGCAAAATGGCAGATCCAGCTGGAAGCTGGACTCCATTTCCCAGCAGCCCCTGCCTGCATTGCTGTTGCTAGTTTCCATGGAAACCCCAGGAATGCCAGGACTGTGACAGTGCCGGGCAAGGGTTTGCAAGGAGAGTGGCCCCAGCAGTACTGGCAGGGCACACAGCTGGGCATGAAGCTGCTTTAGGAACCGGGGCTGGGATCTCGCGGCACTGATGATGTGGCCTGAAGCCAAGGCCTTCCCCCCCCCCCCCCCAACAGTTTTACCAGCGAAACGTTACTCTCCAAGCTGCCGGGCTGGCTGTGTGCATGCTGCAGCTGTGTGCATGCACACAGCATTTATCGGTCACATTGTTGGCCACATCATCCAAAAATGCCAATTGCTGATAATGTCAATTTTCCTTTTATCAGTGCCAATACAATATGGATTGATGTATTGGTGTATCTCTAGTTCAGTGGTCACCAACCAGTGGATCTTAATCGATTAATGAGTTGTGGAGCCTCTGACAGTCAATCTCAGTCTAAGGGGGCTGAACGTACGCACGCTCAGCACCCCCGGACTGAGATCAACTGTCAGAAGCTCTGCAATCAGGAGGGTGGGACACACTTCTGGAGCGGCTAGGATGCAGTCCAGGAACAGTGGGACACACGTGGATGGACTGACCTGCACCCCCTGCCACCAGGGCCAGGCTGAGTGAGCCATGCTCTTTTGCCCTGTGGTGAGGGAGGGAGTGTGGCGGGGGCAGGGGTGAGTGGGGACCCAGCCAGCCCGGGGAAGGGCTGGGGTCTAGGTGGCTTGTGCAGGGGGGCACCTGCACTGCATGCACCCTGGTGGAAGGCTGGAGACCACGTGCCCTTTGCATCTGTATGTGGGCAGGGGTGGCTGCTGCTGCATGCTGGGCTTTGCGCCCTGAGCCCGGCGCACAGATCAGAGGGACACATGTCCTCCAGGCCTCTGGCGGGGTGTGCGCAGCAGTGGGAGCTGCCCCACATGCCTGGATGAACTCCCCAGGCTCTAAACCTCGCCTGGCCCAGCTGGGCCCATACTTACCCAGTGGCAAGGGACACGGGCATAGGCGGTGGAAGGGCAGGGGGCCAATGAGGCTTAGCCCCAGGCCCCCCCCCATGTGGGGCAGTAGTAGGGCTGCGGGCTTCTGGTGGCTGTAGCAGGGATGGGAAGGGGCCCATGAGCAGTGGTGAGGGGGGCAGTGGACCAGGGACTGGCGCTTCAGAGCCGGGGCAGGTGTGGGATGGAGCCACAAGCAGCTCATCCTGGGTGCAGGGAGTGGGGAGCATGCAGCCCAAGTGGGCATGGCGGGGGGTGCATGCCCCTGGATCTGCATGCAGGGCAGGGTGGACTGGCACCGGGACGGTGCTAGGCTTTCTGGCCCCGCAGCTCTTGACTGCCCCATGTGGAGATCTGGGGGCACGTGCCCCTCCTCCCTGCGCCCCCAGATGGGCTGCTTGCAACTTTGTCCCGCTCTTGCCTGGGTGTGCAGGGCTTGCTCCTGTTCCAGTCCCTTACTCACTGCCATGGGAGGGGCAGATGGAGGCCCCTGTGGTAAGGGAGGGAGCAGGAGCAGGGGCTGGGAGTTATGGGGGGCAAACAGTGCACTTGTCCCACCAGCCAGGCCCACTCCCCCCAACCTCTGCTCCTGCCTGTGCCCTGCTCCCTCCCTCACCACTGGGGCTTCAGTCTGCCCCACCCCATGGCCCTTTCCCTTTCCCCTTCCCCTACTCCTTCCCCCACAGACTTACCTGCTGGGGGGGTGCGCCCCCATATTATTTTTTCTTCCTCTGCATCGAACTGCCCCCGCTCTTCACTCTCCACAGACTGATTTGTACAGTGGGGAGGGCAAGTGGCGGCAGTGCAGGGTAGATCATGGGTTGCTTTTTAATTCAAAAAGTGATCTCCTGCTCAAAAAGGTTGGAGACCCACTGCTCTTACCTTTTTTGGAAACCAGCCACAGTGACGTGGGCAGGAGCTGCTGGGAAACGCAGTCTGCCATGGGCCCAATCCAGCCTGTGGGCCGGACCTTGCCCACCCCTGCACTAGGGGCACTTAAGGGGTTGTACTGGGGCACACTGCTTAGGAGAGATCCCATCTTGGAATTCAGATATGCCAATCTGTTTCTTGCATTACAGTGGAGGGGCTTGGTGCTAGACCTCACTGTTTGTAGTTTCAGCTTTTAAGCACTGGTGAATTTCACAGCAATTTTTCATTATTTGCCATATATTTTTGTGCCAAATTGCTCTTCATCCCAGTAAGAGATTTATGATCTTACTGATTCTTGATAGTAAGTCTTTTTGAGTTACTAAAAATGACTTAGTATAAGTCCTTAATATATAAACTTTAAGGAAAAAGTAAAATTTTGGCCTTGAAACATCTCCAACCCTTCCTTATTCTATTGCATTTTTCACATGTCTAAATGGAAAATGTACCAAGGACTGGGGAAAGGAAGCAGAACTGTCTTGACAAAGCAATATTTAAATCATTTAAAATTACTTCTGTCCTCTTCAATGAACGTTCGTTGTCTTAAAGCATGTGGCTACACTAAGATGGAAGATGTGTTCTGATTTTCTCCCCACCCCATTTCAACCTTTAGCCTTTCTTCTCCCATCTCTTGCAAATTTATGTTTAAGAGAATAATTATAACTAATCTCAGGCTCTCCCTGTAAGAATCAAACCATAGATTTATTCCTTCATCTGAGGTTGTTTGACACTTGTGAGTGAAAAAGGTTGCTAATGTATTGGGTATTGTCTTCCTACAGCATACAATTCCATAGCCTCTTTAATGTAAACCTGAGAGGGGAATAATTTACCTAAAAATAGTTTTCTAGTCCAAGAAAAAAATATACAATGAAGTGGAAAGCTGAGCACCTCCATCTTGTAACTTCATGATTGGTTTGCAGGGGGCTGCACAATCCATCTGTGATCACATCCTTCCAGAATCTACCAGGATCCTTTTTCTAGTGCATAGAAAGGTGACTCATTTTATCTCAGCAGCTTCCTTCTGTGAAAGGTTAATGAAATGCTGGGGTGTTGTAGTCATCATTTTGATTGCTGGCTAAGTGGTCCTGTCCCTTGAAGCAGCCACTGATTTAACTCTTCATTTGGCCCTGCAGCCAGCTGTCCCATAGCTAAGCATGTTATTAATCTGTGCTGGAAATGCTGCCTTTCTCAGCTTAGGACAGCACCTAGGAGGGCCCAATATTGTCTTTCAAGCACACTGTCAGTGCAATTGAAAAATGGTTGTGTGCAGAGGCTGCCTATTTGCATCATTCTTCCAGAATAGAGTCACTCTGTGTATGGTGGGGAATAGCTCATTCTGTGTCTTGTTCATGGTTTAGCAGTCTCTGCTGAGATTGCCAAAATTGGGATTCTGTGCAAGTGCTGTGTTATACTCGTTTTCAGTACTCCCTTGTTGTAGACTGGGGGTGTAATTCCATTTCCTGTTGAGAGACCTGCTCTACAGCATGTTTTGAAGCAGAACATGAGCAGAGATCTAGCTACCTCGAAAGCTGTAGTACTGCCAACCTGTTGGCTATAATTTCTGCTTGTGTGGCTGCTGAAGTGCTATTAGGAAAATTGTATCTTGCACATGTAACTGACATAGCCCTGGTGGAGCCCTGGAGTTCCAGCTGGGCTGTAGATCAGCAGGTTAATTTAATTTTGTTGTAAGGATGTGAACAAGTTTTCAGCCAGCTGGCCAAATCAAATGGGAAACCAACCAAATATGGTGGAGGAAAAAATTGCAGAAAACAGTTAGAAGGGAAAGCACGTGAGTGGGGAGACGGCAGGGAGGGGGAGAGGGAAGGAAAGAGGTAGGAGACCATACCCAGAAGGGAGAGTGGGCAGACAGCACAAGGCAAGTGATCAGATGGGGGGGATCTTCATTTAATTTTCCCCCACCATGTGTTCAGATGTGTTTTGCATATAGATCCTTAATTTTGTTAGACTGCAGTGAAGCTGTCTACTAGAAAGACACTTCATACTGTGTGGTGGTGTTAATTAACCTTGTGGCCCACTAAGCTGTTCAGCTGATTTCAGTCCAAGATTCTCTTAGTTTATTTGAATCGTGAATCTGTTTCTGCAAATAGTCCCTGCATCCTTTTTTAGATGGCTGGATAAAGTATTCTGCAAATAAATAGTTAAACCTTAACAGTAAATAGCACAGAGACTCTCTTGCTCTGTAACAGGTTAAAATGTTTCATAGTTTCATAGTTTGTAGGGTGGGAAGGGACCTGAGCAGATCATCTAGTCCGACCCCCTGCCATGGCAGGAAAGACTACTGGGGTCAAATGACCCCAGCAAGATGTTCATCCAACCTCCTCTTAAACACCCCCAGGGTAGGAGCCAGCACCACTTCTCTTGGAAGTTGGTTCCAGACCCTAGCTGCTCTGACCGTGAAGTAGCGCCTCCTGATATCTAAACTAAACCTACCCTCTGCCAGCTTGTGACTGTTATTCCTGGTCACTCCTGGCGGTGCTCGGGGAAACAGTGACTTCCCCAATGCCTGCTGATCCCCCCTGACTAGTTTATAACAGGCCACAAGATCCCCCCTCAGCCTTCTCTTTTGGAGGCTGAACAGGTTCAGGTCCCGCAGCCTGTCCTCATAGGGCCTGCCCTGTTGTCCCCTGATCATACGAGTGGCCCTCCTCTGGACCCTCTCCATGCTGTCGACATCCCTCTTTGAGTGCGGCGCCCAGAATTGGACGCAGTACTCCAGCTGCGGCCTGACCAGTGCCGCATAGAGGGGGAGGATCACCTCCTTGGACCTGCTCGAGATGCATCTGTGGATGCATGCCAAGGTGCGGTTGGCCTTCCTGACTGCCTCTCCACACTGCCGGCCCATGTTCATCTTGGAGTCAATGATGACCCCCAGATCCTTTTCTGCCTCCGTGCTGATAAGAGGGGGGTTCCCCAACCTGTAGGTATGGTGCCGGTTGTTCCTCCCCAGGTGCATCACCTTGCACTTGTCTGTGTTGAAACCCATCCTATTCTCGTCCGCCCACCCTTGTAACCTGTCTAGGTCTGATTGTAGCCTGTTGCATCCTTCCAGTGTGTCCACGTCCCCCCACATCTTAGTGTCATCAGCAAATTTGAACAGGGTGTTTTTTACCCCCTCATCCAAATCACTGATGAAGATGTTGAACAGTGTGGGCCCGAGGACCGAGCCCTGCAGAACCCCACTGCCCATGTCCCTCCAGGCTGAGAAGGACCCATCCACCACCACCCTCTGTGTGCGGCCCTCCAGCCAGTTGGCGACCCAATTGACTGTGTGGGTGTCTACACCACAGTCCCCCAGTTTCTTAATGAGAATGGGGTAAGAGACAGTGTCAAAAGCCTTGCAGAAGTCCAGGAAGACTATATCCACTGCTACCCCTGCATCTAATGATCTGGTGATCTGATCGTAAAAGGCCACCAGGTTGGTCTGACAGGACCTGCCACTGATGAAGCCATGTTGGTTGCCCCTAAGCATGCAGTCTCCTGCTGGCCCCTCCTGGATGTGTGCCAGCATAATTTTCTCGAACAGCTTGCCTAGGATCGAGGTGAGACTAACCGGCGTATAGTTTCCCGGGTCCTCCTTCCTGCCTTTTTTGAAGATGGGGACCACATTGGCCCTCTTCCAGTCCTCCGGTACCTCACCAGAGCACCACGAGTGCTGGTTAAGCCGTGCCAGGGGACTTGCAATGACCTCAGCCAGTTCCTTTAGAGCTCTAGGGTGGAGATCATCCTGGCCGGCTGACTTGAATACGTCCAACTCCTCCAGAAGCTCCCTAACTAAATCCTCACTAACCCGTGGCCCAGGTGTGCCTCCCCCCGGGCCCGAGGGGGGCCCAGCAGGGAGGTGGCTGTTCTGGTCCCTACTTAGGAAGACAGAGGCAAAGAAATCCTTAAACATGTTAGCCTTGCCGTCTGGTGTGACAACCAAGTTACCCATGTTGTCCTGCAAGGGCCCCACATTACCTGGGACCTTCTTTCTACCCCCTACATATTTAAAAAAAGACTTCTTATTGTCCTTAATCTGGGAAGCCAGTCCCAGTTCCATCTCTGCCTTGGCCTTCCTGACTGCCCCCCTACATCCCCGAGCAACTACAGAATAGCCCTCCCTGGTGATGACCCCTTCTTTCCACTGGGTATAAGCCTCCTTTTTAGCAAGGAGGCATTCGCGGATTCTTTTCGTGAGCCACGGAGGCTTGTGTGCTCTCCTGCTCCCTTTGATCCTCGTTGGGATTACCTTCCTTTGGGCTTGGAGGATCGTCTCCTTAAGGAGCGACCACTCTCCTTGGACACCTGGCTCCCCTCCCCTCCGGGACCTCGGCGTTTCTCCAACTATCCTCCTTAGCTCGTTGAAGTCTGCCCTCCTAAAATCTAGGGCCGCTGCCTTACTGCATGCCTTTGCCACCTTGCGCTGGATGGTGAATTCCAGCAGGCGATGATCGCTGTCGCCCAGGTGGTCGAGCACTCGCAGCCCCCTCACCAGGTCATCACCCGTGGCCAGCACTAGGTCCAACAAGGCGTCCCCCCTGGTGGGGCTGTGCACCTCCTGGTTTTTTGTTGTCTCTAGAACACTTACATTTGGGATCTGGGAGCAACAACCTGGTTCACTCCTAGTCTTGATTTCATTTTTTATAACTGATCTTCGCGAGTATCACAATTCTTTGTCTGCAAAGCATGTGGTATTTACCATATCAGGATGAGTTCATAGTGGCTAGAAACCCACCCACCCATTGTTTCTGAGTCTAACCTGTCTTTTCTTCAGCAGGGAAATGGGAAAACTCGTGACGTTTTCCTAAACAAGTGTATCTAGTTCTGACATGCCCCAATCACTGAGACACTTTTTCTTTATACCAGTAGTTGGGTTTCTCTGCCATTCCGGCAAAGCGAGTCTCTCCTCTTCAACACTAACCATTTTCTTGATTATTACTGGGTGTAATCAAAGAGCTTTGCTTACTAGAAAAATTGGCATCCTGTGGACTCAGCTAGTCATAGCCTTTGGGCCTTGTGGGACCAGAGTCCTACCAGGGCTGTGATTGCGGTCTGTCCCTGAGAGCTGTTGCCATAAACTTAATATTGAAGACCCAAAAAGCAGTCTCAGAGAAGTGCAGCTGAGATGGTTGGGGCTGCTACTCTCAGGAGTGGAGGAGATTTTTGCATGTCACAGTGGTTGCAACATGTTGAAATGTCTAGGTATGCTTTAGACATTCCATCTCTGGCTTTAATGGAAGACACGAGCAAAGGAGAAATTTGAGGGTATGAATTTGGACTCTTGTGAGGTAGTTATACTCTTGGAAGTTTTAGTATCTTTGATCACGGAAGAGTGTCAGGGTATCTTGTCAATCCCAGATATTCCAAAAGGCGGTGAACAGTTTATAAGTAGGGACCTACCTAAGTTGTGCCAAGACAAAGGTTTTTTGCAGCTCGCTTAATGAATGCAGAGCCGATCTCGCAGCAGCCCCATCCCTTTCCTCTAATGGGTGGAGGGTGCCTTCACTCAGTCTACATTAGTACAGCTTTTTTTAAGTGGTCCTTTCCTTGTGCTGTTGATTTTCTTTTGTCCTAACACTGCAGCGGGGGCTGTTGTGGCAGAGGTGAGTTGCTGCTGCATTTAAAGACTCTCGTTTGGATCGCTCAGTGGTAGGAGGTACACCAGCCAATATATTGGTTGGCTGTCAGATTGGCACTGATAACAGGAGAAATTGTATTATCGGCTATTGGCTTTTTTGGTTGTTGTGGCCAGTAATTATGGCCACGTGCCTGGAGCACCCTGGCAAGTGTAATCTGGTGCCTGAGCCTGTGGCAGACTACAGGTCCTAGCAAGCAGCAGGAGGGCATGCCAGGGAGCGGTCACAGGGCACTGCATTCAGCAACAAAAGGACTATTACTGGCTGCTGCCATGACAATGTTGCACATGCAGCGAGGGTCTGAGCACCAGGGCTGCCATGGAGATATTGGGCTGCATGTGGGCGGCCGGGGTAGGGCACAGTGTGAGGGATATTCTGCTCTGCTGGGTACTGAGTGCCTTTGCAATAGTTGCTTCACCCTGGCGGCCGTGGGAACTCAGCTGCGTGGGCCCCAGCAGTGGTGTGCTCGGGGGCTCTAAACATGCCCAGCATCACTGTCCACGGAAGGATCTCCCCTGCCTGCCCAGGACAGCAGCATGGGCTGCACATAGGAGCCATGGGTGAGGGGGCAACATGTGTAGGAATAAGGTGGTCACCACTTTCCTCATTGAGAGCCAGAGTAGGCAGGAGGCATGTGTGTTATAACTGCAAAACAAACAAACAAAAAAAGGTTTATTTGTGTCGGTAGTTTAAAATATCTTGCATTATTACTAAATATCAGTTATTGGATTGGCATCAGCCAATACGGTTGGTTAATCATTGGCTACTGGTATCAGCCAAGAAAATCTTTATCGGTGCACCCCTATTCAGTAGAATTTGGAAGTAGTTAACAATATGGCTCAGACACAGGCATGTATGGTGCAGATGCCTCAGCCTTTTACATGTTCTCTGTTCCCCTGATTTGGTGACTTGTAACTTTTGATGAAAACCAGTAGCTCTGGCTGGCTATACTTATAATCCTTTCTTAGCAAATATAAGACATTTTGTTTCTGTTTAACTTCTGCCTCTTTTCTGACTTATCAAACTGAATTAAAAGCACACAGAAATATTACCTACCTTGTTACAGTTGTGAATATTACATTGGTGTGGAGAGAGAAGCCATTCTCTCCAGGACTGCACATCTGAGAAACTGTTTCAGGCTTTAGCCCAGTATTGCGGCAAGATCTAGTTTCTGGAAACAGTACTGGGGAGTTTAATGCTCAGCTCCACAACTCTATCTGGTAATGAGGAACCCCAGGCCAGACCTTGGCAATATTTAGAGCACTTAAGTTTCCAGAGCCAAAGTGTGTCTTCATTGGCTTGCTCTAGTGGATTCATAGGTACCAGAGTCTTATCTTGAGAGGGTGGAGAAGCAAAGGAAAAAAGGGTTGCTTTGGTGAAGCTTAATACACTGAAACTGGTGAGAGAGAATGTCTGAAACGCCGTAAATGTTTACCTGAATCTTTCCCAAATCACACGGTCCAAGCAGTGGGCAGAAGGGGGGAGCTTGTATTAAAAACACAAGTGGCTAAATCTGGAAACAGAGCTAGGATTTATTGCTGTGTGGTAATATTTTTATAGCATGTTAAAGCTGTAGGCAAGTGGGGAAAATCCTTTGTCTTTTTAATTCTAATATTTTTTCCCCCCACAGGTATAGCCTTTACAGACCTCCCTGTAAGTACAACTATTTTCAGTATTTTAACTAAGGATGTCAGTTTAAGGGAGGGGGAAAAGTTACAGGGGTGTTTGATGTCTTCTGTTTTATGTTATGTTCAAGCAGTAGCACATGTTCCTGAACAATGTATATTTCCTGCTTTACCTCTGCTGCCTCTGGATAGAATTGCTCCCTGTAGTGTGGCTTCATAGTCTCATGTCTACATGTGTAGATTCATCTCGTGCCCTTTTGGGATTGCAAGGGAAGACTATATAGGCTTGGTAGGATGTCATTTTTATCAGTAAATGCTGATAAACATTAATTTCACCTCATGTTCCACAGACTGACAAAAAGATATATCCATTGTTAATAAGCAAAATTTATAAAAAGAGAACGTAAGAAAAACGGTGGCTGATGAAGTGTGTGACAACAGGGGAAGCAGTCCTACATAACTGTACTGACTGTGGTTTGGACAGCAACTCTCAGAAACCCCAGAGCCAGGGACAGAATCTGTGCATAAACCAGCGTAAGTGATTGGAAATTGGTTCAGATCTGTAATACAATAGAAGTTCAATGCCCATAAACTACTTTCAAAATCGCCAAAATTAGTTTAAGATAAACCTGGATGGATGTAGTATCAGACTTAATTGATTTAGGTTAAATTTGTTTATTGAACCGCCCCAGATCCCCTCCAGATTCAAGTGAGTTCACAGTCCCCTAGCATCCCAGGATGCTTTGCACCTCCCCTGCAAACCCCTTTGCAAGGTCAGTGGGCTAGCTTTGGCCTAAATTGTCTGCTCCAGTAGAGCAGGGTGGTGTGTTCTAGTGCTCCCCAGCTTCTGGCCTGGGCCACTGTAGGCACATGGCTGTATTTCCAGAATCAGAAGTGAATGTTCACATGCTTATCAGGACAATCTATGCAGCTTAGACTAACCTGCAAGATTGAATCAATTCAGTCTCAGGCTTTTTGACTGTCCAGGAGACAGGGAGCAAAAGAAGTGACAAAACAGACGGCGGGGAGCTACTGATGGCAGCTCTGCTGCTCAGCTGGCAGCAGTTCTACAGTAGTTATGTTTGCAGCTGGTAGTTAAACTGCACTTTAGTATATTGCCAGTCCAGGGTAAGAAAAAGGTTGGGAACCATTGGCTTAAAGTTCAGCTTACAAATACACAATGACCACTGTAACATCTCACAGCTTGTTGCCAGAAAGCGCATTTGTTTGTTTGCCATCCTTGACTCTAATGTCTTGTTGGCTTCCCTCTGCTCTCATCTAAGTACTATAGCAAGACAGGGAAATGGGCTAGAGAATGAGTACTGTAGAATAGTTAATTACTCCCTTGTTTTTTGGGCCATCTCATCCTCCCTCCACCATCTCCTGTATGCTCATTACAACTCCACAAATTTTCAGCAAGCCCTGTACTTGCCCTCCATAACCAACTGCTAGAGTGAATCTGAGCAAGGCTTAGCTCTCTAGGGTTTGATGGTCCCTTCTTTGTCTCTGCCAGTCTGGAGTGTGTCAGTTGCTTTCAATTTTAGATCTTCTCTATGGCATTGTTTTAGCTACATCAGAGACTGTTAAAATGGTTGGCTAATCCTGAAAACACAGCTGTCTCAATGATTAAGGGAGTCCAAATTTTGAGCATCGTGTCTCGGTCATGATTCTCTGCTTGCTCACTGAATAGGCAATTCAAATGTAATACATTAGGTTGGATAAGAAAAAATCATTATATGTGGGCAAGGCATTTTCATTAGAAGCTGGAGTGTATACCAGTTCTACACTTGGAAGAAGCAGGGTAGACCACGTATGTTCAGAACATGCCATAGGCCTCTTCATGTACAGCAATAATAGGATTAAATATCCAATCCAAAGTCCCTCATTAGATGTGCAGTTATATACCAGTGCCTCAGCAAAGGCTGTTTTTGAGTTCTGTGTTTCAGTTAGTGCAGGGTTGCATTGCTCATTTCACAGATCGCAGGGGGTTCCCTAAAGAACTCCTGCAGTGACCCTCCAGAATGAGCAGAATTCTCCTCCAGATTCTCCTCCAGAATGTGGAGATCTCAGAACAGCAGCAGTTTCCCAATGCCTGAGGAGGAGTGTTTGTGTCCGAAAGCTTGCAAAGAACCTTTTTCCAACTACTTAGTCTAATAAAAGATATCGCATCTACCCAAAGAAGCTTGCCTGCCTGTGTCCTTAGACCAACATGGGTACAACCAGCAACCCGGCAGTATGTGTTTAAGTAGTAATAACTAGTAGGGTGGGTAATTCTTGGCTATAAGTGCTAAACTCCAAGAGGAACCCCTGGGTGGTTTGGAGACTGTGACCCTAGAGCAAGGTGGCCATTCCTTTGAACAGTCCAATAGAACACTTTCCCTTAGTGTTTTTGACATTGCACCCAGACAATCTTGCTGCTAGTCATGTGGTGTGTTGTGCCTGGCATCTGTCTTTTCTAGGGAATTAATGCTTAGGGTAGAAACTCTGGGAAGGTAGGACTTCATTATGATCAGGATTAGAATTTTGTAGATCTCAGAGTTTTGAGGACAAACGAGACTTGGCAGTGGTACAGACTGCCAGTTGAAAAGACAGTGTTCCTTTCTACTGTGAGAATGTGATGGCTGAATCACACAGCTCTCATCCCCTTGCCTGTGACATGTCCAAAGCATATTGGCACTCAGCATGCATATATTTCATGCTTTAAATCAGAAGTGTCCGACCTGCAGCATGAGTGCCACAAGTGGCACAGGCAACCTCTTTGTGTCACATGCAGAAGATCAAGGAGGGGACAGGTCCTTGCATCAGCAGATAGAGCAAGAAGCAGAAGGGAGAACAGGAGGTTGGGCAGGTAGAAAGCAGACTGCGCAGAGGAAGGGGTTTGTAATGCCATTCCAGGAGGGTCCCTGGCTAATTTGTGGCACACCTGCTGAAAAGGTTGGCCTTCATTGCTATATATTATTGACTTGTTCCCTTCCACTCCTTTCATAGCCCTGAATGAACAAATGGAGAATTATATGTTCCCACACTAGTGACTTTTGAGCAGATGATTACTCCTCAGTAAGTAGAGCTGGAGCAATTCTCATGCCCCTCTCTAAAGCTTAAGGCTGATTTAAAAATGAAGTCTGCTTGTACAGTTATGGGGGTGGAGCCTTATATCTGCAAAGGGCAGTGATCAAAAATTTGTTCTAACACTTTCCCAGGAGAAGCAAAGATTAAAAATGGATTTATTTCAGTTCCTGATTAGTGACAGGCAGGGTCTCAGCTTTTCTCATGCTTGACACCACTCGATATCACTCTTTTACTTACAAAGACAATTGTATATAAAACATAATCCTGCGTTTCAATGGGTTCCTCCTGCTTATTCCTTCCATACAGTGTCAGTAAATCCCAAGGTTTAGTTTCCTGCTCTTTCACCGTTGCCTTGAATCTGCTTTATCTCGTGACGGAGACTTCTCTAGAATTCACTCAGGCATTATTGCTTATTGAGTGCATTCAGACCTTTCTGAATAAATGCGTTTTGTTTGGTTCCTTTTTTGTCTGAATATCTTTATCTACAGATCATATCTCCTGCGGTATGTGCTCTTTGCTCGCATGCAGATTTTTCTTTTTTTTTTGGTGGAGGGGGAGGCTTCTGTCAAAGACCTTGCTTGGGCCACTAGGAGTCATCTTCCTTCCACTGAAATGAGATCATTTGGGGCTTTTGTAGGCAACAAAGATGCACCCATTTAACTGAAGTTGTGATATTGAGCTGATGTTAGGGAAATTTGGTTCAACTTTGTGTGCCTTTTATGTCAGAGTAAATTCTGGCTTAAATTCATTTAGCTTATCCCTAATCAGTACAACTCTGTGTGTACAGTAGGTCTTTCACCTTGGAGCTTTACTCCTTCAGATGTGGTAAACTCAGTGTAGTGTATGACATACTATAGACCAAAAATCTCCTTTTGTGGAGTGTTGCCTGGCATTTTATACTAAACTTTATGTATGTTAATGTAAAGCATAAACCAGCGTTACATAACTGTCAGTGTAAGTCTAATAGTGACAGTGCTGGAAAGTTTCAGATGTAACTGATGCAAAGATGACACTTCTGTTACGTGCCCCTTATAGTAGCATCCTTTTATCTGCACCCATGGGCTTCCTTGATCATCAGAGTTCTGTCAGACCAGCGTATCTGCTGCTTTCCTGTCTGTCTGATGGCTTTTGCACCATTTTTTCTCCTGCCTTTGGTAGAGTGCTCACTCATGCATTCAGTCTGTCCTCAGTCAATGCAGGCTTCAGAGTAAAACACATACTATTAACTTATAAAACATGCCACACATCAGAAGTAAAGTCTGGCAATATCCAGGGCAGAGTCTGTATCCAGTATGGGTTTAGGATTCATATCTACCTGAGTTAACTTGACTCGGACTGTGTACCCTTTCAGAATTGTACCAAGGTGGAAGAGCTAGCGTTTTGCTCAATAGCCTAGTGATTAGGCCACTTCATACGTGAAAATGTGAAGTAGACTTCTAAGCCTTTCCCACCCTGAGAACTTGGAATTCACATTTTCCCTTCTCAGAAAAGCGGCCTAACGCCTGAGCTATGGGCTGGGCCCAGCTGGCTTATGGCCTCTGACCTTTTCTCCTAGGACTGTTGATATGTTTTGTATGAAATAATTATGGGATAAAATGTAAAAACAACATTAGAGCCAGAGGCCAGAACCCAGAACTATAAGCCTCATTGAATTTAGTTAGGCTTCCTCTTGCTTGATATCTTTCTGGCTCCACAGTTTTTGTACTTTGGCTGTTCATTGAGCCAACTTCAACAGGAGAGATGAAGAATGCCATAAGCATAGCCCAGACTAGAGCCTGGGGGTTAAGCCACTTTCCTGTGAAGTGGGAGATAAGACTTTTTAAACCTCAGGCTGAAAAAGGTATGAAACCCGTATCTCCCATCTTACTGATTGATGGTGTTAGTGACTAGACCAGTCGTTTTCAACCTTTTTTCATTTTCAGACCCCTTTGGAAATTTCAGACGGAGGTGTGGACCCCACTTTGAATTGTAAATATGGCTATTCACATACTTTTGATTTATCATAGTCTTCTTTCATGGACCCCTTAGACATAATCTGCGGACCTGAGGTTCCTGCAGACCACAGGTTGAAAACCACTACACTAGACTACTGGGCAAAAGGTGACTGCTGCTGCTCTTGACACTGCCACCTCTGTTAGGCATACTCTGTGTAAATTTAACAGATTAGGCCCTCCAGGACTTTACCTGTGCCTGAACTTTAGCCAGGACTTTGGTAAATCACACATTAGCAACAAGCTAAATCTGGTCACTAAAAAGTGATCTGGTTTAACATGCCATGTGGATGGGCCCTTACAGTACTGAGGCAGAAGTGGGTGCTAAAACTGAAAAGAGAAGCCAAAAAAAGGAAAAGGTCAGATGGCTGCTTTGGCAGTTCTCACATATATCTTTGCTGAGTGCTTGTATAACCCAAGACTTTGTCTGTCCCTGCAGACTATAACACATGGCTGACACAGCTTGATCAGAAGGAGCACAAAATAAAGTGTTAGATAAAAAGGTCTTTGGAATAATTTAACCATGTCCTGAGCCTTGTGACATCATAATAAACATGCTAGGTGGAGTCCCTAGTAATGCAGAAGTGGGGTCCAGCAGTTTTTCGTATTTCAGATTCAGAGCCTTACTGAGACTAGCCTTTTGCCCTTAGCCCAGTTGCTCAAGATGTTCCCTTTAGAACCTGAAATTCCTTGTGTTTGTTTTCAGTACCAAGAATGATTTGGGTTTAGAAATTGTAGGAAAAATTTTCACTTGTCTTTCAGGATCAAAGATTCAGACTAAGCCAGGTGCAGTTTCCAGGGTTCAAAAGTGGTTTTGTCCTTTTGCAACCAGAATACTGCTCAAATTTACCGGGTTATTTTTCTCTGAAGCTTGTTCTTCCTGATTCAGTACCTTTCTTTGAGCAGCAGTTCAGAAGGCGATTAGCTATTTAGCCCTTCGTATTTCATAGTTTCATAGTTTCTAGGGTGGGAAGGGACCTGAGCAGATCATCTAGTCCGACCCCCTGCCATGGCAGGAAAGAATACTGGGGTCAAACGACCCCAGCAAGATGTTCATCCAACCTCCTCTTAAACACCCCCAGGGTAGGAGCCTGCACCACTTCTCTTGGAAGTTGGTTCCAGACCCTAGCCGCCCTGACTGTGAAGTAGCGCCTCCTGATATCTAACCTAAACCTACCCTCTGCCAGCTTGTGACCGTTATTCCTGGTCACTCCTGGCGGTGCTCGGGGGAACAGTGACTCCCCAATGCCTGCTGGTCCCCCCCGACTAGTTTATAACAGGCCACAAGATCCCCCCTCAGCCTTCTCTTTTGGAGGCTGAACAGGTTCAGGTCCCATAGCCTCTCCTTGTAGGGCCTGCCCTGTTGTCCCCTGATCATACGAGTGGCCCTCCTCTGGACCCTCTACGTGCTGTCGACATCCCTCTTGAAGTGTGGCGCCCAGAAGTGGACGCAGTACTCCAAGTGCGGCCTGACCAGTGCCGCATAGAGGGGGAGGATCACCTCTTTGGACCTGCTCGAGATGCATCTGTGGATGCATGCCAAGGTGCGGTTGGCCTTCCTTACTGCCTCCCCACACTGCCGGCCCATGTTCATCTTGGAGTCAGTGATGACCCCAAGATCCCTTTCTTCCTCCATGCTGACAAGAGGGGAGTTTCCCATCCTGTAGGTATGCTGCTGGTTCTTCCTCCCCAGGTGCATCACCTTGCACTTGTCTGTGTTGAAACCCATCCTATTCTCATCCGCCCACCCTTGTAACCTGTCTAGGTCTGATTGTAGCCTGTTGCATCCTTCCAGTGTGTCCACGTCCCCCTACATCTTAGTGTCATCAGCAAATTTGAACAGGGTGCTTTTTACCCCCTCATCCAAATCACTGATGAAGATGTTGAACAGTGCGGGCCCGAGGACCGAGCCCTGGGGGACCCCACTGCCCACGTCCTTCCAGGCTGAGAAGGACCCATCCACCACCCCCCTCTGGGTGCGGCCCTCTAGCCAGTTGGCGACCCAATTGACTGTGTGGGTGTCTACACCACAGCCCCCCAGTTTCTTAATGAGAACGGGGTAAGAGACAGTGTCAAAAGCCTTCCAGAAGTCCAGGAAGACTATATCCACTGCTACCCCTGCATCTAATGATCTGGTGATCTGATCGTAAAAGGCCACCAGGTTGGTCTGACAGGACCTGCCACTGATGAACCCGTGTTGGTTGCCCCTAAGCATGCAGTCCCCTGCTGGCCCCTCCTGGATGTGTGCCAGTATAATTTTCTCGAACAGCTTGCCTAGGATCGAGGTAAGACTTACTGACCTATAGTTACCCGGGTCCTCCTTCCTGCCTTTTTTGAAGATGGGAACCACGTTGGCCCTCTTCCAGTCCTCCGGTACCTCACCAGAGCACCACGAGTGTTGGTAAAGCCGTGCCAGGGGACTTGCAATGACCTCAGCCAGTTCCTTTAGAACTCTAGGGTGGAGATCATCCTGGCCAGCTGACTTGAATACGTCCAACCCCTCCAGAAGCTGCCTAACTAAATCCTCACTAACCCGTGGCACAGGTGTGCCTCCCTCGGGGCCTGAGGGGGGCTCAGCAGGGAGGTGGCTGTTCTGGTCCCTACTTAGGAAGACAGAGGCAAAGAAATCCTTAAACATGTTAGCCTTGCCGTCTGGTGTGATGACCAAATTTCCCAACGCATTCTGCAAGGGCCCTACATTACCCGGGACCTTCTTTTTACCCCCTATGTATTTAAAAAAGGACTTCTTATTGTCCTTAATCTGGGAAGCTAGTCCCAGTTCCATCTCTGCCTTGGCCTTCCTAACTACTCCCCCTACATCCCCAGGCAACTACAGAATAGTCTTCCCTGGTGATGACCCCTTCTTTCCATTGGGTGTAAGCCTTCTTTTTAGCAAGGAGACATTCCCGGATGCTTTTGGTGAGCCATGGAGGCTTGTGTGCTCTCCTGCTCCCTTTGATCCTCGTTGGGATTACCTTCCTTTGGGCTTGGAGGATCGTCTCCTTAAGGAGCGACCACTCCCCTTGGACACCTGGCTCCCCTCCCCTCCAGGACCTCGGCGCTTCTCCAACTATCCTCCTTAGCTCGTTGAAGTCTGCCCTTCTAAAATCTAGGGCCGCTGCCTTACTGCATGCCTTTGCCACCTTGCGCTGGATGGTGAATTCCAGCAGGCGATGATCGCTGTCGCCCAGGTGGTCGAGCACTCGCAGCCCCCTCACCAGGTCTTCACCCGTGGCCAGCACTAGGTCCAACAAGGTGTCCCCCCTGGTGGGGCTGTGCACCTCCTGGGTTAGATGGAGGTCCTACACTCTGTCCAAGAACCTACATGAGCGTTCAGACCTGGCTGACTGTTCAGTTAAGTGAGAAGTGCTGCTTTTCTCTGCCACTTGGGTGGGTTGGGGTTTGGAACCAGGGCCTCCCGCTATTGGGAGGTGGTCTCCATAAGCAGGGGGCACCTAGCTGAGGCCTTCCAAGTTCAGAGTCCTGGACACAAGTAATGGCAGCAGTCTGCTGATCACAGTTTGAAATCTGAGTGTTATTTCTGTCTTCTGAATGGCTACCTCTTTGACCTTTTGCTTCTCAGTCCCTGTACTGCTAGCCTCACCTACTGTCCTCCATCATGCTCATCTTCCTTTCAGAGACTCTCCTTCACTCCCCTAACTCCCTCATGCTTGTTTATTTCTGCCATTCATCTTCCCCATGCCCGGTTCCCTAGTAAAATAAATAAAATAATAGTTTGTTCATCCATTAGCACAGAACTTTTTGCATGGCCTGTTAGCTTCTCAGATAGTAAGCTCAGAAGAGAGCTGTTTTTATACGTATATTTATCATCATCTTTTTTTTAAGTGGTATCTATCAGAGTTAGGCCCTAGTCTGGGTTGTGGTCCTTGGAGTCTACTGCAGATTCAGTTATACAGCCTTACTTCAGGAATAGTAGCAGTGTTGAAATGCAACAGAATACTGAGAAGCCATACAACTTACAAGTGCTTTTGACATTACATGCTTATATATTAATATAACAAATATGATACCATCCAGAGTAGTTGAAACACACTGTGCATTTACATTGAGGTATAGCAAAATGAACTTAACAGAATAAAAAGACGCTAAACATTAACCACGTTCTGCAAGTCTCTCACAGGACTGCTAAAATTGTGTTCTCAAAGCTTAGATACAAAAAGGGACTGGAAGCAGAAATCCTGAGTGACCTTTATAAAATTCATAGTTCCCTGTCTCCAAGTTGCCTATCACATTCCCTGAAAACAGAAGTTTTTGCTGCTGCTTTTGACCATGCACATCATTGTCTAATGCTCTTTTTGAGAAATATTTGTGTGCAGAGGGCTGCCTATTATGTGAGACGCTGGTCGTATGCACCATTTCCTGAACTGACTTTGAGAAGTTTTTGGACTGACTTCACTCCCAGGGGGTAACTCTGACTTCAGTAGGTTTACATCAGAAACCAACATATTGCTGGTCTAGAAATTATTTCCTGGAAGAGAGTGTGGTAACTATGTTTTCCTTTACTGTCTCCTGTCTTACCTCTCTTAGTGCTGCTCAGGAGTTAAGTGATGAATGCAAAGATTTCCAGTCTCAAGACATTTTTTAATGGATACTATTGCATTGAAAATCCCTGACAGTTAATAATGATGATACATGGTGCTTTTTATCCTTGACAAGTTTAGCCAAAGACCATTTCTGTTCCAGTTTGTTTGCTTTTCAGTTGCATAAGCTTTCGCTCCATAGGAAAGTTACACTAGTTTAACTAATGGCATGAATTCAAATGTAGTACAAAAATCCACTTAGTTGGCTAGGTGCAGGTTTACACTAACCAAAGCAAGAAGATGTTTTTAATCAAAAACAAGTATCCACAAAGGAGGTTGTAAAAGTATAATTTAATATAAATTAACACAAAGGTTAAACCAGTACAGCTGTCTTACATACTGTATAGGTCCATACCGAATCAATCTCTTTCTTCCTGAAGACCCGTATAAATATTTCTTCAGAAACAGAAAAATCCCCTTAAAATGCTCAAAACCATTTTTTAATGTTAGCTGTGTTGTTCTAATGTCCTCTAACAGCTGTGATTTTTTTTTTTGTCAGATTTTAAAAAGTTAACAGTGGCAGCATCCATTTGTGGTGTTCCTAGTTGGGAAAGGTTATGTGACCAGAAGATAGAGCACTGAATTTGGACTTGAATCTGGCCTCTGTTCCTAGCCAAGCTCGTGGCCTGCTGAAGTACCTTACCCATAATGCCATTTGCTCAAAGCTTTTGCCACTTTATGTTCCTGGTAGCTTTGCAGACAGCATGTGTTTTCATAGGTCTGAAACAAAAGTACTCTCAGGAAGGTGGTGCCAAGACCAGGCTATGAACGGGAATATCAAGGCATGAGAAATGGGACTGTAGTAGTAATGAGAAGAGTTTGTTAGAAATCCCAGAGGGGCTGGGATTGTCAGGAGCAGAAGGTCAACAGTGGGAAAAGGAGAGAAGGTACAGAATGTATGAGCAAAGGTAGGAGGTAGGGCTGGCACACAACATGGTAAGGGAGTAGGAAGCGGGGTGCCAGGCAGCAGGCACAGCTGGTTCAGCAGACAGGAAGGAACCCTTGAGGGAGGTTGAAATGGTGCTTCCCTACAGTCTTGTGGTATAGGAGGCAACAGGTGAAGAGGCTTTTGATCAGTGAAAAGGAAGGCTGTATTTGCATGAAAGAGGCCAAATTTTAACTCTGAGCTGGTTGCACACAAATCAGGAACAAGCAGATGGAAAAAATTTGGGGGGTTAACTTGTGACTTTGAAAGGTCTTGGGCTAGTGATACAAAAATCATTCAGAGGGCCAGTGTAAAGATTGTAGAGATATGCCCTCTCATGATATTATTTTTTGTATTATCCCTTATATTTGAATGGAGGGCGAGTCTTTAAATGTCACAACCTTGCCTAGTGACTTCAGTTTGCACTGATAGTAACCTGCAGTGATGAGGCACTGAGTAGTGTGTGCTGCATCTTGATTGCCTGCCACCATGCCCCAAGAGTTCCTCCAGTTTGTGTCTGCGATACAAAGGGGTACAATGAAATAGTCAGCAGTGCAGTTAGCTTTATTTCCTCTGTTATTCTCCCAGCCTATATTGTGGGTTGCTCTCCCACTCCCTGCCTTGGCATTTCAGATTTTCCAATTGTACAGTACCAACTGCTCACTTCTTAGGCTGCTGATCAGGTGCCAAATGCAGATCTTTCAAAACAGAGAAGGATGCTGCAGTTCACAAGGTTTTAAGCACCGGGTTTGTTGGAAGATTCCTTTGGGAAAGAAAAAGCCATACCATGGTCTCACCTGCACAGCATACAGATCACTGGTGAAACCTTTGATTAGAAGGCAGTGGTTTCTTTCATCACTCTGAGAACATTTGAATGAGGTTTCTTCCCAGTGAAGAATGACACTTGTACCATAGAACATCTCAAATGCATCCTGACATTACCATAGGGTAGTCTACCAGTCATGTCCTCAGATGTAATGCCATCTCCGTGTATTCTGTGTGGCTCCTTGGAAGAGATATGCTATTTAACATTTGTTGGCCAGGGTATCAGATGATGAAGGCAGAATTGTGGCTCAGCCTTTACTTTGTCACCCAGAAAATTCAGGAGCCTCCAGGTGGCATGCAAATCTAATAACCACATCTTCAATATTCCCTCTGGTTTTATTCCTTTAACTGATAAGGCTGTTGTATTGCAAGGCAGTATCACAGCTGTCAGCATAAGATCCCATAATTATGGCCAGTTTGGAAAGGACCACTTTGTACTTGTACTCTACTGCTGTATCTCAAATAAGAAAGTTCCTCTCTGGATTTTTCTGCAGTTAGTTTCTTGCTTATCCTGGGACATATGACTGCCCTAATAACTGTGCTGTTTCTATTGTTCTATGGATTTCATACTTAGAAAGAAAGCTCAACTGTTCCCTTTATAATTTGAGCCCATCTTATTCCTTGTTTTAATAGCATGTGAAAAGAGCTTTTTTGGTCTAATGTAAATGGTTTTCTTGCCTTTTGTAATGCCTTGTAGGTATTCACTTGGGTCAGTGGTTCCAAAATGTGTGGTCCTCAGATTAGCTGGTAGCCCCTGCTGGTCACATGGAGTTGTCTTTGTTCCTTGTTTCTGGTGATAGTATCACATTAACAACAGCTACAGTTATTTATTATTTTCCTGCATAGATGCCCTAGTGATATATAATGTGACACTGCTTTCTTCTAACCATCTTTCCCCCAGTTGTACTCTTAGACTGTGGTCCACACGATGGAATGTTGAAGAATCCCTTGCACTGTGTGATGCCCTTTCTTATTCCTCTAAATTTAATGGAAATTGGCAGCTTTACTGCAATGTTCTAAGGTTTTGATGAGGGGGAGGATTGTGGTAGAGTTACTTATGTGGCATCAGTTTGCTTCTCCTATAAATAACATTTTGTGTTCAGTGAACCCCTCCTCAGATTTTGGCCATATATATTCAACCCTGCAGAAATTGAATAATGTATTGGTTATTTTTGCTGGGGAGGAGATTATCTTGCTGGCTCAACAGCTTGAAAATGAAATTTAGACATGGACTTGCTGGCTTGATTGAATTGGCCTTTTTGACATCATCAGAGATCTGAATGAACCATAGTGCCCTAACCCACCTATGCTAGCCAGTTCTATGCCTTGTGCTCTTGAAAGGATTCACACGTCTGGTCAGAGTTGTAAGAGATTTTGATAGTGGCTGCTTGTCAGGAAGCAAAGAAAGTAAAGGTAAAAAGATGGTTTAGAGCAGGGCTATCCAAATTCTACATGCCCGTGGTCACATGCCTATAGGCCACACCAGGAGTACCACAGGGACACACCTGCACCCCTCCACTGCTTCACCCTGTGCCTTTGTGTGCAACCCCCACCCCTCTGTACCATGCAAGTGCATGAGTACAATCCTCTTTCCCCCCTTCTCCACTGCTGCACCACATGAGTACAACCCCCACATCCCCATCCCCTTCCAGGCGAGGCCCCGTCACCGTCAGCTCCCCATGCTCTCCTGCACTCTGAGATAAAGTTAGGAAGCAGCAGAGGAGATGTGGGGAGCCTGGAGAATCTGGCTGCTATTGCAGCAAAAGCAATGAGGGGAAGCGGCAGCCAGGTAAGACCCTGGTGGGAGGGGGCACATATTAACCCCTCACAGGCTGCATGTGGCTCACAGGCTTCCAGTTGGATAGGCCTGGTGTAAAATAAAAAGTTGGAGAGCCCACCAAGTTCTTGGTAAAACAGACATGCCTTCTAATCCTTGTATCCAGGATCCTGAGCTGTGTGAGAATCTCAAAATACCCAGCAAGGACAGATTGGCTTGTCACAGATACTCGTTGTGAGAGAGAGCACAGTCTATTGGGTAGAACGCTCACTGCTCTGGGTTCATGCAATACCTTTCTCAGTTGCACGTTCATGGTGATAGGTAAGGCTTGAGCTCCTTAAGATCTAGAGGTTTCCCTTACACTACAGAAGCTATAGTTGTCTCTTGCTCCCTTTATAACAAGTCACAGTAAAAAAACAAAAATAACTAGCTACCTACTCCTTTGGATGCTGTTACAAGGTACAGAGAAAAATACAGGTGCTCCTCTAAGAGCCCATGAGGAAGCACTGAGAAGCTTTAACATGGTTGTTTTCTTTTGTTTGCAGTCAAATCTATATCCCACTGTGGGGCTCCAAACTCCAGGCGAGATAGTCGACGCCAATTTTGGGCAGCAGCCATTTGTGTTTGACATTGAAGACTACATGAGGGAATGGCGAGCAAAGATTCAGAGCACCATCAAGAGATTTCCTATAGGAGACAGACTAGGCGAGTGGCAAGCAATGCTCCAGAAGTAAGTATAACTATTTCACTCTTCCTTCTCGTCTTGTGTAAGCTTTAAAATATCACCTAGCCAAGAGTTGCTACAGATCAATCAAAAGGCAATATCAATCAAAAGGCAGTATCATTCCCTCGCCTTCCCCTGTTTGGTTTAAGTGTCCTTTTGCAGTCCATGAAATCCTGTTGATACCTAGAGGCAAGCTATTTACATTATCATCAAGTGTTCCCCTAGGAAGGATTCAGAACTCAGTGTGTCATTACTGTCTACCCTTGCTTAGGCCATTTCCCAGGCTAGTATGTGGAGTTCATTTCAGCAGTGATACCATTAAGGCATTTTAGTGAACAGGGTACTCATTTCAGGAGAAATGTGAATCTGATGTGCTTCTCCATCCTCCTTGATAGTGGTCACAATATGTTAGCAACTGAGCCAGCCAGTTGTGAAAGTTTGATAATAGTTGAGGAATGGACAATGAATTCAGTTTTACTTCTACCACTGAGCACAGCAGGGAAAGGGAGAGAAATCGCAAGTTTCTCCCATGGTAACAGACTTGGTGCAGTTGTATGTTGTCAGTGCAAAAATCAAAAGCTTGAAAATTTACAGGAAGAGAAAAGTATTGATTATAATAATCAGAAAAACTCCTGTAGTAAATTGGACAGTGTTGTAGGTGGTGTGATATGTGCTGTGACACAAGCAGTCTCAAAGGGCAGTGGTGGATGATGAGGATATAATGTAAATGTGTCGCGTCTGACTTGGAGCCTTGTCATGGTGTAAGCTGCCTTTTGTATAGTTTTCCTCACAGGAAGCAGAGTAATCTGTAACAGTACTTCTTCAAGCTCCTTTCAGTCCAAAACGTTTGCTCACAAAGGCCACATCCAAATGAACCCAGACATTTGGTTTCACAGGGACAACTAGCAGTGAGACACCTTGTGTTGCTGCTGCTTGTACCTGGGGAATGCCCATGTCATGCACCCTCTGGCATGTGGCAAGTTGCCTTGGATGGTGTAGGGGAGGCTGGGGCCAGTAACTGTGCTGGCTCCAGCAGCCTGTCCTAGGGGCCAGGGAAGCTTCAGCCAAATCGCTCCTGCAGGTTGGAGCCTGGCTGGCAGCTGGGGCATGGTTCCAGCTTTGGGCAGTGCACACTGCCTCCATGTGTACTGCCCTACTTTTTTTTCCTGCTCAGGTTTTTTGTTTGTTTGTTTGTTTTTGTTTTTTTGACCCCTGGATCTTCAGGGGTCAAAAAGCCCCCTGTACTGCAAGGTAGTAGTGTGGAAACACCTGAATATGCAGTTTGTGGCGCCGCGGATGGGTCTGTGGTATAACATACCACACAGCCACACTTGTTTGGATACAGCCGTAGTACCCAAGCTCCCTATAACATAACGTAAGTGTCTCATCAGGGGGAGAAGGCTAGACCAGAAAACCAGTTGAGGGCATTGGGGAGTCAGTATTGATAGACATATTCAGTGATTTCTGAAGCTGCTGCTCATCTTGAGAGAAATTTGATGAAAAGGGAAGTAGATGTTATGGCTTCTCCTCCAGTGCCTGACTTAAAATTTGGGAGTTTACAGTGCTACACACAGTATATAAGGGCTCTCTTGTCCAATGGTCTTAAGATCCTCAGTTTTCAGGAATCTGTCCTGGAGTTTGAAAGGGCCAGTCTTGGAGAACTTATCTCTGGGGAGCATTGCTGTTGTGTTGCTAATACATCTTGTCTGCAAAATGATTTAGCAACCACAGTTGAGGAAGGGTAAGTATGGCAGTAGTTTGATGGGAATTCCCTATCTGTCTGCAAGTGATGCTCTCCCACACTAAACAGGTATCAATAGTAAGAGTGGATGGTAAACTAGTATAGTTACCCACAAAAGCTGTGAATCAATAAGTAGTCTGCCCTTTATGTTGATACAGTCCCTAGTGTCCATGTGTACTGGTCTTATTTTTGCATTGGAGAAACTGAAAAGGAGTAGTATGGAACCTGTAGTTTAGTTAGTGTTGGTGACCGGAGTATGAAATTCCAATACTGCTAACGCAGGAGTACCTGAACTTTGCCTAACTGAGATTCCTGCTAGTGTCTTGTTAGGAGTTGGAAAGCTGCACCTAATTCACAGTAGATTAAAAGGGAACTGCCTTGTCCTCCAGGAAGAAAGTACAGGTCTACCAGAGAAGTGCCAAATGAAGTAGGTTGCGCCCAACTTCAGACTCTAATCACTTTGTGATTACAGCAGGCAGCCTAAGTGGGGTGTATAGTCTGCTTCTGCGGTTTGTTTGTTAGTAGGTGTTTGTGGTTGGAATGCCCTTAGGCGTTTCTCAACAGGTTTCACAATTGGAAAATGCTTTTAATTTGGCCTTGGAAAGATGCTTAATAGACTGGCTTGGAGACAACTCCCAGGATAACCTGAGTTTGTGAAAGTCATTAGCTTGCTGTGCCTTAACAATGTGCAAAAATCAATGTGTCAGAAAAGCTAGTGTAGGGTTATTTGATGCGTTTTATTATAGACCTTAGAGGAGAAATGTTTCCCAGAGACTTGAGGAGAGCTGGCCCACACTGGAAATATGACACCATGCAAGACAATGTGAAGCATTTTGTAGTGGTTAAATACCAGAGGCATCTAACCTACAAGTCAAAATAATGAACTGTCACAAAGAACAGGGCACTGTACTGCTCAACAGCAACTTGTTGGCTGTTGATGTAGTAGTGTCAGGGACAAAAACAGAGTTAACAGGAAGACTCTTGCTTTTTATTTACCTTCATAGTATAATTTAAAGATCCGCAGGAAGGAACTGGATAGTTCTAGCTACTGAATTGAACATAAATGAAAGCCAGCTCATTTCTTGGGTTCCTTCTGACTACTAGGTTGAATTGTTGTATTCTTAGTGTTTCAGCCGTTAGTGAACTCAGGCACTTAGTAAGAGAGATTTGCTCGTTATGTCCCAGGTTAAGTTAGATATTAGGAAGAATTTTCTCACTAGGAGGGAAGTAAAACACTGGAACAGGTTACCCAGAGAGGTGGTGTGATCTCCATCCTTGGAGGTTTTTAAGACTCAGCTAGACAAAGCCCTGGCTGGGATGGTCTAGTTGGAAATGGTCCTGCTTTGAGCAGGAGGTTGGACCCAGATGACCTCCTGAGGCCTCTTCCAACCCTAATTTTCCATGATTCTATGATTTCTGATTTTAACCTTGAGATACCTGCAGATTACAGTTTTGTTGCAAACTGTTTTAGAAAAATCTTGGCATAAAATGACTCCTATTTCTCCAGGTTGCACCAAGATTGCCTACAGGAGAACAGATTGCTGCTTAAGGAGTTTGAGTGCTGGTATTGGTTTCCAGCATGGCTATCTTTTTTTATGCACTTTGCTGTAGTGAAGCAAATGGAAACAAAAGATTGATAGCAGATGAGCTATTAAAAATAAACAATGTTTCGGTTGCAGCTTGCTCCTATGTATACCTTTAGCAGTAAAATAAGGATAGAAAATAGACTCCAGATATTTTTGAGGGATGGGAAGCTTTTGGAACATAGAACAGCCCATTTGTTTGCTCCCTATATCCCAAGCAACTCGTTAAAGTAGAGTGAGTATGTTTTGTATTTGCAGTAGAGAGGTCACTGCAAGTGTTCAGATACTTAAGGCAATGAATGGTAGTAGTCCCATTGCAATTGACCAAACAGTTTTTAAAAATAACAAACTTGTTAATCAGATTTGAACTGCAGATGTGTTGCTGATTCCTAAAAATATTTCCCTCCTCTAGAGAAGATTATTAGTTTCAACTCCATTTGGACCCCATCTTCTCTTTGGTCCAGCTTAATCAGCTGGTAAGCTAAGTCAGTCTGAGTGCCAGTTCTTTAGGGTTTTGATGATGTGTGAGTAGGACTAACCTTTAAATGAAAAGGTACAAAATGGAATCAATAGGCAAAGGTCTCCATAGTCACTGGAGAAATATATTTCTACTACATACATTTTCTGGCACTACCATGTCAATATTTGTTTACCTCTAACACTTCAGGATGAAAACACAGTTAGGAAGTCATTAAGGCATGTGTTAAATAACTGTTCAAATTCTAACTAGATAGTAAAGCACCTCCTGTTGGTGTCTGGGAATAAGTGTAATTGTTAAGAAAGCCATACAGTTATCCTTTGAAAGAAAAATGTAATAATCAAAACACAGGATTCTGGAGTTCTTCCAGCTATCCCTGATTGTTTGGGAAGGTCATTATGTCTCTTCACATTTTTGTTTTCCTGTTTGTAAAATGAGGAACCTGCTTGCTTCATTAACAGTAGCTTAGAGCATTGGTAATAGAATACTAAGTGACCTAATTAGGAGATTTCACCCTGCCCAGCCCAGGTTGATTATAACTAAGAATGGAGAGCTAGTTATTGGGAGTCTTTATTTGGTGTTTCTGTCCAGTTCTTAGTAGACAGGTGTCTAGATATAAGTTAGAAATAAGATACTAGTTATGTTCTATCAGGGCTGAGTTTTGTCATTAAAACTGCATTTTCTACTGTGTAGACGGTTTTTCCTTTTCTTGTTAGAACTCTGTTTTATTAATGTATATTGTGCTAGTTGCATTTTGTTTTTTCCTAGCATGGTATCTTCCTACCTGGTTCATCATGGGTACTGTGCAACAGCAACTGCCTTTGCCAGAGTGACAGACACCACAATCCAGGAAGATCAGGCCTCCATAAAAAATAGGCAAAGTAAGCACTTTTCCTTCACAACCATCTCTGCACCCCACCCCTTGTCTGTCTCATTCACTGTAAGGGCCCTCACTCCCTGCAAACTCTGTGAAATGACCTAGACTCCTAAGTGCCTAGATCAGGGGTGGGCAAAATACAGCCCATGGGCCGTATCTGGTCCATGGTGGGTCTTTCTCTGGCTCATGGCAGGTCCCTTGGCCCAGCCACAGTCCAGCCGTGGCACATCCTGCCATCCTCTAGGCATGCAGTGGGGGTGGGGAAGCTCTGCAGCTGGACTGCCTTCTAGGCAGCCCAGGTGGCAGGTGGCTTCCTCCGGCGGCTGCTGGCCCCAGCCCCACAGTACTGGTGGGGACCCACGCTACAGAGCCCCAACTTGGCGTGCCCTGCTCCTGTTCTAGGCTCACCTGCCTAAGCTCAGTAGCAGCAGCATGGGAAAAAAGCTGCTGCTCAGTGTAGCAGGAAAGCAGTCCCTTCCACTTCTGCTGCCAGTAGTTCCCTGCTGTAGCTGCCCAAAGCCTGGACCAGGCTGCCCTGCATCTCCACTGTCATCAACTCCGCCTCCAAGTGGCACAGCAGGTAACTGTGGGGAAAGAGAGGGGCCGGTTTTTCCCCTGCATGGAGCAATAGCCGCTTTTCCACACTGCCGCTGCCAAGCCTGGGCGGATGAGCCCAGAGCGGGCACATGGGGTCAAGGCAGGTACCAGCCGATACCATAGAGCTGGAGCCAGCAGTAGCAGCAGCTGGAAGAAGCCACTGCCACTCAGGCTGCCTAGAAAGGCAGTTGTTGTGCAGAGATGCCCCAGCCCCATTGCATGCCCAGGGGGCAGCAGGACGCACCACAATCAGGCAGTGTGGAGCAAGCCAGTCAAGGCTGTGCCCGGGTTCCAGCTGATCCACTCTGGTGGAGGTTAGTCTGGAGTGGGCGCAGGGAATGTTGGTGCTGCACAGTCCTGGCAGTGATGGGGAGGCATCACAGGGTGGGCAGGCTCTGAGTTGTTGTGGGTGGGGGTGGCTGCTGATTCTTATATGGGGAGCATGTACAGGGTTCCCATGCACACCCCACCATAGCCACACCCTCCTCCACAAAATCACACACCCCACAAACACTGCACCCACCCACACCCTCACCCACACCTCCTGCAAACCCCACATGCACCCCATCCCGACACACACACACATGTCTCTGGGGGGAGCCCCACCCACTGCTATATGCACACAGCCCACCACACACACAGTACCATGGCAAGGAAGTTTGGGGCCTGGGGCAAAGCCCACAGCAGCATCCTGCCTTTGCCCTGCACGCAGATCCAGAGAGCACACTCCCCCCCCCCATGCTTGCCTGGGAGTGCTTGCAGCAGAGGGAGCTGCCTTCCCCCCATCCCCCCCGCCAAACAAGCCACTTGCAGCACTATCCCACACCCCACCCCAGCTGGGCAGCATCTATTGGTGCCCTTTTGCTTTGGTGCCTGGTGCAGTTGCCCCACTCGCCCCCCCCTTGCTATGGCACTGAACACACGCACCCACGCTCACCCCCTGCGTTCACCCTAGTTACCAATCCACATACCCCACAGACCCCATACCCACCCACCCACACACGCACCCATATCCACCCACATCCACAGTCCCCCACAAACCCCATACCCACCCCTCCATATCCCCCACATCTCTACACTCCCTTACAATATACAAAGGTAAGACTTCATTTTGAGTTGTTATGCAATCACTTCTATATATACAATGCACAAATCAAGACAAAATATTTAAAAAAATGAAATGAAAATGTTATTGTCAATGTTTAATTTTTAGTATATAATTTGGTGTTTTTTTCTGGTACCAAGATGGCACCCCCCTTTCCAAAGAGGATATGTCTGGGGGCAAGAGGAGGGACCAGTGGCGGAGGCACCTGTCAAGGGGCAGGGCTACCCTTGCAGACCTTAACAGCTCACCAAAACTCGTTAAGCAGCACTTGACCCAAAAGAATTGCCTGCCTCAGTCTAGATTGCCCAGCCTACATGATTTCTGCCTGCACCCATTGAGACAGGCTGCCCAAGGGTCCCAAGTATCCCACTAACATAAAGCCATAGAAGTAAAGTAATTGAGGAACTCCAAGACCCAGCAGTATGGCACATCAAGATAGAGTTGTTCCAAGCAAGAGATATCTTCTTGGAAATTATGCTTAATTAGGGGAAGCTCAAACTATTGCATCTGATTTTAAATGAGCTGATCTTTAATCTTTGCTCTGAGCCCCCAGAGATTCCTTGTGATTGTGGTCTTCAAGTCCAGTCCTTGGCTGCAGGAACAGTCCTGTTAGTCTTTATGGCACTGACCATTTTAAAGGCTTAATACATTGGCTTGTTTCAGCTGGAATACCTGTCACTAATGAAGCAAATTGACTCATGGCAGAGTTTGAGTTCATTTACATTCTCTGCATCTTGCAGTGCTTTGTAGGTTCATGACACAGTGCATGAGCAGAGGTAGGTGGGGGAGAATCACACACACACCACCTGTTTGCTCTACCTGCTACTTTAGCTACTGTAATACAGTTCCTAATCTGTAGTGCTTTAAATGCCACCAGATTTCACATGCGTAGGATTTGTTTCTTCTTTGAGCCATTCTAATTCATTCCCTAAAATGGGATCTTAACCCTGAGATGAAAAAATAGGTGTATAAAGAAGACCTCTTTGGCCCACTAAGGAATTGGAGGGAATTGGAATATGATATCTTGATTTCCCCTAATATTTGATGTGTTGGATCAAGTGCTAATCTGTCACCATCCTGGCCTGACTGTTCAGAGTTTAATTTGTACCTGCAGCCCACTGACATTCTGACTTTCTCTGTCTGCTCTCTTTTCCTTATGTTCTGTATGCCACATGGTTGTCATATTCCAGCTGCATTGCATTCCTTGTAGTTGTCTGCTACACACAATATGTGTACTCTTAAAGAGTGTCCAGGCTGAAAGATCTTCTGCCCAGCAGCCTAGAATGACTTGCAGCTGCTGCCTAGCAGTACTCTCACATCACTCATGTCAGTAGAAGGATTGTAGGTCTGCCCTCCTCAGTGGACATGCCACAACTGGAGTACAGCAAAGCAAAAACAACTTGAACTGGGCAAGATGGCCCTTGCTGCTACTTTTGACTGGAAAAGGGAGTGGCTGCAGAATGTTAAGGGTGTTGTAGGCTTCAGACTGCTTTCACGTCACTGCTTTTATCAGTAATAATCAGGTTACCCAGCAGACCTGAGGGAGGAGTGCCCAAGGTAGGACAGCACAGCCAAATGCAGCTGGTAAAAGGAGACTAAGCAGAAAGAAAAGGAAAGGTCTGATATTTCATTGAAACTGGGGCTAATTAGAAGAGATCAGGAAAAACAGAAGAAAGAAATAGGTAAAGGAGCAGCAGAGGCAGGAAGACAGAAATAGAATCAAAGTGGGGAGGGAAGCATCAAAAGTAGAGAAGCAGCAGTGGAAGCCTTTAAACAAGAAAAGAAGAAGGTATAAGAAAGTAAAGGAGGATAAAAACTGCTACAGAGGGGAACAGGAGGAATGCAGGGAGCAAAGTGGAAGAGGCCCCAAAATACAGACCTTGGGCTTCAGTGCTAGAAATCTTACTTTCGTGCAGCATCCCAAAGCGGTGTTTTGTAGTTAATAGGCAGGTGTTAATGTACATGAAGAAAGGATATTTCTAAGAAATCAACACAGCATAGTTCTGAAGCAGGATACTGGCCAGCAGGACTGCTGGGGTCTGTTTCCATCTCTGTCACTGACCTGTATTATGTTGAGAAAACTTTAACCCTGGAACCAAGAAGGTGAAAAACAAGGTTATTACTTCCTTCTGTTACAGGCTTATAGCCAGTCTCCAGTTGTTTGTAAAATACCTTGAGATTATCACAGGAAAATGCAAAGTGTTTTTGTTTTTATTGCTTAAACTTAGAAAAATACCACCATCTACAGTGCTGTAAATGAGCAGCTTGTCCAGGTGCATTGGGATGGGGTTGGTGAATGGACTGTCTCTGCACCTGTGAGTTACTTCCAAAGCAGTTTGTCAGCAGAAGCTGCAAGGGCTAGGCCAGAACCAAAATAGTGTGGTGACCTGCAATATTATCTTGGTAACTTTTGTATCCCTGAGCTTCCTAAAAATGTTCAGCTTATACCAGTTCAGCCATTGTGATGTTCGTGGAGCCATCTTACAGAAGCTGGTTAGACTTTGCCAATATAGCTGTGTCAGCTCAGGAGTATGGTGGGTTGCAGCTTGTGACTGCCACAGCTATGCTGACACGCATCTGTTGTGTGCCAGCATACTACACACACACAATTACACTGCAGCAGCATGGGTTTGCTGGCACAGCTCGTTTTCTTTTGGAAGGGGTCTGGAATAAGCTGTACTAGCTAATGTGCAGTTTTGCTTCTAGAAGCTGCTCCACTGTAAGACTGCCTTGTCAATCCTAGCATTTTGAGGTAGCCATATAGGAAAAGCCTTCCAAATGTTGGCCTTGCCTGAGCCTTTGATGTGAGCCTGGTTTTGGGTTATGTCTTTCATGTGGAAAAGCTGAGTGGTGCAAGCTGTCATTTCCCTCTTTAATCTGATTGCCCTGCCTGCTGTCTCCTGCTTAACATGAAAGACTTGCTAACAGCTTAACTACAAGAAGCTTTTCTTTCACATTAAGCACCCCACCTTCCTTTATCAGGATGTGAAAGGATCACAGTACATAGTCCCTTGTACCTTGCATTGGTTCTCCAGCAGAACATAGACCCCATATTCCTATTATCTGCTGGGTTTGGCAGATCCTATCCTCCACTCTCTCAGATTTTTTCCACCCATCATAAATATGTAAATAAGTCATAAACCCAACTTAAAAATCCTTTGTGGGTGACAGGGTGGGGGTAGAGGCTGAGCTGCGTGGGACTTTCCAGAGGCTATCTTAGTAAGTGTGGTTGCTGTTCTTGCTGGGCTTTCCTTGGTACCAATAGGTCTCTTCTTGCTTTCAGGAATACAGAAACTAGTATTAGCAGGCAGAGTGGGAGAGGCTATAGAGGCTACACAACAGCTTTACCCTGGCCTCTTAGAACACAACCCTAACCTGCTCTTCATGTTAAAGTAAGTATGCTTAGCTTTGTATCCTTTGCATAATCTTGGGCAGATGTCTTAGAAAGTGGGAGTCTGAGGAGCCTAACCAGTGCATTATGCCTGGATGTGTCATGAACTAGCCTAGTTTTTAATTCCTGCTGCTAGAGGTTGCTGATGAAAGCAGTTGCTCTGGGAGTGAAGGGGGAGAGGGCACTGGCCAACCTTCTCACCACTACCCAAAGTCAGTAGCTGATGCTGGGTGGTATTTGCCATAAGCAGACAGCCAAAGGTGGATGAATGAGGCATTAACCCACCTGGCTGAGACTGACTCCTGTATCAGCAGCCTTTTTCTGCACTAGAGATCTCTCCTTCAGCAAACCAAAATGCCAGGGATAGCTCTGCAACCCAACATTCCTAACTTTATGTCAACTATTTCTTTGATTTTTCTAGCCTGTCTGTTTATTTGGACGTCAAGATGATAAAGTTCACTTTGCTAAAATTTATCACCTTTTGGGATGTTTGAGCATCACTGTGGGAGTTCTCAGAAAGAGGTTTATATGAACAAAGGGGGATTATGGGTAGGCACTAAGGCAGGGGTGATCAAAATCCAGCTGAATCCAGCCCATGGAGGGACTTTGTCCAGCCCCCGACAGGTCCCTTAGTCCCGCCTGACCCAGGCACTGTCCGTTCCGTGGTGCATCCTGCCACTTCCTGGGCATGTAACAGGGCTTGGGGTGGCTCCACAGCTGGACTGCATTTCTAAGCAGCCCAGGAAGTAGTGGCTCCTTCTGGCTGCTGCTGCCGCTGGGCTAAGCCCCATAGTACTGGCAGGGACCCATGTGCACAGCTCTGACCCCAGCCCAGCCCACCCTGCATTCACTCTGGACTCCACGCAGCAGAGTGGACCAGCTCTGGGCCAGCTGGAACCTGCACATGCAGCCCTGCCTTGGCCTGCCCCTGGCCTGTTCTGGACTGCCCGCTCACACTGAGCAACAGTGGTGGCCAGGCAGAAGCTGCTGCCCAGTGCAGAGGGAGAAGCAGCCCCTCCCCTTCTCTGCTGCTGGGTGCTCTTTACTGCAGCTGCCCAGAGTCCATGGCCAGACTGCCCTGCTGCTCCTCTGTGCTGTCACCACTGCCCTGCTGGGTAGCCCATAGGCAGCAGGAACAGCAGTGGGGAAGAGCTTCAGGGCAGTCCAGGTGTAGGTTCTGGGCTGCTGCAGCAAGAAGCACCTTGCAGCAGCGAGGGGGAGGGGCTGCTTTTCCTCCTCTGCTGCTGCTGCTGTTGTGCCTGCTCTGGGCTTGCCTGCCCACGCTGAGCAAGTCGGGTCGGGGCTGTGTGCATGGGTTCTGGCTGGTAGGCCCGTGTGAAGCATCAAGCATTAGTTTTGGATTTGGCCATTTGGAGGGACAGTGATTTGATTAAGAGATTCAAATCACTGTCCCAATATGATTTGGCCCAATCAGATCTGACGATTTGGTGCTGTTTTGGAAATTTGGCCATAGACTAAACAGATAGCAGTCCTTACCGTGCTGGACACAGCTGACTCCAGCTGTCTTTTGGGGTTGGGGGAGGGTAAAGGGAAGGGATGTGGGGGAGGGTGGGGCTGGGAGAAGCTGCCCAACTGGGGCAGGGGGATGGGACTCGGGGAGGGGGTGGAGGGGTGCAGGATGCAGGCATGGCAGTGCTCAGAGCAGGGGCTATGCCCTGCTGCCATTTGCCTAGCCAGGGGGGTGGGGGGAGGTGGAATGCGGGAGTGGCTTGTTCTGAGCGGAAGGGGTCAAGTGGCGGCAAGGCATAGCCCTCCTCCCTGTGCTGCCATGCCCGTATTCATAGAGTCATAGAATCAACGAGTGGGAAGGGACCTAGACAGATCATCGAGCTCGACCCCCTGCCAAGGGCAGGAAGGAGCACTGGGGGTGGCAGGGGTCATAAGACCCCAGCCAGGTGCCTGTCCAGTCTCCTCTTGAAGATTTCCAGGGAAGGTGAGAGCACCACCTCTCTGGGGAGCCTATTCCAGGCTCTGGCCACCCTTATAGTGAAGTAGTTCTTCCTAATATCTAACCTAAACCTATCCTCCCTCAGCTTGTGGCCATTGTTCCTGGTGACTCCCACAAAGGGGGGCCCTGGTGAACAGACTTTCCCCAAGTCCCTGCTGGTGGCCCCTGATAAAGTTGTAGGCAGCCACAAGATTCCCCCCTCAGTCTCCTTTTGCGGAGACTGAAGAGATTCAGGTCCCTCAGCCTCTCCTCATAGGGCTGGCCACAGAGTCCCCCAACCATACGAGTGGCCTCCTCTGGACCCTCTCCAGGTTCTCCACGTCCCTCCCGAAGTGCGGCGCCCAGAACTGGACACAGGACTTCAGTTGCGGCCTGACCAGCGCCGCATAGAGAGGGAGCTAGACCTCTCTGGACCTGTTAGTGATGCCCCTGTTGATGCATGACGGTGGGTTGGCTCTGCCTATTGCTTCATCGCATTGGCGACTCATATTCATCCTGGAGTCGATCCTGACTCCAAGATCCCTCTCTGCCTCTGTGCTGCCGAGAGGCTCAGCCCTTAACCTATAACCATAATGCTGGTTCCCTCTCCCCAGGTGCAGCACCCTGCACTTGTCCTTGATGAACCACATCCTGTTCAGATCTGCCCGCTTCTCTAACCTATCCAGGTCTGCCTGGATGCGGTCCCTGCCTGCCGGTGTATTCGCTTTACCTCACAGCTTGGTGTCATCAGCAAACTTGAACAGGGTGCTCTCCACACCCTCGTCCAGGTCGCTAATGAAGATGTTGAACAGCACCGGCCCAAGGACCGAGCCCTGGGGGACTCCGCTGCCCACACCCTCCCAGGTCGACATCGACCCGTCCACCACCACCCTCTGTATTCGCCCCTGGAGCCAGTTTGCCACCCATGTGACTGTGCATTTGTCAATGCCACAGTCCCTCAGCTTGCCCACCGGAATTGGGTGGGACACTGTGTCGAAGGCCTTCTGGAAGTCCAAGAAGATGACATCGACTTCCTCCTTCACATCTAAGCTCTTTGTTACCTGGTCATAGAAAGAGACCAGGTTAGTCAGGCAAGATCGGCCTGGCACAAACCCATGTTGGTTACACCTCAACATCGCTTCCCCTGCAGGGCTCTCACAAATGTGGCCCTTGATAATTTTTTCAAAGACCTTCCCCAGGATAGAAGTGAGGCTGACTGGCCTGTATTTGCCAGGCTCTTCCTTCCTCCCCTTCTTGAAAATAGGGACCACGCTGGCCCTTTTCCAGTCCTCAGGGACTTGGCACAAGCACCAGGAGTCCTCAAACAGCCGTTCCAATGGCTCCACAATGACACCAGCCAATTCCTTCAGCACCCGCAGATGAAGGTCATCCAGGCCCACCAACTTGAACACATCTAAGCTCTCCAGGTAATCCTTAACTAGGTCTGAACTAACAGTCGGGGGACTCGCATCCTTCCCAGGCCTCTCTACGCTGTCACCGGAGAGCACCCCATTGTGAGCAGACAGGAGCACGGAGGCAAAGAACTTGTTAAAAGAGTTCTGCCTTCTCTCGCGCATCCGTCACCAACTGCTCTGCTCTGCCCTGCCCTGTAGGAGTCCAATGTTACCCTGAGACTTCTTCTTGCTACCTATATACTTGAAGAAGGACTTTTTGTTATCCTTAATCCCAGAAGCTAATCTAAGCTCCAGTGCTGCTTTAGCCTCCCTTACCAAATCCCTACAAGCTCGGGCCAGGGAGGTATACTCCTCCTTTGTCCCTGCCCCCTGCTTCCACTGCCAGTACACTTTTTTTCTTTGTCCTCAGGCCAGCCTGGATATCCGCACTCAGCCATGAAGGTTTCTTGGACCCTTTTCCTGCCTTCCTGTGCAGAGGAATTGCGTCCTGCTGCGCCCCAAGGATAGCCTCCTTGAGGAAGGACCACCTTTCCTGGACCCCCATACTAGCTACCCCCTGGGCTCCAAGTGCCTCCCTGACTACTGCCCTGAGCACATCGAAGTTGGCTTTCCTAAAGTCAAGCATTTGCGCTGTGCTAGTTACCCTCCTCATCTTTCTCTGAATAGCAAACTGGATCATTTATGATCACTGACCCCAAGCCTCCCTTGTACTAGCACCGCCCCCACCAGGTCATCCCCAGAGGCTAACACCAGATCCAGTATGGCATTTTCCCTAGTGGGGACGAGTACCTCTTGCGTGAGGTGTAGGTCCTGGACACATGTCAGGAACCTTTGTGAGTGGCTAGACCTGGTGGATTGCTCCTCCCAGTTGATGTCAGGGTAATTCATATCACCCATGACCACAACATCCTTTGCACGCACGGCCTCCCCCAGCTGCCTGGAAAATTCCAGAAAATTTGTGGTGGCCTGTAGTAAACCCCTACCACCAGATCCCTCTCCCCCCACCCTCCTTGAAGTTTGACCCACAGGGTCTCAGTTAAGCCTTCCTCAGGTCCCATTTGGAAGGTAGAACTGGTATACTGTTCCCTAACATAGAGCGCAAACTCCCCACCTTTTTTCCCCTTCCTATCTCTTCTAAACAACCTATAGCCCTCTATCTCTAATGCCCAGTCAAATGTTTCATCCCACCATGTCTCCACTAGGCCAGCCAGGTCAATTTTACTACTTGCAAGCAGGAGAGCAAGCTTCTCCTGCTTGTTCCCCATGCTTCTTGCATTAGTGAAGAGATACCTTAATCCCCCTGAGGGAGCCCTGAGCACTCCCCCAACCTGAGAGACAACTGGTCCCTTGGTATTTACCTGAGCTATACCTGGTCAGGTCCTACACCTGGTTGAGTTTTCTCTTGCTCCTGTGGATCCCCATCCCCCGATGAACTTAGTTTAAAGCCTGCCGGAGGAGGTCAACTAGCCTGTAAGAAAACAAATTCTTACCTTTGGGGGAGAGATGGAGACCATCATGCACCAGGGTGCCCTCTGTTCTGAAGTGTGGGTCATGGTCCAGGAAGCCAAATCTGGCGTGACAACACCAACTCTGGAGGCGCCAGTTCACCTCACGGATGCAGGCGCTCTGCCCCTGACAGCCTCCAGTAACCGGGAGGAGGGACAGAAAGACCACCTGGGCCCCCAACTCTCTAAGCTTGGCCCCCAGAGCTCTGTAGTCATCCATGATCTGGTCTGGACTACTCCAGGCCGCATCATTGGTTGCCGCATGGGTGAGTACCATAGGATAGTAGTTGGAAGGCTGGATGAGGTCAGTGATCTTCCCTGTGATGTCCCCAATCTTGGCTCCTGGGAGACGGTACACTTCTCACATCGGGGTCTGTGCGGCGGATGGGTCCCTCCGTTCCTCTGAGGATGGAGTCCCCTATGACAATGACCCGACGTCTCTTCCTCTGGGTCACTGGATGATGCTCACTTGGTACGGATGATGGTGTGCTGGATGAGAGCGTGGCTTCCTCCCTTCCTTCTTCCTCATGCCCAGTCTCCTCCAGTGCTGCCAGGGCCGCATACCTGTTCCCCAGTTGTACTGGGGTGGCAGTTGATGCAGCTACGTGCTGCCTGCAACACCGCCTGGCCCTGGAGGTGACCATCCTCCATTCGCCTCCTGCAGACTCCTGGGTGGTGACAGCCTGAGGGGACGGGCCCTGCAGAGAGAGAAAGTACCCGTCAATCTCGTCCTCCGCGGCCCTGATCCCCCGCAGCCTGCTCACCTCTGCCTGGAGCTCTCTCACCTGCCCCTCCAGCGCCGCAATCCTGGCACAGGTGGGACAGGTGAGAGAAGCCCCCACCTCTTTGCTCCCCCACGGGGAGGTGGCCCCACCTGCGTGGAAGCCTCACTGGTCCCTGGGCCAGGAGGCAGCCATGGGGCAGGAGTCCTGGCTGCAGTCTGCGTGACAACTCCCATGCTCTTACCCCCACTCGCTTACCTGGAGACGACTCATGCTGCCACCACCATTGGCTCTTCCGCTGCCTGCGGCCTCCCTCGTGCACCTCCCTGTGCGAACCCCAGCACAAACTCGAGCACGCCTGTTTGTGTGGCTCCCGCCCGATGTGGCTAAATAGGGTCAGGCGGGGAAAGAGTCCCCTGCCCAATCACCAGCACCTGGCCCCACTTGCTCCCTTGCCCCAGCTTACCTTCTCGTTGCTGCAACTGTCCGTTAGCAGCTGCTGGTGCTGGTGCTGGTGCTGCTGCTGCTGCCTCAAGGGTCTGGGGATACCAGGGGCACCGTGTGCCAACTCAATTCGGTATTCGGTGCCGGCTGGTAAGCAGCAACAGTGCCCACGCTCCACCCTGGCTGGCAAGTGGTAGCAGCGGCCACCCCCCCCATTCCAGCTGGCAAGCGGCGGCAGCAGCAGCCGCCACCCCGCCCCTGCCCAGGCTGGCAAGCGGCGGCAGCAGCGCCTGTTCCCCTGCACTGACTCCTGTATCAGCAGCCTACTGGGGCCAGTGGCAGCGGCAGCTGGAAGGACGCGTTGCCATTGCTTAGAAAGGCAGGGCAGGCCAGAGGCTGTGCACTGTTGGCACTGGCGTGTGGGCTTCAGGCTGTTACAGGGGGGTAGGGAAGGAAGGAAGGGGTGCTGACCAGCCCACGGCAGTTCCCCAGAACTCTTGATCCGGGGTAATAGATGGGGGAGGAATGGAACCTTCACTCTCCTTCCCTTGTGTTTGTGTTTTTACAATTCCCATTTTGCAGTAGCACCTCAAGCATTTCTAGACCAGGTAGATCAGGCATGTCCAGCCTGAGGATAAGCTCCACACCACTCATCTGGCCCATTGGGCCAGGCTGGATTGGGCCCAGGGATGCTTTTCCCCTTCCCCTCCCCCTGCCCCAGCATTCCTGATCCAGCGCTGCTTCAGCTGGTCTGGGACTCTTGCTGCATGTGGCATGGATCCCAGAGTAGCTGGAATGGGTGCTGTGTGGGGCACGGTGTGGCCCATTCTGGCCTCTCCAGGATCCGTATCATGCATATCAGGAGTCCCAGACCAGCTGGAATAGCCACCAGATCAGATATGTTGTGGGGAATGGGAAGGGGTCCTTGGGCTCAATCTGACCTGTAGACCTGCTCTATGCCACAGGCATGCTATGCTCTGTGTGGGTCTGATCAGACCCAAGGATAGCACTGGGGGCCAGATGGTATGGCTCTTAGCTGGATCTAGCAAAATCAACATCCCCATTCTCCAAAACCCCAAAAAGCAGTCCATGTCATTCCACCCCTTCTCACTCCTGCCTTTGATTAAGGGGAGCATCTCCTCCAGCCAACCCAACCTCACTTCCCAACCCAGAGTCACTGCTCCCATAGGAATAAAGTAACAAATTCCACCCCCTAACCTATATGTGTCCAATCTACTCACAGTCCCCTACCTCACACAGAGGAATCCCCTCCTTCTATAACTGTCCCTCCCAAGCCCATACCTCCCTTTCTCATAGTGGGGCTGTAGCTGTCTCAAAACCTACTTAACCTCTTTCTTCCACTCCCCAACACCAAAAAAGCATGTTATTCAAATTTTAAAAATAACAACAAGCAATACAATACTCCTTTCCTGTTCCTAATCTCCATCCCTGTCAAAGTGCAATGCCAGAGGGTGCCCTTGAGTGTTGTCCTTCCATAGTGCACTTTTCTGGGTAGCCTGCAATCCTTTTGAAGCCTTTAGAGCAAACCTTCTTCATCAGGACAATGGAAATAAATTTACCACCCTGGGGCTTAGAGTGAACACTTGAGAGGCAGGAAAGATTAGCTTTGCAGTATCATCCACTTCCCCAGCTCCTTGGCTTGCAATCCTGTGAGAATTCCTTTGGGTACTGATCAGTCCAGACATTGATGCATTTGGTTAACCTGCAGGAATATTATTTGAGCAGTTTAGGCTTCCTTGCCATACAAGCAAAATGCTATGTTTGCTCATACTGTTCTAAATTAATGAAGCTTTTCATCACCTAGAGCCTGTGGTATCTTGTGCTTTCATAGCCAGCACTGCGGATGCCATAATATGGTCTTTCGCATTGTCTAGAAATGTGATTTGTGGCCTTGGTTGATCCAAGCTGAGGCTGCAGCATCTTGTCAATTGCATGTAGGACTTGCCTAATCACCTTAGAGGAGGCGGTAAACTACAGAATAGGTATCTACTGCTAAAAGGACAATTTTATGCATCATTACTTGTCCTTCCTTATGTAGGCCTTAATGCCAAGGAACACCTCTCTCTAGGCAGAAATATTTCAACTCCCTTCCTGCTTCAGCATTGCCCAAATCTTCTCAGCAAGGTGTGAGGACTTGTGAAAGCTCTAGCTTTCTCAAGGATGTTTGATTCCAGTTTGCTTTTGTTCTAAGACTTTACATAGAGCAACGAACAAAGCGTTAGTGCAGAAGCTTGTCACCCACCCCTTTCTCTTTCTTCCTCTCTATGAAATCAGGTGCCGGCAGTTTGTGGAGATGGTGAATGGAACAGACAGTGAAGTGCGTTGTTTCAGTGCCCGTAGCCCCAAATCCCAGGACAGTTACCCAGGGTCCCCCAGCCTAAGCCCTAGACATGGATCGAACAACTCGCATGCTCATAGCACTGGTAAGTGGCATCCTTTCAGCATCTCCACGTTGAACGGAGCCGGTACGGGGGATGTGGGTCACTTTGCTCATTACACACTGCTTTTTATATTTTACTCTTTGGAAAACATCTGTCCTTGCTACTGCCAGCAGGGAGGATGTTCAGTTATTGGAGTGTACTCTTTATGACAGATATGGCCTATAATTAACTTCTCATCAGTTATCTTTAACAGATAATGTGTTGTACAACAGATTCTTTCAGGATAATGTGCTAGAGAGAAGTTTAAAAAAACCCAGCTGTATAGTGCATGATGGAGATTGATGGAAAGCTTCAGGGGCGAACCTGGCCTGGAAGCGGGACTCGGTAACTGGAGAACCAGTGAAACAGTCATAGTTGCAGTCTCAAGCTTTGTGCTCCCAATGGAAAAGGCTTTTAACTGAGGCTCTAGTGCTCTCCACCTGGCAATCTTAGCTCCTTTGACTGCAAGGCTCCTGCTGCTCCGTGTGAAAAAGCTGCAAGTGTTAGATGGAAGAAGCCAGAGCATTGTTAAATATTTCTTTGATTTTGGAAGACTGCTCCATAACCCTGCTCCCTTCAACCACTTCTCCAGCCCTGGGTTCTCAGTGCACATATTTACATATCAAAACAGGATGTGTCTCTAAAAATATGCTCTAGGTCAACCACAAGATGTGTGCTCAGTGCAGAATGCTTCTCCAACTAGATGGTCAGCATCATTCCTTCTGGCAGTTGAACTGATGCATCCCTCCCTGTGGCAATGACTGTATTCAACTAGAAAATTTCTGCATCAAAAACTTAATGACAAGGGAGGAAATAATTCACATGTACTGATTGATCTCTGACTTGGGGTCTGTGTCCAGTTCTCAGTGGACAGATGTCTAGATCTAATTTAACACTGATTGGACTTCAAGAATAAGATACTAGTTATGTTCTAACAGAGCTGCGTTTTGTCATTAAAACTGAAATTTCTATGGTGTTGATCATTTCTTCTCTGTCTTATTAGAGCTCCTCTGTTGTATTGATGTATATTGTGCTGGCTGCATTTTGTTTTTTCCTAGCATGGTATCTTCCTACCTGATTCAACATGGGTACTGTACAACAGCAACTGCCTTTGCCAGAGTGCAAGCCCCACAATCCAGGAAGATCAGCCCAGGCTGTCATCAAAACGCGTTCCTGTAGAGGTGCACCAATACATCGGTCTATATCATATCGGCACCAGTAAAAGGAAAATTGACATTATCGGCAATCAGCATTTTTGGCTGATGTGGCCAATAATGTTGCTGATAAATACCACCTGCATGCGCACAGCCGCAACACACAAGCGGCCAGGAGTGCGACCCAGCAGCTTGGAGAGCAGTGTCCAGCTGGTAAGTCTGGGGCTCAGGAAGGGGTGTGGGGAGGGGCAGATAGAGGCCTCTGTGGTGAAGGAGGGAGTGGGGGCTGGGGCAGGCGCTGGCCAGCTGGGGCAGAGTGCAGAACAGAGCCACCAGTGAGCAGCTCATCCAGGGAGGGGAGGAAGGGGAGGGTGTCCCTCCGCTGTGCACACCTCCAGGGGAGGCATGGGGAGAATGTGCTCCCCGGTTCTGTGTAGGGGGCAAGGGTGGGCTGCTGCTGTGAGCTGGGGCCAGGGACTGTGCTAGGGTCTTCCCAGCAAGGGGGCTGGGCCAGGGCTGCACTCAGGGCAGGCAGCAGCACTGGGAGTGGGGCTATAGGGTGGGCTACAGCCACCCCAAAATTCACCGTAGCCTCCCCTCACAGCACTGCTGCCCACCCTGAGTACAGCCTGGCCCAATGCCACCCCATCCCACCCTCCACTGGGAAGAGCCCAGCGCAGCCTCTGGCTTCAGCCTACAGTGGCAGCCTGCCCTTGCCCCCCCCACAGATCTGTGGGCCACATGCTTTCCATGCCTCCCCTGGGGATATGCACAGCAGTGGGAGCAGCCCCGCTCCCCTCAATGGACGAGCCACTCACAGCTCTGTCCTGCACCCCTCCCTGGCTGGGCAGCACTTGCCCCAGCCCTAGCCCCACTCCCTCCCTCACCTTGGAGGCCTGGATCTGCCTCCTCTGTGATCCTTCCCACCCCCCACCCCACCTTCCCCTGAACACTCACCAGCTGGACGCTGCTTTCCAAGCTGCCAGACTGCATAGCAGCAATTGGATTGGTATCAGCCAATATGGCTCATTAATAATCAGCCATCAGTATCAGCCCAAAAAATTGTTATCGGTGCACCGCTACTTTCCTGCACCCACATACTCAGATCTCATACTCAGATCTTCTTGATTTCATTCACTTTCAAAATGACATTGTCCTCATCTGTGTAGGCTTCAGAAAGCTGTACATTTTACTGCAAGCAATAGCCATGTGAAGCAGTGCTTGTATATTCTTCACTTACATGTATGTGATGTGTAATACAGATTTCTTTGAAAATGCTAATGTGTACATGCCTAGTTAGTGACAAGCTAATGATTTTGAATACATAACCAGTGTTATCCTCTTTTGTATGTGGCATGTGATTATATAGTTTTAGGCTTGGTTCTCCTTTCACTTATGTCTATTGAGAAGGAATTATTTTAATTTTATGGTAACCATCATTAAATTATAATGCTGTTGACTGTTTCATCATGAGATGAAATTTGATGCAGTTTGAGGAAAATTTGTTACCATTCCTTCTGCTCACTTACTTTTCGCAGCTGTTGAATTTTGATTGAGTTCTCTCCTGTACGTTGCATTTGCACCTTTTTTCTGCAGGGATGAGTAAGAATTCCAGTCTCTAAGAAAAACAAGTTATTTGTGATGTCTTGTGTGCCCAGCACTTTGTCCCATTGCTTCCTTTAGTGTCTGAGTTCATTTATGTTGATCCTTACGTACAGCCTGTGGTCTTGTTTCAGATTAGAGGTGCCTAGGCTGTCCCCTTTGATGCTTGTTTCTTTTTTCAGGAGCAGACAGTCCAAGCTGTAGCAATGGAGTCATGTCCACCAAAAGCAAACAGAGCCACAGTAAATACCCAGCACTGAGTTCATCATCTTCCTCCTCCTCATCATCCTCTCCTTCATCTGTGAACTACTCTGAGTCAAATTCAACAGATTCCACCAAATCCCAGCAGCACAGTAGTACGAGTAACCAAGAGACCAGGTATTCCTCTTTAAGATGCCTGAGGAGGACCAAATAATGGGAGTAGGCCAAGTCCTCTGTGTGCTCCTTCCATTGGCAAGGGCTACTGGTGGCAGCTACAGGAATTAATACTGAGCAGCAAATGGCTACTTCAGTTCCATACCCCTGCCAAAGCCAGGATTTTCTGCTGCCCATTTCCATACAGTGGGTTAAACACTGGGGATAGGTTTAAATGCTCCACAAATACCTCTGCAGCTGATACTCTGCCACTCCAATGTTTTCACTGCCTGGGAAATGATTTAAAAGGGAGAAGCCAATCTAACTCTGCCTCTTTTGCTGCTCTCTCAGTCAAAGTAATTGCTATTGGACAATCACTTACCCTCCAGGAAGCTGTGTGTTTCCCCCCCATGAAATGAGCTGGATTCTGGATGCACTAGGAGTTTCTCCAGGGCTTCCTATTTTTGTGACTGAGTCATTTCCCTTCTACGTGAGATTACATTCCAGGGCTGGGTGTTCATTCTGTGGGTGAGTTAACAGCAGTTTATGTGCCCATGCCAACCAATAAGAAAGGCTTTGTGAATTTTGGACATCCATTCACCATTGAGTCATAGGGAGTTTTAGGACACCCAGGGATTCTGAGCCTCGATGGTTGTGCCTCCTTTATATTATGGGATTTAAAATTCACTAATGAAGGGTGAGAGTCCAGTTCCCTCTGGGTGGCTATTGCAGAGTGTCTGGAGTAGTGCTGGAACAGAGGAGATCTTGATTAGAGGGGGCATCAGTCACTGCGAGCTAACACTGATGCTCACTAGTAGTGTGCTAAATACAGTTGCCAGGAAAGCTTGCTACCAGCTCTGCTGTGACTGCCACAGAATCAAACTGCATGTAACTATAAGCAGGGAACACCATGCAGAAGTCATACAAAACCTCTTCAGAAATGCTTGGCACTGCGAAATTCATGCCAAAGGGGATGGCTCTTAGTCTTAAGCTTCAGATCCAAAAGGCCAATTGTCTTTGAAACCTTGAGGTCAAACTGTAGCAAAATCATCTCACCATTTTAGCTTTCTGTGCTAGACAAATCCAGATCTTAGCAGTTTGCTGTGTTGAAGTAAAAATAAAGAAATTAATAATATACCTGTCTGTTATGCCCGAATATTAAAAGCTTTGGGGTGAAGACCATTTTGTAGTACACAATTTTGTCTCGCTGACCTTATCCAAAAATTCCCCTTTGTGCAGTGTGTTTTTTGCTGCTCACACCTCAAGGATAGCTGCTTTTTTTCAAGTGGTAACTTTGTAAGTACTTTGCACCTTCTGTCTTGAAGGATTCCATCAGATTGGGAACTTGGTTGACAGATTGCAGTTCTCAGTGTTCTGAAACTTGGTTTTCTTGGACTTGGATCTGTTGTCTCATCTTCTGTGGACTACTGGGTATCTAGCTCTGAACCCTAATTGCGCAGTCACTAGGTATACACTGTCTTGGGAATATTTCCACTTTCTCACTGTTTTCTCTGGCCTTTCTTTCTCGTTTCCACTCTAGTGACAGTGAGATGGAGATGGAAGCTGAACATTACCCCAATGGAGTCCTTGAAAACTCATCCACCAGAATAATGAACGGCACCTACAAACATGAAGAGATCCTACAGACTGATGAGTCCAGCATGGGTAGGTTTCTGCTACCACATAAAAATTATGAACAGAAAAAGGAGCTAACAATTATAGCGCTTTTCCTTTTCGGGCTGGGGGGGGAGGCTTATTCTGAAATCTGTGCCTCAGCCTATGGTGTGAATGAGTGTTAGAATCCCTAGTATGGAGGGAGAAATTGACCCCTCTGGGTATTTAGCATGAACCCAGGCCTTTTCTGGGGCCATTTGGAGCCAAGTGCTTGATGCTGTGCAGCTTATCTACTATTTTGGTGCACTGATTGGCTTTGGAGAAAGGTCTCTCTAGAGTGGACTCAAGTAGGTCTAAGTTTTCAATGCACTTCCTGTACAAACCACAAGTGAACTACAGGCAAAGCTGATTTCTGTTAAAAATGACCTTATATCATGTGGGTCCTGCTGCTTGAGGAACTGTAAGGGAGAAGAGGGCAGCAGAGTGGAGATACCAGGCTAAAGCTTTGTTCAAATCCAGCTCAAAACTGTCCTGACCATTACCACAATCTGATCAAATGAGTTGGGGTAATGAGGGTCTTTCTGTTTCCTGGTTGTTGGTATACAGAACTTGACAAGAACACATTTGTTTTCCTTTTGGTAACCTCAGCCAAGGGGAGCAAGGAGTGAAAGGACATAAGGACAATTGCACTCTGGACTGAGGGAATCCATCCAGATCAAGCCAGATCACATGGAGAGGCTCAGTTCTGGCACTGCCATGGCCCATGCAGTAACTGTTCTGCATGTAAAAGGCTTCAGTGCTTGAGGTTGTCCTTAGTATGTTTCTGACATGGAATGGGTGATAAGACTGCAAATAACATTCCAAACTCCTGTGACTGAATCAGCAAACTTGCTTCTAGAAGTTTCCTTTTAAACCCTGTGTACACGGTCACTAAGTACAGGCAGCCTTTACTGTATTGTGTCTGTACTGTACCATGCAAGCACCCCCTGCTGTCAGGCAGCTTAGCTTCCCAGATCAGAAGTCCACTCTGTGAGACAGTTCTTCAAATAAGGAGCCAAATGAGGAGATCCTGCTCATTTTCTGTAGAGTGAGGGGCATCTGGTTGTCCCTCCCCTTGCTCAGAATTAGGAAGGTGGGGAATGGCTGGGTGCTGGGATTCCCCTGTTTGTAGTGGAGCAGGTGGCAATGGGGAATGCTGCCCAGCAGTTATTTCTCTGGCCCTTGTTTTAGAAGATGGCTGCCCCCAGAGGCAGCTCTGTGGAGGGAACCATGCTGCCACAGAGAGAATGATCCAGTTTGGGCGGGAGCTGCAGACCCTGAGTGAGCAGCTATGCAGAGAATATGGGAAGAACACGACGCACAAAAAGATGCTTCAGGTAAGGCTGGACCTTGTGTGTGCTCACAGCAGAATTAGCATCTAGCAGCAGAGCTGTGACTTCACATGCAGAGTCCAAGGAGGCTGAGGGGCAGAGGTCTGCACAGGGGACAATAGCGATGTGATCAGCAAATTCAAATTCATTTAACCTTCCCTGTCTGTGCCTAGCCCTCATCAGAGAAAAGATGAGGGGTTGCAGTTCCTGCCTGCCCTCTCAGGGTAGCTACCTGCTCCAAGTGATGCTCTGCATTCCCTCCACTGTTGGCTGCCTGCCCAGGCATGAGCAGTGTCCTTTCTTATCTAGATACGTACTACCTACTGATTTTTGCAGAGATGCCTTGATTGCCAGTTTACTAGCAGCCCTCCCCACTTTCCTGTCTATTTGCAGGCCTGCTCACCTTACTACTGGTGCCTCTGTTCTCTCCCCCAGGATGCTTTTAGCTTGTTAGCGTACTCTGACCCTTGGAACTGTCCTGTTGGTCAACAGTTGGATCCGATCCAGAGGGAACCTGTGTGTGCTGCACTCAATAGTGCTATATTGGGTAAGGCAGGGGCTAGATAACTGTGTGACATAGTACCATGTCTATCTTGCTTATAGGAATGGATCAGAGGGATTAAGGGTGGTGACCATGACAGCTTAGTAAGGGGTTAGGACAGGGGAAGGAGAAGGAGGGAGACCAGATACCTCAGCCTGCTGCCCTGCAAGTAGTCCTGGTGTTGTAGCACATGCAGGATTACAGGTATCTACCAGGGACATCTTCCCAGTCTCTGATAGGGAAGGTGTGTTATGGTGTCTCACATCACTGGGATTCACATCCTCTGCAAAGTAGGTTACAGTGGGTTGTATCATGATATGAGAGTCTCCAGTCCATAGATGGCTGCAAGAAGGACTGGAAAGCAGGGAGGCAGAATTGTAATTGCTGTTGACTTTTCACTGACCATTGGGAGCTTCAGCTGTTTAAATGAGACCTCTAAGAACATTGCCTCTGCATTCTCCCACTTGTGAAGGTGGAGCCTCACAGAGCCTTATAAGCTTTCTGGAAAGCTGTGTCCTCGGGTGTACAGAATAAATGGAGCCAAAGTTATGGAAGGGCCATCTGGCCTCATCCACTGCTTGTCTTTCCTTTTCATGCTTAGCTACATGGAGGGGGTCTTGCTTGGTGTTTAGGTACTGTAATGAGCATTTTCTGTAGCCAGTTTGCTTTCTTCTCACTAGCCTTTTTTGCCATTTATATAACTGTGCATTTCAGCCACTTGCCCTGTGCTTCAGACCTGCGTTTGTGCGGTTTCTATCTGGTTCATTTATGTCTCCAGACAGATGCCCACAGCTGCTTCTTTATTTGCCTTATACATGCTTGTTTCTTAGCCCAGCAGTGGTTCAGGACCCTAGTCTCCGTGTGTTCTCCAGCAGATGCAGGCGTCTCCAGCCTTAGGACAGAAGCTTTTCACTCCAGAATCCCCTGAGAGACCCAATCCAGAAAGAGCAAGTTTTGAACCACCCACAGTGTGTAGTTGCCACAGGGCAGAGACCTTTCAGAAGGGAACTGGCCAGTTCCAGAAACACATTAGTGCAGAAATCTTTGCTACTGAGCTTGCCACTAAGCAGCATAGGGCCCGGGTAGGAAGCAATAGCTTGGAACTAGCTCTTCTCTGATAGATCAGGACAGGACATGTATGGCACCAGGGAGGCTAAGAATTAGAGCAGGCATTTTCAACCTTTTTAAATTGAAGACACCCCTCAGAAAATGCTTGCTCTTAACTCTCACTCATTTTTTGAATACAGAAAAATAATAGAGGAATTCTTGTGTTGTAAAGAACTAAGAAAGACCACAAGAGGCCAGAGTGTTTATTACACCATGATTCCTATTTGACATCTCTGGTTTATCTTGTAAAGCACTTGTGGGTGTTTGCACCCCTAATAGTGCTAATTTTACTCAGTACCCCTAGATAAATTCATGAATGATAGATCAGTTAATAGCTATTGAACAGAACAGTTGAAGATATTTCCTCTGGCATCTCTTAACTTATAATGGTAGATGGCAGGGAGGGTATTGAATAGGTATTAGTATAGGTATAGGGAGGGTATTAAATAGGTCACTCTAGATTTGTCTGGTTCAGTGCTCTCTCTCTAGTCTATAGCATCCACTTCTGCCACTGTTGAAGACAGGTTACTGGTCCGACCCAGTATGGCACTTCTTTTGGTTTTATTCCTCACCCACCTTCCTGTTCTTGTCCCAGTTCTGCTTTCTTGGATACTCAGGATTCAGTGGTAGGCAAGAAGGCAGCACAGCCTTTTTCTTGCTTTGGCTCAACATTTGGCGCCACAATGGTGCACTCACATGGCCCTGAGCAGCGCCACTTTTCAGAGGCTCCTGAAGCTCTACGGTGCCAGGAGGAGCATCTGGATGGGTGGGCATGTGTGGGTGTGTGAGCCTGTGCAGAGGCAAAACTGTTGCACAAGCAGCCTTCTGAGTGGTGAGTAGTTTTTTTCTCAAGACAGCATGCTCCCCTTGGCACTGTTTGCAGCGTGTAGGTGAGGGGCTGAGAGGTCATGGGTGTAGCTCATAATAGGGGCAAGGCCCATGAATCACTGCCGTACGTCCATTCTAAAGTGATATTTTCTTTCTTCCCCACAGAATCTCAGAACCTGCCAAAACAGCCCCCCCTGATGCTTGCCCTGGGCCAGGCCTCAGAGTGCTTGCGGCTCATGGCTCGTGTGGGCTTGGGTTCCTGCTCCTTTGCCAGAGTGGACGACTATTTGCACTAGCCACCAGAATGAGATGGAGTGATGTCCTCCAGTGCTGCCCTTCACCCTCCATTGCCGCCACCAACACCTCCTCTTCCCTAGCCTGACCTCCCTGCTGCCCAGTGAAAGGACAAAATGCTGGTTGAGTTAGTCCCTCATCACCAGTGGTCCCTCAGCACACAGCAGTTTCCAGCCCCAGAAGTGGCTGGCAGACCTCTCCCATCTCCCCTGTCACTGTGGCTGCAGCAGCACTCAGTATTTGCTGGTTAATCTAATGTAGCGCCTTCCGATTTAGGTTTTTATCTTTATTTTGTTTTCTGACTGAGCCACCAGTATTTATATCTGGAGAGTTTGTACTGAGCTGGTTTCTGCTAATTTAGTGATAAAGCTCATCCAAGTTGGTGACAGCTTGTTGTTTTCTTAAGAACCGTATCTCCATCTCCGCCCTTGCCCACCCACCACTGCACGCGCGCACACACACACAATATTTATCCCATTCTGGTTACCTGAGCTCTTCCCCAAGAACAGTTTAGTGTTTTTATTTAAATCCCATTCATTAAAAAGGTCTCTTCCACCTTGGCAAAAAAGTTGTTCATGTATTTATTCTCCACAGACCAACACCACTTGTACCCTTCCTACCCACCCCTTCCTGCAGTTATTTTTAGGCTCTCTCCTGCCAGGTGCTCAAAATGGGAAGTGATTCTTTTTCCAAGAACTGCTTCATCACTTAAGCATGTTTGTCCTAGTATTGGGAAAAGCGAGAGGAAAGGATACCTCTACCTTGTTCTTGGCAGTTGCACTAAAAAGTCCAAATGGATCAAAGGCACAGGGCTTTGTGTTTGGTTACAAATCTCTCTTCTTTCCATAATAAGGCTAGGGGATGAAATGCTGCCTTAGTTAGAACTGTCTGCCAGGAATCTTCATGGTCACACATGAAATAAATCCACAGGGCTCTTCCTAAAGTGCAAAAGCCTGGTAGAAGCACTGTACTTGAGACAGTAGCTGTCCTGTTTCTGTTCCTGCAGCTTGCAAATGTCATAATTTTATAGAATCAGGCTATGTACAGCATCTTTTCAATAAGGCAGATTTTTATGTAAATAGGGGCCAAACCATTATATTACATTAAAGGCAGCAGGTATGTTTTCTGGAGGCTAAGTGTTTTGAGTTTGGAAACAAATCAAGCCCCAAATAGCTATGACTGCTTAAGCCCAAACAAGAATTGATGCTTCAGTTCAGTAATATGCTTCAATTCTGTGGAGGCAAAGATTTCTTAAAGTGATAACTTTTACTGGACTAACTGTATAGTCAAACTTTAAAATGCAAGATGTTCTTCATAAACTAGAGAACAGTCTGATGAAGAATGTCTTGAATTTGAAAGCTTGTCTTAACTCTATCCCAGCTATGCAGTTGGTTCCATAAAAGATATCACCCTACAAAAGCCTTGCCTCACATAATTCCTGGACCATCACAATTACAATGCAACTCTAACACTATCAATATTGTGGGCTCACGAAAGTGCTGCCAGGCATTTTGGATTACAAGCACTCACTGGTTAATAGTGTTCAGAGGAGTGTGTGTGGCTATGTGACTAATGATGCATGACAGGGCTTTATGCATTTCATGTTACAGCCACGTGCCATTGTTCACACATAAGATGATACAATATGATTGCAGGTACAAAACAGTACACCTGATCTGACTGAATCCCAGTAGAGCTTTGGTTATAAGATTGGAGTTGTTGCAGAAGTGCCAATGCTGCATGTACCTCTGTTTCTTTAAAAAAAAAAATGTAAATCACTTTTTTAGAAGGAGTAATGAAAAATTGAAAGTGTGTGCATTACAATTCATTTACACATACTTGGTGTAAGGTGCAGGGACCTGATGCTTACAATTCCAGTTGGCCCATCCTTTCAGCTCAAATAGCAAGAGAGTGTATATACCACATGGAGGAAGGACTGGCTAGTATCTGTTAGTACCTGTCTCTCTACATGTCAAGTGTTAGCTATATTGGTTTGGAGGGAACTTCCTCACTGAGTTAAGCATCATGAGCAGAGGACTGAAGCTGTAACAGGTGACTCTAGGGCAGGGGCAGGCAATTATTTTGGGCACAGGGCCACTTACTGAGTTTCGGCAAGCCATTTCGGGCCTACGACAGGCAGCCCAGGGCAGATTAATATTAATTTTCTACATTTTTTAGGGGCCCCAAAGGCCAGATAGAATGGCCTGGTGGGCTGCATGCAGCCCACCCCTGCTCTAGGGCACCCTTCTGCTGAAGCCCAGCCCCCACAGTCACAGTTGCATTTGTAGACTTACTTGCCTGGTGTCGCGCACATGCCATGCTGAAATGCTATGCCTGTTCCACACACTAGTCCTAAACAAAAAGTAGTGTGCTTGCGTAAGTGAGGTGCTGTGTGCAAGCCAATAGGCTCTGCTTCTCAAGTAAAGCTTATTGGCATGCGCACGGTACTGCATTGACCTGGCTACACTTCTAGCATAGGAGCTTAGCAGCAGTTCATGTCTTAGTGTTGTGCTGCTTTGCAGTGCTTGGACGTACCCAAGGAGTCCCTAGCAGCCCATGCTTGAGGCCAGGTAAGGGACAGGTAGGGGGCCTTCCTGCAATGCAGAACATTCCTGTCCATGGTTGTGGTGGAAGACAGAAGGCAAGCCTCCTCAGACAGCTGTTTGGTGGAGGCAGGGCAAGATATAAAGATCCCCTGCTAAGATGCAGCTGCCATGATTGTGTGATGTGAAACTGTAGCCTGCATGTAGATGGTGATTGCCACCTATTGGTGAAAGTGCTGCATTAGCATCTGCTAAAAGCAGGGTAATGTGATCTTGCATTCATAATTGCTCTTCATTGTGAACCATCTGGTTTTCTGCCCTCATCAGGTTGGGCTTTGCTAATTTGGGGTTGATGGCCTGGGTCTACTTAATACCTAACTGTATCCCTCAACCTTGAGTATTCTCCCAAGTGCTTGTCATCTCTTGTGTTTTCTTGGTTGCATGAAGCTATCCTAGCTTCAGCCTACTTAATACCACTACTACCTCCTTCTTTACAGAATTTTCTTTGGGGTTGTACTTTTTGCTTGTACATATAGTGATAGTTCTTGCATCCTTTTAAGCAGAGCTGTTTCTGTCATACAGGGTATTAATGTACCCATTGGCCCCTGTATTGGCCTTGCAGTATGGATCACTTTCTTTCTTAGCAAACATGTCTGAAAACTGCTTGCTTCATAACTCCACTAACTTTTCTAGAGCATGGGTAGGTGGCTTCTTGCTGGCGCCAGCCAGAGCTTGCAACCTGGGCATCCCTGAAGGTTGCAAGTCTCTGCCTCTTCGAATAACTAGCTGCTGGATTCCCAATCCATCTGCAGCAAAGGTAGGTTCAGGTGGTGCAGAAAGGATGGGCGTGGCACAGCTCTGTGATGCCATTCCGCCATCAGACCTCTTCATGGGCCAGATCTGACTGTGGCCTGTAGGCTGCTGGTCCCTGTTCTAGAGCAGTCGGTTTATCTCAGTTTCCCCTTTGTTATAATAAAGCATCTATGAAATGTTCTTGAGCCAAGGCATCAGGAAGTCCCTTCGAGACATCTGGCATTGTCCTATTAACAGCTATTTCTCTGTCTTCACTCAGTTTTCACAGGGAGTGTTCATGGTATGGAGCTTACCTTGGTGCTCAGTTCTGTTCTGGTTAATGAACACTGCTGCTCCTCTGATCTATTGTTTATTCTGTTAAACTCGTTCAAAGAGTGCCAGCTTGATTTTTTTTTTTTTTTTCTTCCCCCTCCTGAGCTGACCCAGCTTTGAATTGACCATGTAACCAGAGTGACTACAATCATTTCTTTCAAGTTCTTGCAGTGACTACAGGCATTTCTTTCAAGTTCTTGCGATTAGAATCTTGCTTCTGGCTCCTTGGGTTAAAGGAATATACTACCTTTTCTGCTGTGACAACAATTTTCCTAACGACTCGAGTTCTTCTGTTCTGTTCTTCAGTTTCTGGTTACTTCTGTGCCTTTCCTAGCTCTTTTGGTTTGTGATGAGTTCTTGATAGAGATCATTGGTCATTGGTTCTTCCCATTTCTTGGATATTGAATCATCATAATTTGCAGGAAAGGCTGTATTTTTTGCAGTGGGTTTTTTCTCATTATTTCCTGTGAGATGTTTCACAAAGTGTGGGGCTATCAGGGCTGCTCCTGTAACCCTTATGCTTTTGGGGAACCCATTACTAATACCAGATAGGAGGCAAGTGGTTGGACACTCATCAGGAGCCTGTTTTGGAGACATCTCAAAGATTGCAATCTGCAAAGTTTTAATGATTGGTAGCCCCATAAGAGGATAGGAATTACCAGATCAGCCTAGTATCCTGCCTTTGTAAGTGTCCATGAGCTGGTAATTCAAAGAAAGGCAAAAAAGGGGCACACAGTATATTTGCCTGCTTGTGAAAACCCTCCCTGACTTGCACCAGCTAGTTGTAACCTAAAGCATGAGACAGATTTCCTTGTGACATGGAAGAAGAGACATCCAATGAAGCTAATGGTGAGACTCGTGTCTAAAGGTACCAAGGAAAATAGAAACTGAACTCCAGCTTGCATCCTCTTCTCCTTTGTGTCCTGAGCCCGAGTTGTTCAGGCCTTCAGGAGTCTTAGACTTCTTTACCAATACTCACATTCTGTCTGGAGCTTACTTGAGTCTCCTGTTCCTTTTTTCTAATTATTTACCTTACAGATAACAGAAAGTAAAAATATAATGTTTCATTTGCACATGTGAACCAACAGTCTAGTCAAATTACCATTCTCAGTTATCTTATTTCGTTGCAACTATTGGCAGGCTAGCAAAGAGCAGGAAAACTGCTTTCGTTCTCCATTTTGCCCAGTAGCCATTTGTTTCATCCCATCTGCCAAACTTCAGCTGCAATATGGTGCCTACAGCCATCTACAATATGGAGATCACTGGCACAGCGGGGTGTTCCTGGGAGTGCAAGCCAACCCTTATTGTTTTCTCAGCATGTTTTAGAGTCCCATCCCTTTTTTCTACTGCAGTCATAGCAAACATCACACTACACTAGTCTGTAATTTAACTACACATGAAGACCATATTTTCTATATTATTTCCTCACTGGTCCTTGATGACCTTCTATGGGTCATAAACACCATGCGATTGGCACATTATGAGGTTATAAGTAGTCTGACATTTAAAAGCACAAGTATTATTTTTTTTATTTAGATGTCTATTGTGATTGTGTAGATAACATGTTAGCCATTCTCTCTCTCTCCCAGTCACTTACCCCACCCTTTGCTAGAGCACTGTAGGTCTTCATCATGAACACTTTCAAATGTACCTTAGATTATTATAAGAGCACCAAAGCTCTGTATAATCTACTGGATCCATCTCTAATTTTCGAGATATAACAACCGTTATTGTGCATTAAAAATTCACAGCTAGCTTTGTCCTACTGCCACCTCTGTATGCTGTAAATTGTATTTGAAGTGTCCCATGATGGCTAAACAAGTTGTGAATATTCAGTGTAAGCATTGCTGCTGTCCTGCAAGCAGCTGAAATGAAACACAGACTCAAGCCAGATTTTTTTTTCTGTCAAAACTTCTACAAATGTATGGTGTTACTCTGTACAGAGACAATAATGTAGCCTGTGATCTGATCCTGAACATTTGGAAGAGTGACTGTCAATCTGTGGGCGTGTATCCAAATTAGCTAAACGTGACTGTAAAGTGAGTTACAGCATTAAACTTCTGTTGGTTTTCCCTTGTTCAGGGTTAGTGGCCTTCATTTGATTTTATTTTCTTGACTTTGAAAAAGGAAGTAAGCCAAACCAAATGAAGGCCATTTTAATTCTGAACAAGAGTTTGAATGCAGTTGAATGGATCAGTTTTTGAGAAGTTTTCATGAGTGTTCCCATGCAGACAGGCCCTCAGGAGCGACTGTGGAATGGGCCTTTGAGTCCCATCATTTTAGACAGTCGGGCACACTGTCCCCTGACTTCTGTTTTGCTCCTTCGTGTAAAAAAAAAAAAAAAAAAAAAAAAAGTCTGCTCAATAAGAATCTCAGTGTTTCCCCATGTGGCAGCACAGGTCAGTTTTTCTGGCAAGGAAACATACTGCACGTGGCTCAGGAGGATCCCAGGAGTAGAACGGCAGGGCTGCAGGTCAGGAGCAAAGGACAGTAGTAGCTGTGGGATAACAGGAAAGTGCTACCAAGCACAGCTGAAGATCATTGCAGACTGAGCTCTGGCTGACTGTAAGCTGATCCACTCATGTAACTGCCAGCTTCCTCTGTGGGTTCTATCCATGCCACAGACCAACTCAGCCCTGCTACACTAAAAATCAGGAGTAATGTAATTGTCTTGGATGCATGGCAGTAGTGTAAAACCACTGAGAGACCAGTCAGTGGATCAAGCAAGCTGGGGGGAGGGGGGGTGGCCCCACAGCAGCCCCAGGTCTGGATCAGTTAGAGCTGTTGCTATCCACTGGGAATCCAGATTGACATTGAAAACGGCTAGACAAGGGTTCTCCTGAGACTGTCTCATCAGGATGGATATGGGCATGGCAAAATGATAGGGGAAGGGAATTGCTTTGGATGCACTTCCTGTCCCATTCCATAGGGGGTGCTAAAATAGTGCTGTGGCTGGCTTGTAGGGAGTACATGTTTATTTTTCCTCTCTCTCTAATTGCCAACAGAGGAGTTGTGGTTATTTTGTGCCTCATTATAATATTTCCGGCTCATTTAGAGTTTTTACTTCCTGCCCTCACAATCATATAGCTATTCCAAAATGCTCAATGTGCCTCCATCCAACTGTGGCTTCAGTTCAGGTGGAAGGAGCTGCACATGGAGGGCAATGAGCTCCTCCACAAGCATCTTTCCCATACTGCCAGAGTAGTGATCCCACTAGCTTCCAACACTCAGTGCATGGGACTGTTCTACTGTACTCCCTGCATGGTTGTTGCTACTGTTCTGACTGTCAAGGGGAGGCCTTGTCTTGGGTGACACCTGTGGTTGTTCTGGTTACTCCAAGGCTCTGCTTAAATGAGGTTTAGATAATCATTGTTACACAGGTGTAAATTGAGAAGAGTATGTCAACCCAAATGTGGCCTGGTGACGCATCACAAAATAGCCAGTGTGATGGTGAAACCAGACCAGGGAAAGAAAGGCCTTTTGCTGTGTGATTGTATGTGAATCAGATATTCTAGTCTTCTCCCTTGTGGGGAGGCAGCAAGATACTGGGTCCAGTTCCATATCTCTGTTACTGGCCTTTAGCAAGACACCTTGCTTTTCTGTGTCTCCAATTTCCTATCTGACATGACAGAGGCCCTCCAATGCAAAGTGTTTTGACATCCATGGTAGAAAGAGCCAAGTATCCATAGCATCCAGCTGACTGCCCAGGTGCACCCCAGACTCCTGTCCTGTTGAAGGCAGTCTGAAAAATTGACCATGCATTGCCTCTTGGTCTCCTCCTTGGCAGGAAGTCATCTTTCCAGACATGGCTCTTGATGTCTGAGCTGATAGGTGCTTTGAACAATGTCCTTCTGCCTGTGTGAGGAAATGGAGCCCAGTATCCACCACTAGCCAGGTTTGTGATTGGGTTAGAAAGGACGTTTTAGAGCAGGTCTCAAGAGAGAGTGCTTAGAGCCTTGTAATGAGGAAGCACTGGGTCACCCTGTCTAATCATTCCCCTTTGTCCCCCCAGTCTCCCACTGGAAACAGATATTAGTCTCCTGCAGAAGACTGATGCCTTGTGGCCCCCTCTCTCTGCCTAACAAGCTAATGTTACCATTAGACTGATGGTACTTGCTAGTTCAGTATACACTGCATCCCAACCAGGAGCTTGAAATGAAATCAGAGAGTACTCCTGACGCGTCTGTGGGGACAGGAAAGGTGGTGGTGGGCAGGTGTCATAGTTTAGAACTTCCTGCCTTGGGGTTGGTGCTGTGAGTTGCATCTGGTTCTGGCTATGTGCTTGACAAACTGATAATTTGGGAGTGTCTAGTTTGAAAATAAACATTCCTTCACTGGGAGTAGTCTTAAACGGCTTATACCTTACACCTTTGGTGACCTGCTTAGGTCCCTTCCGACCCTACCAACTATGAAACTGCTCATGGCCAGTTTTATAATGAGGGCTTTGCACTGCAGAGATATTCCCAAAACCTATACAAACCCCATTCCCTCCCAGACTGAGATGGCTTCCTACAACTGACTTTCCCTCTCCCTGCCCCCATCCCCACCACCAACCATTCAGCTTCCTTCCCCCCCCCACTCATTTTTGGTCCATCTTCCACACACTTGACAAGGTGAATTCCACAACCTTGGAGGGCTTTATCCCAAATTAGTAGGAAGTGCACAGAGTGTACCAGTGGCTTTGGCTTGGTGGGCTCCCATCATTTCAAATTCTGAAATGAAAACCAACAAATGGCTCTGGAGGTTTGGATTTTTACAGAAAATGTTAATGATACAAAATGGATGTGACACTATTTAAGGCTATTCTGTTTAGTAATTTTAGTTGGGATTTTTATTTTTCATATGTGTACTTAAATGTGCTCCTCTTGACTCTGTAGACACCGTCATGTGGAAGGCTGCGAGTAGGAGGCTGCTGATGACATCTTAAACTTCTGTATTCAGTATATAAGGAGAAAAAATTCAATGAAGTATACATTCTAATTTAATTTTCTTCTGGTTGCTCAAAACTCAGGTATGAAAAGTTCAGCTCTAGCATGGAATGTGAGGACACTCTTGTTTTGTTTCTTTTTACCAGCCATGTCAACCATAAAAAACCTACAATACAAATCGTGACTGAGCAGATATTCTCTCTGCTCCTCCAGACTCTTCAGCATCTTTCAAGGGTTTTTCCTCTTTGTTAAGAACATCAGCTAAATGGACATCATACAAGTTGTGCACATTGGTTCAGTCTAAGCTTAGTATTCGTGAATTAAGTTACCCAATGCTAGCATGAAACCTTCAGAAGGAGGAAATTTTAACTGAAAAAACCTATTAAAAATGTATTGGAAATATGGTAAAGAAAACCCACATTCTGTTGTATTTTGACAGAATTATTTTTATTAAAATACACATCCATGTTCAAGAGCTGGTGTGGAGCTGTGCGCTTTGTGGGTCTGCTTTCTTCATGCAGCTGGCGTTATCTGTTATTTCCCCAAGTTCGTTATGTGCATATGTTTTATTCTCTGCTGTGTTAGGGTCTACAAAGATCAGATTCAAAGCCATGCAGAGGCGCACATGTTGTGGAGTATATTGTCAACTGATTAGCATCAAAGGAAGGATCAATAATGCACAGTACTGGACTTTGCAGTGTGAGTATCCAGCCTCCCATGAGGGGTGTAAGTGTAATTGTACTGCCACTGAAACAGCTACATCTGTAATTCATACCTCTTGGTATGTTGTTGCAGTCAGTGTGAGCACTTAGTTCAGAGAATGCCCTATTTTGATGTAACTGCACTTTAAAATGTTTCTGCTTCCAAAGCAGTGTCCACACAGACTTGTACAAGAAAAAGGATTGCAAGCCTTGGAATATTTGATGTTTTAAGAAAAATGCTCAATGCTCCTGGCATTGAGAGAGTATGCGAGTTGGTTGCTTTTTTAAAAAAAATTAAAATTTCTGCTCCTGACTGTTACAGGAAAAAAACACGGATGTGTGATCTGAGCAAAGGAACAGCCTTAAAAATACCATGCTATTTCAGGGGCTCAAGAGCTACAAGCATGCAGGCTTAATGAAACCACTAACAAGAGTTCCAGTGAGCTTGGTTATGTGTGTGCAGGCCAGCCCCAGATAGCAAGGTGGATTTTCATGGGGCTATGGCAAAGCAGAGTTGATCTTTCAGCCCCAAGCTAGGTTGTGACTGCTGCATCTACAGAAAGTGCTGACTATAGCCCCTTAATGTACTATGTGTAGGAACTGCCTTTGTCTCTTTGGGCTGGTTACATGACTAGAATTAAAAGCAAATGAGGCCACTAGCTGTAATCAAGGGAGTTGTCCGGCATTTTCCCTTCTCTAATCCATTTCTTTCTCTCAGTTCTGCTTGTATCTTCCACTGAAAAGCTATTTAGATTTGCACCTGAGTTGGAGCTTCCTCTTTAACTAGTTGGTTTTTGCACTGTCGTCACAGTCATCTTATGTTGCCATGACAATGATTACTTTGTCTGCATTCCAGCATCATGACAGGTTGGGTAGAAGCAGCAGGAGCTGATGTCACAGAGGGGAAAATGACAGAAATAACCAATTTAAATTATCTAGAAGGCTTAGCTATATAACATTTCCTGTGAATCATGTAACAGTCACTTTTTCTTCAGTATCCCTGTAAAATAGGGTAGCTATATTATGTGATGGGGTGATCAAGGGGGTGGTATAGAGCGAGGTGAGAACCAAAAATCAATATACCTGAAGGTATATACCCAAATCAAGAGCCAAAATCTTTATCTTTTGGTGGAAAAGAACCTAAAAGGAGATCAGAGCCAGCCAGTCATATCCTCTCAAGCTACTTCCCAGTGTTGCTAGAAAGACCTGCTAGCTGCTGTGTTGATAGTGTAAGTACAGTCACTGCACCAGAGGAATTTTAGGTGTCATGGCATCAGAGCCAGCTGTGGGCTCAGCTACTCCAGTACAGGTTTCTCTTACTTTATGTGGGTTCTGTATGTGTGAATTTGCTTTTATATGATAACCCTTTTTATACCAGAAATTTGTTATATGCGAATCAATGAAGTGCAAGAGAACTTCACTAACACTTAACACCCTTCACCACCTTCTCTTCACACCAGCTAAACATTTACCATCACCCCGTGCTTGTGTGCACCGTTTGCTAATTGGGGAGTACCAGAACTGTCTTGTAAAAGTGGTAGAAATGGGCCTGGGGTCAGTACAGGTCTTGGAACGTATCCCTATTTGTTACATTGTAGAGTGGGTTCCCTTTATGCAAATTCATTTTCCAGGAACGCATGTACAGCATAAAGCGAGGGAAACCTGTATTTCACCTCAAGCTGTGGTTAGTAGCTAATGTGCTCTGAGGCTGGGGGAGAGCGGCACTTCAATTGGAGTGGCTCTTAGAGCTGCTTTAATTAAAGTGCCCTCAGTGTCTCATGTATTCAGCATCCCATGCTTCAAAATGGTGGCAGTGGTGTTTAACTAAAGTTCATTCCACAAGCTTTAGTTAAAGTGCCCCACCAGCATTTTGAAGCACAGGGATGCTGAATACTGGAATGTGCTAATTAACATGCTAATTATGCACTAAGCATGCTAATTACACACTTTAATTACAGTTCATTGGAGCAGCATCCCCACAAGTCTACAGGCACCTTGATACTTTCCAGAGAGGCCTAACTTTTTCCTTATGTGCCTGGTGAATTGCAAAATGTCTTCCTGCTCCCCTCTGGTGATCAGCTTCCCCCTTGAAACATGACTTTTGCTCTCCTTTCTCAGCCTAGTGAAGGGGAGGTTATTATTGAGACTGCTGTGGTGCCCAAGTCAACATAGGGAGATGTGACCCCTCTCCCAAGTGTGGATGATTCAGTCATACCCTCCTACATCACTACTGCTTCGTACATAGCTTATATGTGAACCAACAGTTTAGTCAAATTGTGAATCCCTGCTCTGACAGGAAGTTACTCAGTCTGGTCTAAGTGCTTGGTACTCCTACCAATGTTCCCTCTAAGGAGTGATGGTCTGTGAGTACGCCGCCTCGGCCTGGCATGGACACTTACCAAAGGGGGCTGGAGACTGGGGCCCAAGCCTGGCGCGGGCTCTGCCTGCTCCAGGGAAACTGCTCTGTTCCACCACTTCGCCTCAGGGAGCGAGGAGGCACGTGGCGTTGGGGCTGGGGAGTGGAGCACTTCTGTGGAGCCCACAGAGCAGTTCGCCAGAGCTAGCACCAGGCCCCCACCTCTGCCCCCACCTTGCCTCAGTGCTTACCTTAAGCTCCTTTCCTGGTGTGCGGTCTTGCAAAGGCTGTGCATGGCTAGACTTTTAGTTGTGCACAGCTGCAAATGCGCGCACCTTAGAGGGAACCTTGGCTCCTACCAGAAGCCATAGCAGGCAGACACCTGGGCTGAATGAAAGGGGGAGTGAGCCCTGTCACATCTGCTTCCCAGCTTTTTGCACTCCAGTATATGCACTTTCCACTCCATAAAACTGATGTATATCAGCTGTAGGAAGCCCTCTCCCTTGGCATCACAGAATCATAGAGAAGTAGGGCACTTCCATGGGAGAGTAACAGTGTTCTCTGGAGTACAAGGAACCAGCAACAAGTAGAAACAGCTAGTAGTACCTGCTGCAGACCTGCAGGAAAGTCAAGAGCATGATCAAAACTCCTGAACCAGTTATCTAGATATTCAAAAACCACGGACTAGATCTTCTGTTCACCAGGGAAGGGATTAATTGTCTAGGCAATATATCCAGCCAGGTGTTCACCAGAGATATTCTTAGACAATTAATACACTGGAATTACACCTCAGGATGCAGAAAATCCAACTGTAGGAGGAGCCAGTACTTCACAAGATGGGCGCTGGGAACTGAATGAGAACAGCAGGGAATCTGTTATCATTACCATGAATCAGGGAGTTCAGTTTTATTTTTCTCTGGCTTGTTCAAAATGTATCCACCTGAGAATCCAGTGCCAGTAGTATGTGTTTGTCTCTGTATTTGATTCCAAGAAAAGAAATGTACTGCTCTAATTTGCATAGAAGACTACTCCTGTGGTTGGTTAGCCCTTGAGACAGGTGAATGAGTACACAGGGGATTGTGTTTAATACCCTCTGACATGAATGACTGGTGCCTTCTGGAATGGGAGGTGGGGTGGGGGGCACTAAATGTTGGCAGCAGCATCACTGGTGAGAGGGGACTGCCTGCAGATGCCAGCAGGAGTGTCGGTGGCGGGATGGGAGTGGGGTGGCAAGTGGTGAGCGAGAGCCTCCCGCAGATGCTGGTGGCAGTGTCGGTGGCAGCAAGCAGGGACCACCTGTAGATGACATTGGGGGTGGCGAGCAGCGAGAGGGGACTGCCTGCTGACACGAGTGGCAAGTAGTGACTGCCCACAGAAGCCAGCGTTGGCCAATCTTGGGGATCACGTGCCCCCCTACGTATAGTCTGTGCCCCGTAAGTTCCTGTGCACCTCCTGAGCATTGTCCAGAACAGCATGGCCTTGGCTCAGGAGGTGTTGAAGAAGGCTAGACTGGGGGATTTTGCCTTCCTCTGTAGCAGGGGGCATAGCCCACTATGTGGGGTCTCTTATATATTAATACCTTTTTACAGAAGTTGTCTTCCATGATCCCTCTACTTAACTTGTGGCAGGTTAGGATGCTGTGTTTTGTGTTGTGTCAGGGTTGGTGGTCATTTTACTGAGGCAAGATTATGGATTTGTATAGGTTGGTGTGGCTAGAGAGGATCCTCCTTCAGGCAGGGGATTGGAGTAGATCAGTGTTTCTCAAACGGGAGGTTACAACCCAAAAGTGAGTCCCAAGACTATATGAAAGGATTGCAAACAAACTTTAAAAATGGATTCTTCTTTAAAAGAGAAAAATGTGATAAACTTACAGCCTTTACAGGGCTGCTTGGGGCCCTCTATGCTCCACACACTGTGGGGCTGGGGCAGGTCAAGAGTGAAGAGCAGTGGGTTGGGACTGACCACTGATATATACAAATGGGTCCTAGTACAAAAAAAGGTTGAGAACTGCTGGACTAGATGACCTGTGAAGGTCTTTGCATTAGCCTGCTGCACTGCACATGGTGGAAACAGAGAAGCATGGTAGTGCATAGGCTTCCTAGTCCTAATTAATCTATCTGTTCCCTAAATCTGTAGAGCAGGTGTGTCCTTTGCTCTTTACATAAAGAAAGCCAAATGAAGGAACTGCCTTGGCACACTAAGCTAATAGTTGTGTTTTGCTGAACACAATCAAATGTAAACCTTGGCTCGGACGCACCCCTGTGGGTTGGGTTCTGAAAGACTGGAACATACAGCTGCGTTACTGGAGCTGAGAGTGTTACTACCCTGTTGCTGTGTGCTACGTTTGTGTTTCCCAGCGAATGTCCTAGTCTTGGGAAATCTGGAAATCATAAACCTTACTGACACATTCTGAATTTATCTAGATACAGAAAAGTCTGGGGAATGGAAGGCTGGAGTTAAAATGGATGGGGTGGGATTATCTACCGTACTTGGGCTCCACTACCACTAATTCACCGCACCTTATCCTCTTCAATGTACATGCTCCTGCAAGTGTGACAAAGGCTGTTATCTCTGTACAGAAATGGAAGGAAGCAGGATGAAGGGCAGTCAAAGCGACTCCCCAAGGTCTGCAGGAAGCCTGGGGCTGAGCAAGAATTCAATCCAGGCCTCTGGCTGGTGCTATACCTGCACTTCCTTACAGCAGCAGATGTTGTCTTCTGCCCATGCTGCCAAAGGGAGGAAAAGCTGGAAGGGGAATATGCAGCTGTGAACAAAGGCAGCCCCCAGCACGGCCCTGTGCTGATGCTCTTTAAGTCTTAGTGTTTCCCACCCCAGGCACGTGGCTGTGGTGGTGGCTTCCCCACCCTTCCTGCCTGCTGTGAAAGCATATCTGGAAACAAGTGATGCCCCTGTTCTGAATGAAGAGCAGGTCACGGTGCGGGCTGGTGCTGCTGCCACAGGTGGAGCTTGATTTTTTTTTAAATTTTTTTTTTAAAAGAAATTTGTTGTGTTCCCAGCCAAATCAAGTCCAAATCCATGAGTCAGTCCAGAACCCTAAGTGGCCCAGGAACCAGCAAACATCCTCTCTCCCCTGCCCCTGTGGCTTCAGATATTTCCAAAGTCTTTTGGCAGGTTCCTACCTGCAGGGCCAAGCCTGCTGGCTCGGGGTTTGCGTGCCCTCAAGTTTCGCCTGCCGTCAGCTATATGACCTCAGGAGCAAGCTAGGGAGGAGCCTCCCATTTCCATGAAGTGGGCATTAAGCCCCAACACCTTGGCGGGTAGTAAGCCAGGCCAGGGGAATAATTATCCCCGGGAGAGCTTAAGGAAAACTGCCTTCTTGGACCCAGATCGGTGGTGTTTCCCCCGCCAGGATTTCAGCGGGGCGGAAGCACCCAGCGTCGCCTTGGAGAAGCGGCCGCGAGTCCAAGACAAGGGGCTGCGGCTCCGGTCGGGCCGGAGGTCTCCTCTGCGGGGCTCGAGCATGAGGCGGAGCTGGCGGCCCTCGGGCGCCCTGCACCCCTCGCTGTAGCGCGGGCCGAGGCCCCCGGCTTGGCGCTGGCGGGCTAGGGCCGCCGCCGAGCCGACGGACTCCAAGGGCGGCGAGACCCGGCGCAGCCCTGCAGCTCGGCCTGCGCCGGCGCCTGCCCAGCCGCCGCCCCGCCCTGATCCCGCGGCGGAAGGCAGGCCGCAGGCAGGGCCAGAGCTCAGACAGTGCCGGGACCTGCCCTCGGGCACCGGAGCGGAGCGCAGCGCCACTGAGCTCACCGGCCGCCCGCGGGTGTGGCGGGGCGGGGCGGGGCGGGGCCTGGGGAGAGCCCGGCCCCCTCCCGCCGCGCAGGCGCAGGTGCTGCCGGAGCCGGGTCCGCGCCTGCCGGGAGCCGTGCCCGGCACAGCCCGCCCGGCCCGGGATGCGCGCGGGGAGGAGGCGGGGCCGCCCCCGCCCGCAGGTGAGAGCCGCGCCGCGGGATCTGGGGATCGCGGGTCCCGGCGGCGAAGCGAGGGCCGCGGCCCGAGCCGGGGGAGTGTCAGGGCCTGCGGCCGGGCCGCACCGTGTTGAATGTGGAGGCCCGCGGGAGCGCCCGTGCGGCCGGGGAGCTCTGGAAGAAGTCTCTTCACGGAGCGACACCCGGGCTGAAACCGCTCCCCGGGTCTGGGGCCCGGCAAGGCTGGGGCATTTCAGCTTCTTCCAGCCGCCCCGAGAGCTCGGGCTCACGGAGTCGTCCGCCCTGGACGGCCAATTTCCAGAAGCTTAGAGAAAATAGGGAGCAGCAGTCACGTTTCTATTTTGCGTTTCTGCCTTAAAAAACTGCTGTGAGCCGCGGCCCAAAACTTGCCTGGAAACGCATAAGAGCGCACTGTCCCATGTTCTGTTCTCTCTGCTGCTGAAATCAAGGTGTGGGCCTAAACCTCATTGTTGTAAAAGGGAGCAACAGGACTGGGAGGGCTAAAAAGCAAACAAACCACTGACTAGTAGCATTGCTTTAGGCACTGTTGCAAGCGGATGATTTTGGAGCTTGAGTGTGTAGTAGCATTAGTCGTGAAGGCAGGTTTCTCTTGTGTATGGACAAGGCCCATTGCAACCTTCCAGATGGGTTTTTCCCTCCTTTCCCCTATGAGAATTTAGGAGTTTTCCAGCGGATGGCTCAAGAGAAAGTACTGTATCAGTCAGGGATGGTTACAGCTCTGATGCAGTTAGGAAGAGTTTTTGTTCTCTGACTACAGTTGTCTTGGCAGGCAGGTGGGCAAAGAACTCTTGATACATGTCAAAAGTGTATTTGCAGCCCAGAAAAAGAAAATCACAGTTGTGTGTCTCACAAAACTTCAGGTAAAATGTTTCTTTGGATGGGAGTGCCTGTCCCTATTGTGCCATTGAATCAGTTTTGAGAACTGGAATGGGTTTTTTGATGCCAGGTAAGTCTGGATCAGAAAATTTCAGCTATTTGACTTGTGCCAAAGATGTAGCAAGGTGTTAGCAGTGTCTTGTATGAAGATAGCATTATAACTGCTTACATTTATTTAACTATGCTGAGATCTAAAGATTGATACTTTTTTCCATCTCGTATAACTTCACCTTTTCACTTTAGCTGTAGTATGTCTGCGTGACTTTTAAAAAAACCAGTAAATTCTATGCTGCTGATGGATGACAGTCAAGCAACTCTGGAAAACCTCTAATATGTAGAACTGGTACAGCATAAGCTGCAGAAAACCAGGCTTTATTTCTCCCTCCGTGATGTATCTTCCCTGGATCTAAAAGGGCCTCTTGCAGGTGGTAGATACTAGTTGTAAAATCCTTCTGCTTCATTCTTCAGAGACAAAGACAAATGTGGTGACGGTTTCTGAGATGTGGACATCTGTTCACTAGGACCTGGACTAAGAATCTAATTTTTATTTTAATGGGCCTCTAAACATTTGTTGCTTTTTAATAATTGAAGACTGTGACCCTAGAAGTGAGATGGTTTGAATTTGATATCAGTCTCCTGATCCATCCAGTCTTTATCTTGATACTTGGTACATGGAAGACACTGGTATATGTGGTTGAAATTCTCTCCTGAACTCCAACATCAGCAGTTCAATTAGATGCTGTTTTCAAATGCTTTGCAACTCATTAGGCACATCTACATGTCGCCCTGCGGTGTCTGCACTTGATCACCAGCTGCATTGCCGTAGTGGCACACTCCCTGGGCATAGCGCACTGCTACAGCAACATAGCAGCAATATCTACCTGTGTGCCATGTGCACAGTGCAGTAACCACGCATACTGCACCATGCTTTAGTACTTACAAAAGCAAGCATGGCATTGTGTCTGAAGCTTGCTTTTCCAGGGTATCGGTGTAAACAAATTATAATCCCATTATGCCTTTCACTTATAATGTGCCCTTCTTTCCTTTATGAACAGTATGCCCTAATCATTGGATGGATCTATACCTCCTCTTGATAAGACTGGAAATTTGCCACCTCCGTTGAGAGTTTGATTTCTTCAAACCTTTTCTCAGTATCCCCCTTTTCTCCTCATATTCAGTCTGTAAGAGCTGTAATAACTCACTGAAATAAGAACATTCATGTATAACTTAACAAAGTTGTATGAGTATTTGTGTTCTAAAATGTAGAACTCCTGGGTTGTATTTGCCCGCTAAACTAACGTTCTTTTGAATTAAACCAACACAATGGAATGGGTCCCTTGGAATTAGCATAATCTGCTGTATATAGCAGAATTCTGCAGGCAGTACAGGATATACTTTTCAGACCAGAGTGACTTGATTTTGTGATTTAAATCCACAAGTGGAAAGCCTTTATTTAATGGAATAGTTTATTTAAAGCATGAGTTATATGTCACTCTTTTTCAAAGGGAAGGCGCAATCTGGTTGTTATGACCATGAAGACATGCAGATTTAGAACTAGATGAAGCATTTAAGCTAGATTTTAAAGCAGTTTATGTACCTTAATATATTTTAGCTTTTATTTTACATTTTTAGTATGTAAGAAGTGGTGACCTGATATATTACTTTCCACTAGGTTATTATCTCAAGTTTTTACTCAGGAGTTCTTAAGCAGCTGCACTAGGATAATTGGCATTTATTGAACATACAAAGTTGCCTATAACATTTGTTCATTTTTAAACAAACATGGTTAGAGTACAGCAACTTTTATGAAGTCATTTTTATCATTTACAATTAAATTATTTGTTAATTATAGAAATTATCTTTATTTGGTGAATTTTGCTGATTTTTTTTTTCAGAATAGCCTGGGAAAAATTTCAAATATGCTTCACTAAAAATGACTGTCCTTTTATTCCTGTTAAATTTCCATGAGCTGTGGATTCACCCTATGTATTTTTAAAGATGTTTGAAGAAGTTATAATAATTTTCGACCTTACATATTTCTTAATAAAATCAGATGATATTTGAAACAGGTTTTAGATTTATAAAAAGCCTTAATAACAGCTAAAAAATCCTTTTTATTTTTAAAAAACATCTTTTTTGTCCTATGTTCATATACAGTAATATGGAATGTTATAAGCACACTTTTAGCATAAATGCTACATAAATTCACAATAGTTAGGATGGAGCTCAACCAAGGCAGGTAATTTATTTTGCGCTGTTTACCGAGTTTTGGCAACCTGTAGAGGGCCACATGGGTAGCCCTGGCCTTTGACAGGTGCCCCACCCCCTGGTCACCATCTTGTGACTGGAATTTTCACCCCCTACCCCCTGACCTTTGCCACCAGAAGTCCCTCCCCTTGCTCTGGGAGTAATCCTTTCAGCAAGGGGTTTTGCCATCTCAAAACCAGAAAAATACCAAATTATATTCTAAAAATCGAACATCTACAACATTCATTACATTGATTTAAAAAAAATATTTGTGTCCTGATTTACATGCGTTTGTGTAGTGTACACAGAGGTGACTGCACAATAACTTAAAATGAAGTCTTACTGTTGTATATTGTAGGGGGTGGGTATAGGTATGTAGGGTGAGGAAGCATGTGGGTATGGGGGGAGGCTGGCTGGGGTTTGTGTATGGCAGTACGAGGGAAAGTGTGGATGCTTGTGTATGGTGGAGTGTGCATGTGGGACTCACCCTGTGAACACACGTGCATGGTCTGTCCCTATGGCTGCAGGCCAGAGCCACAGCCAGGTGGTATCCGAGTAGGGCGGGGGCAGGAAATCAGGGAACTGGCTGGGGGTGGGCAGGGCTGGGCTGCTTAAGCCTGCTGAGGGGTCCCTCTGGGTCCTACTGCCCCAGCTTCTGTCTGCTTTGACAGGCAGCCGGGGTGAATAAATATTAATTTACTACATTTTTTAGGGGTTCCACAGGCCAGATAAAATGTCCTGGCAGGCTGGGTCCAGCCCGCAGCCCGTATTTTGCCTGGTCCTGAGCTAGACTGTTTTCAGTGGTGGTAGATGACAGAACAGTCTCAAGTTGCAGCAAGGGAAGTTTAGGTTAGATATTAGGAACATTTTTCTTACTTGGAGGGTACCCCAGAGAGGTGGTAGAATCTTTCTCCCTGGAGGTTTTCAAATCCCGGCTAGACAAAGCTTTGGTTGGGGATATAGTTGGGGATTGTCCTGCTTTAAGCAGGGGGTTGGAGTAGATGACCTCCTGAGGTCCCTTCCAACCCTAACTTTCTGTGATTCTATGATTGGATACTCATATATTTTGTATTTAGTCATTACCAAGTCAGAGGTCACTAAAAATTGTTACTTTCGATCTGTTCTTGTCAGACCAACCTGGTGGCCTTTTACGATCAGGTCACCAAATCATTAGACGCAGGGGTTGCTGTGGATGTAGTCTTTCTGGACTTCCGGAAGGCTTTCGACACTGTCTCTCACCCTGTCCTCATCAAAAAGCTGGGAGACTGTGGTGTCGATGCCCACACAGTCAAATGGGTCGCTAACTGGTTGGAGGGCCGCACCCAGAGGGTGGTAGTGGATGGGTTCTTCTCGACCTGGAAGGACGTGGGCAGTGGGGTTCTGCAGGGCTCGGTCCTCGGGCCCGCACTGTTCAACATCTTCATCAGTGACTTGGATGAGGGGGTAGAGAGCACCCTGTTCAAGTTTGCTGATGACACTAAGATGTGGGGGGATGTGGGTGCACTAGAAGGGTGCAATAGGCTACAAGCTGACCTTGACAGGTTGCAACGGTGGGCGGATGAGAATAGGATGGGGTTTAACACTGATAAGTGCAAGGTGTTGCACATGGGGAGGAAGAACCGGCACCACACTTACAAGTTGGGGAACTCCCCTCTTGCCAGCACGGAGACGGAAAAGGATCTTGGCGTCGTCATTGACTCCATGATGAACATGGGCCGGCAGTGTGGGGAGGCAGTCAAGAAGGCCAGCCGTACCCTGTCATGCATCCACAGATCCATCTCGAGCAGGTCCAGGGAGGTGATCCTCCCCCTCTATGCGGCACTGGTCAGGCCGCAGCTGGAGTACTGCGTCCAGTTCTGGGCACCACACTTCAAGAGGGACGTGGACGATATGGAAAGAGTCCAGAGGAGGGCCACTCGTATGATCAGGGGTCAGCAGGGCAGGCCTTATGAGGAGAGGCTACGGGACCTGAACCTGTTTAGCCTCCACAAGAGAAGGTTAAGGGGGGACCTTGTGGCCTGCTACAAACTGGTCAGGGGGGATCAGCAGGTATTGGGGGAGTCCCTGTTCCCCCGTGTGCTGCCAGGAGTGACCAGGAATAACGGTCACAAGCTGGCGGAGGGTAAGTTTAGATTAGATATTAGGAGGCGCTACTTCACAGTCAGGGCGGCTAGGGCCTGGAACCGGCTTCCAGGGGAAGTGGTGCAGGCTCCTAGCCTGGGGATTTTTAAAAGGAAGTTAGATGAGCACCTTGCCGGGGTCATCTGACCCCGGTGCTCTTTCCTGCCAAGGCAGGGGGTCGGACTAGATGATCTCCCTAGGTCCCTTCCGACTCTAGCTACTATGAAACTATGAAACTAAGTATGAAAGAAATACAGATAACACTGGAATTTTTTTAAAACAAAAGTAAGCATGCAGTTTACCTTCTTGGTTAGCATTGATTGGCCCTCTGTTGATACTTGGAGCAGTGAGGTTTTGGATCAACATGAGAAATAATACTTCCCATTTGCTATCTGTCTTGCTCCATACGAATTAAGGATGAGTTTTACAGAATAAATTGCAGGATGTAGGAAGGGATTACATATGTTAAGCACAGTCATCTGCTGATTATACACCAAGCCTTTTGCACAATGGCTGTTTTAACCAACTTTGGGTCTTCAACATTGGCCAGGTACAGATGTTCAGTTTCTATTGGGAAAATTGCTGTTCTGGTAGAAACCAAAAGTGTACAGACATCCAGGCTTTTTCTTCTGGAGCAAAAATGGCCACTCCAGGAGAAAAAATAACCCAGCAACAACCATGGTTAAATCACTCCCAGGAGTGTTTCTTTCAGGAGAATGAACATTTACATGCTTTCCCCCAGCTTATCTGCTTATCTTCCCAAGACTGGAGTCATTTGAGTCTTGAGAAGGTGTGGGAGGACAGCTTCTCCGCTCTCCCCAAACTGGGAGGAGTGGGGAGCAGCAGTCACTGCTCCTTTCCTCTTCCCTAAACCAGGCAGTCCACAGGATCTGGAAAAATCTTCCTGACCTGTTTTCCACCAGCTCCCCTTTGCTGCCTTGCCACCAACGTGAGTGGCAAGGGGAAGCTGGATAGGGGGCTTTCCCCAATCCTACTCATGGACATCTGCTTTTAAACTGTTGCCCTGACACTGAGCTTTTTGGGCAGGAGGAGGAATGGGAGCAAGGGGAAGCTGAAGAACCTGTGAGCTGAATGTGTGGGGTGTTTATAGATGTGTTTTGGGTATGGGGGGGTGCATTAACATGGCTTCAGGAGCCGCTTTAATTAAAGCGTTCAGAGCATCATGTGCATCAGCATCCCCATACTGAAAAATGGAGGTGGGGGCGCTCTAACTTTAGTTATTGAACCCTTGCTGCCATTTTTCAGTGTAGGGATGCTGATAACACTTGATGCTGGAGTACAGTAATTACCATGCTGCAGCAGACTTGATTAATTGAGTCTGTTTCAATGCACTGTAATTGCTGCGCGTCCCAGCAGCCTCCCTGTACGTGTATAGGCGCCCATAGAGGCTTTCCCCAGCCCAGCTCCTGGCCCCTCCTTCCAGCTGACCTGGGATACTGTGGGATGAGTCAGGCTGCTGTGCCACAGGCTCTCTAGCCTTGCCCCACACTCCCAGACCCTTCCTACGTTGACTGAGTGTTGCCTCCTCTCTTTGCACTTCTGGGTCAGCCTGCGGGAGGGCTAGTAGCGGGAGCTATTCTCTTGTGGGGCAGAATGCCCACTTCCTGCCAATCAGCTGACTGGTGGGATGGGAAATCGGTGCATACTCCTGGGGCAGGAACCTTCCCAGGACTGCCTGTGGCAGCTGCTGCCATCTGCCATTTGACCCATTGCCCCTTCCTGGGTAGGGGAGAGGGCAGGCTGTCAATTAGTGGATACTTCTAAGGTCAGGAGTAGTCTAGGGAGGAGCCTTCTAGTTCCTGGCCCCTCTGTCTTCTCTTTTCCAGTTGACCTCGAGTACTGCAGGGTGAAGCAACTTGCCTAAGTAAGTTCTCCAGCCGTGGGGCTGGAGGAATGTCAGTCTAGTCCAGCTCCCAAGCTATTTTTGTACAGAAAGAAATCTCTTTAGGTAGAAATGAACATGTGTACACAGCCAATATCAGCACATCATAGGTCACGGAAATATATATTTTTTAAAGAAGCCTAATCATTTTCTATGAAGAAATTAACTTAACACCCCCCCAAGCTCTTGGGCAAAAAAGTCAAACTAGTGATTAATAGGGAAAATATCTTTCTTAATGGTGACCGGTAACATTTTAAGGGGCAGTGGCATACCAGTATAAGTGCACTAAATAAGTTTGATGTGCTGAATGTCTGAAATTACAGCTGGAAATACTGCTGTATGGTACAAAAAGGGAAATGGGACAATGACTTTGGATCTCTCAAAATCACTTAGGCTGTTGCATGTTCATCTAGGAGTTTAGCATGTACAAAGGAAAACCATGGTCTGAGCAGAGGACAGGGAACTGGATTCTGACTCACTACTTGTCCCTCTCTTAGCTCTCCTAACATTGTACACTGCAATACCACTTGTCTCAGAGCTGTGGGCTTGTTAATTTTTTGAAAGCTCTAAGTGTTATGCTTAGCATTACAGCTACTATGTAACTGTCTGGGGAGAGCAGAGGGCAAGTAGTATTTATGAGTATACACAATTTATATATGACTATTTTACTTGGTATAGTAATCTTTATACCAGTAACTTCAGACTTTGTAGCGGGACATCCTTTTCCCCCACTTTTGTATTCAGCAGCAGTGTGTGTAGTTAGGTCCCTTTCTACATGTTTGAGTCTATAAATGTGTTGCTTTAGGGCTTATGACAAATCAGTGCTTGGATTTGAGTAGAAGACTATAAAAAGTTGGGGGGGGGCGGCAGGGGCGGCACTTGCTACAGTTGTCTCACTTAGACCCTAGGTAGGTTCCAGGCAAAGTAGAGACTAGAATGCTGCTCAATTAGGGAATGCAGGCCCAGGTCACAAAGTAAACCTAAGAACCCCGCACCAGGCGTCTCTAATACCAGACAAACTGGTATGTAGCAATCTCCTGTGAGTTACTGGCCTAAGTTACATATTCCTTCAGGGCGTTTAATATGCAAACTCCATTCTGCCTCTGAGGTTCTCTCAGCTGGGCTGGCTCTACCGCAGGGGTGTGCAAGTATTTGGGCTGGAGGGCCACTTAAGGAGCTTGAGTGAGTTGTTACTTTTCCATTCCCATTATCCCCAGGGGTGGCGGGACTGGCTGCATGTGCCATGGCTTGGGCTGCCCGCCACGCTTCGGCCAAGTGGGGCTGAGGGACGTTCTATAGGCTGTATTTTGCCCATCCCTGCTCTACCCACATAGACCCCTCTTGGGGTTGAGGTGGGATTGGGCTCATTAGCACTTTTGTAGTCAGTGTGGGAAGTACAATTTGTCAGGGAGATTCTAGGATCAGTGTAATTCCTGTAAATAGTCTTTTCTCAGTTTTTAAAAAAAAAAACTAACTTAAGTTGCTTGCATAAAATGCATTTCTGCAACTGCTGTAGTCTTCAGGATATAACGCTTTTAATTTGCAGTTGCAGAATTGCTGTCAATGTTTTCTCTTCACTGATGTAACCACCTTTCTGCTGTAATCAGGAACTGAATATTTAGAACAGTGGGGTCCAGCCTTGTAGGCAGGCAGGCCTCTCATCTTACAGTGCCAATCTTACAGTGCTTTCTGCTCCCAGCCCTTTCTGCAGCAGTGCTCCCTGCTTCCTCCCTGATCTGCCACATAGAGGCTGCCCATGTCACCTTGAGCATGCCTGCTGCAGGTGGGCCACCCTTAGTCTGGAACTTCATCAGCTTTGTAATATTTGGGTTTCTGCAGTTTCAAACTTTTTAAAGGTGAACTAAGATCTTTTAACCTGGTTAAATTTGCATGAGGGCATGAGGCAAGCCACAGCATTTCGCACAATAATCCGTGATTTAAACCCAAGGAGCTGTGGTTGAACTATAGCATGTCTTTTCAGTGATGTCCAGTATTGATTCACATTTTCCATCCCCTGCATCCCTCAGTAGGCTATACTCATTGAGTTGAATATGAGTAGCTCTCCCACTGCCCACTTGGAATCAGTGTTCAGCTGAGAGCAGACAAACTGAGACAACCCAAACTAAATGGAAATCAGGGATGTAGAATGGGAGGGGGAACTGGAAGAATTAATGGAGGTTATTTTAAGCTGCTAGGTTTTGAAGAAGCAGCATGGTGCACTTGTTTGTCACTGGAGTTTGGAGGGGATAGCTATGCTGAAGGCTGCTGTTTTTCTTTCTCTGTTAGGCTAATAGACTGTAACTGTTCTCTGTTCTGTTGTGGAATACTTTCATGACTCTGCATCTTCATTACATGAAGTTTGGCTTGCAGTAAGAGTCAGCATCCTGAGATTCGTAGATTGTAGGGCTGGAAGGGACCTTGGAAGATCACTGGGTCCAGCCCCCTGCACCAGGCAGGAAAGACCCCAGCAAAATGACTATCCAGTCTCCTCTTGAAGATTTCCAGGGTAGGTGATTGTACCACCTCTAAATGGGAGCCTATTCCACAGTCTGGACACCCTAACTATGAAGATGTTTTTCCTAATGTTGAGCCTGAAATGGTCTTCCAGAAGTTGGTGGCCATTACTCCTGGTTCTTCCCAAGGGGGTGCCCTGGTGAACAGATTTTCATCCAGCCCCTGATATACTCCCCTGACAGCAGTAAACTGCTAACAAGTCCCCTCTCAGCCTTCTCTTTTTCAGGCTGAAGCGTCCCAGGTCCCTCAGCCGTTCCTTGTATGGCTTGCTGTGCAAGCCTCTAATCATACAGATGGCCCTTCTCTGGACTTTCTCAAGTTGTACCACGTTCTTGTTAAAGAGTGGCACCCAGAACTGGACTTAGTACTCCAGCTGGAATCTCATCAGTGCCAAGCAGAGCAGAAGAATCAGCTCCCTGGTCTTACTGGAGATGCATCAATTGATGCATGCCAGAGTATTATTTGCCCTGCTGGTAACAGTGTTACATTGCACACTCATATTTATGCTGTGGTCTATTTTTACCCCCAGGTCTCTTTCATTCACAGTGCTGGTCAGGTTGGCGTTGCCAAGCCTGTAGGTGTGCAGGGGATTGTTCGTCCCCAGGTGGAGCACTTCACATTTCTCGATGTTGAAGTTCATAGTTTCTAGGGTCGGAAGGGACCTGAGCAGATCATCTAGTCCGACCCCCTGCCATGGCAGGAAAGAATACTGGGGTCAAACGACCCCAGCAAGATGTTCATCTAACCTCCTCTTAAAGACCCCCAGGGTAGGAGCCTGCACCACTTCTCTTGGAAGCTGGTTCCAGGCCCTAGCCGCCCTGATTGTGAAGTAGCGCCTCCTGATATCTAGCCTAAACCTGCCCTCTGCCAGCTTGTGACCGTTATTCCTGGTCACTCCTGGCGGTGCTCGGGGGAACAGTGACTCCCCCAGTGCCTGCTGACCCCCCCCTGACTAGTTTATAACAGGCCACAAGATCCCCCCTCAGCCTTCTCTTTTGGAGGCTGAACAGGTTCAGGTCCCGTAGCCTCTCCTCATAGGGCCTGCCCTGTTGTCCCCTGATCGTACGAGTGGCCCTCCTCTGGACCCTCTCCATGCTGTCGACGTCCCTCTTAAAGTGTGGCGGCCAGAACTGGACGCAATACTCCAACTGCGGCCTGACCAGTGCCACATAGAGGGGGAGGATCACCTCTTTGGACCTGCTCAAGATTCATCTGTGGATGCATGCCAAGGTGCGGTTGGCCTTCCTGACTGCCTCCCCACGCTGCCGGCCCATGTTCATCTTGGAGTCAGTGATGACCCCCAGATCCTTTTCCGCCTCCGTGCTGACAAGAGGGGAGTTCCCTAACCTGTAGGTATGGTGCCGGTTGTTCCTCCCCAGGTGCATCATCTTGCACTTGTCTGTGTTGAAACCCATCCTAGTCTCGTCCACCCACCCTTGTAACCTGTCTAGGTCTGATTGTAGCCTGTTGCATCCTTCCAGTGTGCCCACGCCCCCCCACATCTTAGTGTCATCAGCAAATTTGAACAGGGTGCTTTTTACCCCCTCATCCAAATCGCTGATGAAGATGTTGAACAGCGCGGGCCCGAGGACCGAGCCCTTCAGAACCTCACTGCCCACGTCCCTCCAGGTTGAGAAGGACCCATCCACCACCACCCTCTGTGTGCGGCCCTCCAGCCAGTTGGCGACCCAATTGACTGTGTGGGTGTCTACACCACAGTCCCCTAGTTTCTTAATGAGAACGGGGTGAGAGACAGTGTCGAAGGCCTTCCGGAAGTCCAGGAAGACTATATCCACTGCTACCCCTGCATCTAATGATCTGGTGATCTGATCGTAAAAGGCCACCAGGTTGGTCTGACAGGACCTGCCACTGATGAACCCGTGTTGGTTGCCCCTAAGCATGCAGTCCCCTGCTGGCCCCTCCTGGATGTGTGCCAGCATAATTCAGTTTACATCTGATACTGCATCTGTACTTGCTAGCCTGTCTAGATCTGTATCTGTAACCTATCTTCAAGTGTGACCACGCTGCCCCATAACTTGGTATCATCTGTGAACTTGGCCAGTGAGCTCTTCACCCCCTCATCCAAATCACTGATGAAGATGTTGAAAAATACAGGACCAAGCACCAACCCCTGCTGGACACCACTGTCCACTTCTCACCAAGACAACTTGGATCTGTTCATTAGGACTTGCTGGGTCCTACCCTGCAACCGGCTTCGTACCCTCCTAACCGTCCTGCAGTTTCAAGCTGCTCTTCTTTGGAGCTGATGTCGGCCTCCAGGTAGGTGTATTGCTCCTTGACACAGAGAGCTATGCTTCCACCTTTCTTCCCTACTTGGTCCCTCCTACGCAGGGCGTAGCCCTCCATAGCTTCACTCCAATCATGTGAGGAGTCCCACCAGGTCTCTGTAATCCCTACTAGGTTGTATTGCTGGTTTCCCATGCTCCTGGCATTAGCGTACAGGCGCCTAAGTCCTCCTGTTGAAACCCTCAGTTCCCTGTCATGCTGAAGGAGGGTTATTCCCTTGTCTCTCTCAGAATTGGCTCTCCTAGTGTCCATATATATATGGAGCTTTCTTGTATTTTGGTCCATGGGTAAGCTCTAGTTAGTGTTTCCCTGTCTCCTAGCAAACTTAGTTTAAAACCCTATCTAGAAGATCAGCCATCCTGGCCAAGGACAGGGACTTACCTTTCCGCGTGAAGTGGATGCTGTCCCTTCCCAGGAGTCCTGTGTCCCTGAAGCGTGCTCTGTGGTCAAGAAAGCTGAAGCCCTTTCCATGACTTCACCGTCGGAGCTGTTGGTTGATTTCCTTGATGCAGCCTTCCCTCCTCACACCATAGCCTGCAACTGGGAGCATAGAAGAAATGACTACCTGGGCCCCGATCCCTTGAGCTCAGGCCCCAGAGCCCTGTAGTCGCTCATGATGTGGTCTGGGTTGCTCCTGGCCATGTCATTCATCCCCACATGGATGAAGAGTATAGGGTAGTAATTGGAGGGCCGGACTAGCCTGGGGATCCTTGCCACAACATCTCTGATGCAGGACCCAGGGAGGCAGCAGACCTCCAGGGGCTAGGGGGTCCAGATGGCAGGAGGGACCCTCTAAGATTGCTTGAACATGTGAACCAGTAAGATGGGAATCGTTTCACATCTGGGGTGTGGTGTTTGCCCTGTTTTGATTTAGGGTGAAATTTAAGGTTTTGGTTTTCTTCATGCAATTTTACTGGTTCAAGTTCCCTCTCTTACTGAAACCACTGTAGCAGCTATCAGCTGAGATGAGCAAGCTGACCATTCCTTGGGTTGAACTGTGAATAGATAGCCTACAGAACATTTCAGGGAGGAGACCTCACTTTACTGTTTTGCTCTGGACAAGCTTAATGCTGACCTTCTAGGCATGGCAAAAAGTTGAACTCTCTCCCCCACATACTTTCCCCTCCCAGGCTTCTGAGAAGGAGGGTGGTTGAAGAAAAGTTAGGGAGCTATCAGTTGCTTGAACCAGTTGACCAGAACTTAAACAGACCAAAGTAATTGTTTTTAATATATTTTAACAGCTTAAATACAAATAATGCTCAGCACTTCCTGGGACCATAGCTGTTATAAAGAAAAAGTCAAGAGCCCTGCACTAGTTAAGATGGCCAGAAGAGTCCATAGATAAAGCATAGCCTTACAGGTAGATTGGTGATTTATTGTCCCCTGTTCAATCTTGTGTTACTCGAAGTATGTCAGAGGCATAGCTGGATATCTGTGTGATGCTTGGGGTAGCGCTGGCTGCTGTGGGGACCATTGCTGCAGTGCAGTCAGCTGTGGTTGCAGCTGTTTTTGTGCATCCACATGCCAAAAGCCATTCCCAAGGCTGTTGTCTTCCCCTCCCCCCTACCTTTAGTTATGCTACTGAAGCATATATGGTCATGCCTGCTCTGTTCAGAGACTGTCTTTTTCCCTTTTCAAGTCTCACACAACAGAGAAGAGAGGGATATTTAAAAGGAAAATGTGGTTGAGAAGTTGCAGAATTGAGTGGTTACAAAACAGATTGTAAGTCCTCATGTCTGGGGTGCATGTTGCAGAGGCTCCTGCAGTACAGGAAATACATGGCAGCTATCAGAGATTGTACTCCTGTTGATGAAAGGTTTGGTCTGCTTGTTGTCATTATAGCCTACCTCATGTGACAGCTATTCACAGAATCGCTCTTTTCCCTTAGGAGTTAATTATAGCTGATAAAGTTTTCTTCCCAAGGCAGAATGGATGGCCCTGTTATGAAATGTCTAGGGTGGAGTAACTCTAAAATTTTGGTTAAATATGTTTGTGCCCAAGAGGTTGGGTATTGGATGCACCTCAGTTAAGCCTTTCTGTTGCATTGTCTCAAGAGTTTGTGCCAAATGCTTCTGCATCCCTTTGTTCCTGGTCTATCCATAGTTGTTTTTTATTTCTATATTTTATTTTAAGTCTTTTAGGTGTATTAGCTGCTTGAACACTTACATAGGTGCATTTAAAAAGTCCAAATAAATGTGTTGCTTAACTTGAGGAAAAAACAAAATTGCAAATCACCTTTCAAGAATAACCCAAGACATTTATTTGCACTTAGCTTGGTGCCTAAAAAAAAAAAGTTGGAAATGCAAGTTAACTTGAACCTCTGTCTGCTTGCGTATGTGACTTTTGCTAGTCAGATGAGACTTGGTGACTGATAAATGTTTTGATTTAGCTGTGCTTGCACTTTGATTCTAGCAAACCTTGGCCATAAAGATATAATGACTTTGAAATGAAATACTGGTGAACAGGAGATGAATGGTATGTAATAAAACTTTTATTCCCAGTAGCTGAAGTTATCCTGAGAAACTTATTCCTTTTGCCCTGAAGTCCTTAAACATAAGAGTTGCAGAGCAGGGAGTAAATTGGCATTGTGCATTTCTAATATGAAATTAGATGTTCTGGTTTGCAGACGGAGTTTGGGAATTTGCTACCTAACCATTTCTGTGAGCAGCACTGTGGTGTGGGGAGAGGGTTGTTTGGGGTAGTTTTTGCATGTGTACGTTTTATTTGAAGGATCAGGGAAAACAGGGCTATCCACCTAGTGGCCCGTGAGGGGTTAATGTAAAGCTGCCAGGTTCCTACATGGCCTTTGCTGCTTGTATTGCTCCAGCTGCTGTTCCAGCTGGGGCTTCTAGGCTTCTGTCCCCCTGCTGTCACTTCCACGGTGCCAAAGTCGCCGTGTGAAGGGGGAGCAGGAGATTGTCCACATGTACAGAACAGGAGAGGGGAGGGGAGGGCATGTTGTTGAGAAGTGGGGAGCTGCAGCCCTTGCTGGTGTAGTTCGCATGGCAGCTCCTTAGTTTGCCACCAGTGCCTTAGAAGTTGAACGGCCCTGAGGTAGAACATAGAGCAGTGTGTCCAAAACAAAGGCAGGTGGTCAGGATGTCAGTAGTTGGTCATGCAGCCAAACATGGAAGTATAATTTGGAACTGGAACAAATACAGTCAGCTTGGAGCAGTTGCTGACATTCAGTACCTTCCCAGGGCAGTTTGCACTTGTGTGCACTGCCTGGCTCAGCTCAGACTCTGTTTACCTCTGTTTACTTCAAGCTTAAAATATGTAGATGGGATAGTAGCTTAATGAATGACATACACTATTATTTCAGGTGTAATTAATGTGACATTTTATTTGCTTTTAAGTAATGGAATCATTATACCTTCTTCATTATCAAAACTTCCATCCGTTAAAGCCAGGGGTGGGCAAAATATAGCTCCCATGGGCTGGATCTAGCACATAGCATGACTTTTTTTTGCCTGACCCCTGGCAGATCCTTTGGCCCCACTGGGAGGCACTGGGCACCCCAGTCCCATGCCAGCCAACAGTTTTCCCTTGGATGCCCATGTGGCAACAGCAGTCCTCAGGCCCACTGGCTCGGAGGGGAGGGGAGGGAGCCCTGGTGAGGGCACTGCGTACTGGGCCAGGGCTAGGCAAGTATCCATGGAAACCATATGTGGCTAGTTGGAGCCAGTCTCCATGGAAACAGCACGGGGCCAGGCGGGGAGTTGCATCCTGGCCTGGGAGCCAGTCTTCATGGAAACTGGCCCCTGGACCTGGATGCAGCACCCTCATGAAGGCTCTTGCTGCTATGCCCCACACCAAGCTGGCAGGTCTAGGGGCTGCTGCCACTGCTGTGTGGGCATCCCAGGGTGAGCTGTGGGCTGGCATGGGATGGGGTGCCCCAGTGCCACCTGCCTCCCCCAGCCTGGTCCTAGATGTTGCTTTCAAGCGGGTGATGGGGCATAGAGTTGCTACCAGGTCCACTCCCCTCCCTCCCCTGCGTGTGGACTGAGCACTAGGGCTGTATGAAGCTTTGGTCCCTGATTTGATTCAGTGGAGATTCAGCCTGATTCGGTGGCTGAATCTCCAAATCGGAATCAAATCAGCAGACCCTTTAATCTCTCCGAATTGAATCGGAAAGATTCGGTGACTCGGGTATAGACACAGCTTTAAATGTTTTTTCTACATACCTCAGGGTACCAGGTGGCTCATTAATGCTGCAGTGGTGGGGCAGATGAAGCATCCCACAGGAGTGTGGGGAGCTCCCCAGCATGCTCAGCAGCACCTGGGGTCCCCCCATGGCCAGTCACCGAGCCAGAGGGAAGGCAGTGGGCTCCCCCCACGCACTTGGCAGTGGACCTGGAAGTGGACCAGAAGTACTTCTGGTCCACTTTTGGGTTTGCCGTCAAGCACGTGGGAGGCCCCTCTTCACTCCTGTGGGACACTCCATCCATCTCAGCATCACGACGTTCATGGGCCATGCCTAGCACATAGAGGTATGTAGAAAAAACATTTAAAGCTGTGTCGCTGGCCAAATTGCTGATTCTCCGAAACAGCATTGAATTTTCAGATTCAAATTCGGCCAAATCGAACTGGGGACAGTGATCTGAATCAACGAATAGAATCACTGTCCCTGATTCGGGCTAAATCCAAATTGAATATGGCTCATTTCGCACACCCCTACTGTGCATCTCAGACTGGGGAAGGGATGGGCAAGGGAAGGGGGGCAGTTCCCGCCACTTGCTGGGGTCGGTGGTGACACATGGCCACCCCCTACCCCTAGCTCCCATCCTCAGTTTCCTGAGCAACCTCAATGGGGCTTGCAGACCTCCTCTCCCCGTCATGGGTGCTACAGTCCCTTAATGAGGCCTGCTGACAGCTTCCAGCTCTGACCCTGGCTCCATGCTGTCACTGTCCCGTGATCCCAGTTCCAGGAAGCTGCACCTGGGGCTGGGATCACGGGGTAGTGACAACGTGGGGCTGGAGTGGGGCAGATCTGTGATCCACTCCCTGCATGCCCTTGCCTGCAGAATTCGTGCCTGTCAGAGGGGTGCGTGGCAGTGGATCGTGGTTCTGACCTGGCCCAGGCCCAGGTCCTGGCCCAGCACTGTTACTGTCCTGTGGCCATGCCCTGTGATCCTGGCCTTGCCTACGTGTTCCACTCCTGAACACCGGTGCCCGGGGCCCCATCCCACATAGGGAATTTTGGCGAGTTGTTGCGTGCGGTGGGGTGTTGCTGACCTGGCCCACAACAGCTCAGTAAAATGACCAAATGGCCTTCAGCCCCAAATAATTGCCCACCTCTGCCTTAAGCTGTCCTCCTGAAGATGTAGTGAAAACCAAAGCTTTCATTCAGTCTGAAGGGTACTTGAACCCTGAAGGGGCATGTCTCGTGTCTCTCCCAATGATCTAGGTTGGTCCAGTAAAAGATAGTGCCTTTCCTCACATTTTGCTGCTTTGTTCTGGAGCCATATGAGGAACAAATAGGAAAAAATCAACAGTGCAGTTCCTTTGTCAGATCCCCTGCTTTGCAAATTTAAATTGACACACTTCAAGTGAGGAAGAAGATAACTGCCTTGCTACAAGGAGATGTAATATTTTTGTAACTATACCTGCTCAGGCTTTTAGCTGTAACCTTCTCAGAGAAATAATATCATCCCAGCCAGGGCTTTGTCTAGCCAGGTCTTAAAAAACCTCCAAGGATGGAGATTCCACAGACTCTCTGAGTAAACTGTTCCAGTGTTTTTACTACCCTCCTGGTGAGAGTTTTTCCTAATATCTATCCTAAACTTCCCTTGCTACAACTTGAGACCATTGCTCCTTGTTCTGTCATCTGTCACCACTGAGAGTAGTCTAGCAGTACGTAGACAAATGCAGGGTGCTGCACCTTGGGAGAGGGAATCCACAGCATACATACAGGCTGGGGAGTTCCCCTCTTGAAAGCACAGAGGTGGAAAGGGATCTTGGAGTCATTATTAACTCCAAGATGAACATGAGCCGCCAATGCCAGACCGCAGCCAGCAAGGCCAGCCATACCTTGTCACGCATCCGAAGGTGCATCTCAGGCCAGTCCAGAGAGGTGATACTCCCCCTCTATGTGACTTTGGTCAGGCTGCAGTTGGAGTACTGCGTCCAGTACTGGGCGCCGCACTTCAAAAGGGATGTGGCCAGCCTAGAGGGGGTTCAGAGGAGGGCCACCCGCTTGGTGAGAGGGCAGCAGGACAGGCCCTACGAGGAGAGACTGAGGGACCTGAACCTGTTCAGCCTCAGCAAAAGGAGGCTGAGGGGGGACCTGGTGGCTGCCGACAAAACTCATCAGGGGAGATCATCAGCAAATAGGAAGAGCCCTTTTCTCCCCAGCACCACCTGGGGTGACAAGGAACAATGGCAATAAGCTGATGGAGAATAGGTTTAGGTTAGAGATCAGAAGGCAATTTTTTATAGTTAAGGTGGCCAAAATCTGGAACCAGCTTCCCAGGGAAGTGGTCCTTGCCCCTGCCTTGCGCAAATTCAAGAGAAGGTTGGATGATCACTTGTCTGGGGTCTTGTGAACCCAGCATTCATTCCTTCCTGTGGCAGGGTGTCAGGCTAAATGATCTATTCACGTCCCTCCTGACCCCAGCTACTATGAAACTATAGCTCCATCCTCTTTGGAACGCCCCTTCAGGGAATTAAAGATTGCAATTAAATCCCCCCTCAGTCTTCTCTTCTACAGACTAAATAAACCCAGTTCCCTCAGCTTCCCTTCCAGAATTTATGTGCCCCAGCCATTTTCATTGCCCTCCACTAGACTCTCTCCAATTTGTCCACATTCTTCCTGTAGTGGGGGCCCAAAACTGGACACAGTACTCCAGATGTGGCCTCCTTAGTGCTGAATTAGAGGGGAAGAATCACTTTCCTTGATCTGCTGGCAATGCTCCTACCAATGAAGCCCCATATGCTGTTAGCCTTTTTGGCAATAAGGACAAACTGTTGGCTTTTATTCAGCTTCTTGTCCACTGCAGTCCCCAGGTCCTTTTTTTTCAGAACTGCTGCTTAGCCAGTTAGTCCCCAGCCAATACTGGTGCGTGGGATTGTCCATCCTAAGTGCAGGACTTTGCATTTGCCCTTATTGAACCTTGTGAGCAGGGATCCTGGTTTTCTGTTTCCCGCAGAAAAAATGGGAGAAACTGCGAATTTTCCCTTTTAAGAGAGAAGCACAGACATTTCATTTGAATGGAAAAATGTGGAGTTTCCACTTTTGCAGAAGAGCTCTCTGCAGGCTGGCAAACTTCCAGCCTGCAAGGGGCTGGGGGGGAGGGAAGAGGGTGGTCAGGCAGGGGGCACCATGTGCATATGCACACCTACACGTGCACATGGCCACCAGGCAGCTTGGAGAGCAGCTCCCACAGGTAAGTCTGGCAGGGGGGGGAGATTGAGGCCCCCATAGGGAGGGAGGGAGTTGGGCAGGGCTGGGGCTGCTGCCCAGCTAGGATGTTGCATGGGGCTTGGAGCCTGGGGATAGATTGTGGGGTCACAGTGAGCGGGACAGAACCGTGGGCAGCTTGCCCCAGAGCTCTGCTGCTGGATGCACTCCTGGGGGAGACAGGATGGGCACATGCCCTCTGAATCTGTGCTGCAGGATGGTGATGGGCTGTCTGCTGCAGGCTCGGGGCTTCCTGCCATGCTGCCTTCCCTTTGGGGCCTCTGCAGCCCAGTGGGCAAGACCCAGAGGTGCAGGGCAGGGCTGGGCAGGGAAACTCCTTGCCACTGGGAGCCCTGCACTTCCTTGGCAAAGCACCCCCTGCCTGTCTGGCAGTAGCGGGAGTGGTGGCACAATGTTGTGCCCCTTGCTGATGCCAGGCAGGCATGGTGCATTGCCATGGCAGGGTGGGGCTGCCAGCAGTGGTAACGAGTTTCCCCACCTGGCCCTGCTCTGACCTGCCACTCCAGGTCCCAGGCGCTCGGGTGTGGGGGTGGGGAGCCCGAGCTCAGCTCAGGTTGTCATCCATTGGGGAGGGGGCGCCAGGCTCTGCTCCACTGTTGCAGCAGCTGCTGCCTCCCATAGACAGCAGCTGGAGTTCATGCACAGTTGTGGGGTGGGGGCAGGAGGCTGTACACTTGGGTCCCTGGCCCTGTAACTGTGACATCTGGGGGCCCCCTCCAGCAGGGCTGGGGCAGGGTGCACGGGGCTGTGGGTGGGGACTGAAGGTCCTGGACCTGCATCCTGGTGAGCAAAGTGGGCAGAAGGAGCTCTGTTCCCTGATTTTAAAAAAGAACAACACCCCCCCCCCCCAAATCAAATGCCAGAATTGATAGGTATTTAGAATTTATTTTATCACAGTGACTGAGGTACTGGTAGGCTTCCAAATTGTTTTAAAATGATAAATTCAAATATTATAAAAGCCTTAATTTGTGTGTCTGTTTGTCCATCCATAATTCTTTATTCGCACTCTGACTGTCTGTCTCAGCAGCCAGTCAGAGTTCTCCAAGAGCGTTTAGACTGCAGGTGGTGGCAGCACTGCAGTGGAGCACCACCATGACAGCAGGGGCAGAAGGGACAGGGAGGAGTGATGGAGCAGACAGAATGGGGGATGAAGCACTGGCCTTACCCCCTGCCCTCTAGTTCCTGGATCCGGCAGTGGCATGGGGTGCTGGGTGGTGGTGCTCTGTCTGTGCTCCTCACCCTCATTGTACATGGGGAGAGGAGGCAGGCGGATGCAGGCCAGGCAGACAGGGGAAGTGGGCCCAGCCACAAAATGGCAGTGGGCTGAGGGAGACCATGCTGTATCTGGCCTGGCCTGGCTCTGCAATGGCGGCAGGGAGGTTGCAGGGGTGGGCAGAGCAGGGGCGGGAAAGAGGGAGTGGACCTGGCCCCAAAGGTGGGGGAAGAGGGGGGCCAGACACAGGCCTGTGTCCCTGCCCGCACCCCCCACCGTCATTCTTGATGGGCAGTTGACTAGTATATCAATAACACTAGAGGTGCACCAATACATCAGTCCAATATTGGATCAGCACCGCTATAAAGAAAACTGAATGTATTGGAAATTGACCTGATGTAGCCAGTAATAGGCCAATAAATGCCTGTGCGTGTGCGCAGCCACAGTGTAGCATGTAGGCAGCAAGGAGCACAGCCCAGCAGTGTGGAGAGCTGCATGCAGCTGGTAAGTCTGGTGTGGTGGAAGAGAGGGGTATGGGGGGAAATCAAAGCTCCTGTGGTGACGGAGGAGTAGGGCTGGGACTGGCTGGAGTAAGTGCTGCCTTGGTGGACTGCAGAACAACTCCTATGAGGGTGGGGGGGGTTGACTCCCACACCTGTGTGGACCCGGGGGGGGGGGGGCATGTCCTCTTGGATTTGCATGGGGCGTGGGTGGAGTGGGCTGTGGGCTGGGACTGGGACTGGGACTGGGACTGCTGGCCTCTTCCCAGCACATGGGGGGAGGGGTTGCTTGGGACAGAGTGCACTTGGTGCGGATGGTGGCAGTGCTGGGAGGGAGCTATGGGGGGGGCAGTACAGTTATGGCTGTAGCCCCCTTGTAACCCCCTCCCAGCGCCACCGCCTGCCCCAGTCCCCGTCCCAGGCTGCAGCTGGCTCATATTCAGCCCACCCCACCCCACCCCACCCCACCCATGCCCTCCGGGTACATCCAGTGGCAGGAGCCTTTGCTTTTATTTATATTTATAGGAGCCGCTCCCCCACCCCTGCACCTTGCAGATGAGCCACAGCTCCATCCCATGTCCTGTCCCACCCCAGCTAGGCAGTGCTTACCCCAGGCCCACTCCCTCCTTCACCTCAGGGGCCTTGATCTGCCCCCCCATTCCCCTTCCCACCCCTTTCCGCTTCCACCCCAACAGACTTACAAGCTGCATGCACCTCTCCATGCTGTATCAGAAATCAGATCAGTATTGGCTGACATACCTTCTTGAAAAATTGGCTATTAGTATTGGTCCCCAAAATCTCTATCTGTGCATCCTTAAATAAAACATGGTGTTCAGTTGATACACACACACACACACATATACAGGTTTCCCTTGCTTTATGCAGTACATGTGTTCCTGGAAAGCGGCGTATAACTCAAATTTGAATAAAGGGAACCCAGTTTATCAGGTAACAGATAGGGATATGTTCCTGTGGCAGTGAGGGACAGAGGGAGTGAGGCTGGGGAGGGCACAGCGCAGCTCAGTGGCTGCAAGCAGGTGGCATCGGGCACTCCTGGGGCTGCAGCAGGGAACAAAGTGTCAGTGGCTGTGGGGGGGGCCTGGCTCTTGCTGCTACAGGAGGGCTGGGGGGCTGCACCAGGCTCTTCCTGGGGGAACCGTGCCCACGGATCTGTGTGCAGGACAAGAGCAGGCTGCTGCTGCGGGCTGGGGCTGGCAGTGGCACCGGGCTCTTCCTGGTGCTTGGGGTGGGCAACAGCAGCACTGGGAGGGGGGATTTCTTGAAAAATCTCAGCCATCAAAGCAAGACCCCTCCTAACCACATCAAAATAAAAAGTATAGAATTATACGGAAGTAAAGCTGGAAGGGATTTACAGGATCATCTAGTTCCAGCCCTGTGCTCAAGACAGGGTGGTCCCTGATTAAACTCTACCAGCTAAGTGTCTGTCTAACCTGCTCTTGAAAATTTCCAAGGATGGAGATTCTACAATTTCTCTAGGTAGCCTGTTCCAATTCCAGGTTGTTTGGTAATCCTCATAGTCAGAAAGTTCCTCCTAATCTCTAACCTGAATTTCTTGTGCTACATTCTTGAGGTCATTGCTCCTAGTCCTGTCCCGTATGATCACACAGAAAAGCCTATCTCTGTCCTTTCTGTAATGGCCTTTCAGGTATTGAAGACTTATCAAATCCCTCTTCAGTTGTCTCGTTTCCAGACTAAATAACCCTAGTTCTTTCAGCCTTTCCTCATAAGTCTTGCTTGCCAGGATCCTAATCATTTTTGTTCCTTTGTACTGGACTCTTTCCAAACTGTCCACATTTTTTTGAAGTGTGGGGCCCAGAACTGGACATTGTAATCCAGGTGAGGCCTCACCAGTGCTGCATAGACTACACTTGCTTCCCATGATTTGCAAGTGACGTGCCTGTTGATACAACCCAGTAAGATGCTGACTTCTGCAACAAGAATACATGGCTCATATTCAGTTTATGGCTACTTTAACTCCAAGGTCCTTCTCTGCAGTACTGCAGCCTATTCACTTATTCCTCAGTCTATATTTGGGCGTAGAGCTGTTCCATCCAAGTGCATGACTTGTCTTTGTTGAATCTCATCTGATTGATTGCAGACCATTGTTCTGGTCTGTCCAAGTTAAAGGTTCACTGATACATCGGTCCCATATCAGATTGGCACCTGTATAAAGAAAATTGATTGTATCGGAAATCTTCCTGATATAGTTGATAATTTAGCTGATTAAATGCCCATGCGTGCATGCAGCCACAGTGCAGCACATAGGCAGCTAGGAGCACAGCTCTGCGGCTTGGAGAGCTGTGTGCAGCTGGTAAGTCTGGTGTGGTGGAAGGGGAGGGAAAGGGTGTAGGGGTGCAAATCAAGGCCCCTGCGGTGAAGGAGGAGTGGGACTGCGGCTGGAGCAGGGGCTGGGACAAGCACTGTCCAGCTGTGGTGGGGCAGGAGTGGGATGCAGCCATGGCTCATCTGGGGGGGCATGGGGAGTCAGCTCCCAGTGCTGCGTGCCGCATGTCCAGGAGCCGCTGGTTCAGCTTTCGTCCGGCAGCTCCCACCACTGCTCCCACTGCTTGTCGGGGGTGGGGGCGGGCATGTGCCCCTGGATCTGCATGGGTCAGGGAAGGCCAGGAAGAGCTCTGTGCAGCCCTGGCTCCAGTCCACCCCCACCCTGCACAGATCCAGGGGCACATGCCCCCCCATGCCTTCCTGGACAAGCAGTGGGAGCCACCAGACGGCCTGTTGGACCAGCGGCTCATGAATGAACAGAACGCAGCAGTGGGAACTGCACACCCCCCACACCACACTGGATGAGCTGCAGCTCTATCCCACCCCTGCCCCACCCCTGCTGGGCAGCACTTGCCTCAGGCCCACTCCTCAAAGAGCCTTGATCTGTGCCCCCACGCCCCTCCCTCCCCTTCCACCACACCAGACTTACCAGCTGCACGCAGCTTTCCAAGCTGCCAGGCTGGTATCAGAAATTGGGTCGGTATCAGCCGATACGCCTACTTAAAAATTGGTTGTCAGTATCGGTCCCCAAAATATTGATGCATCTCTAACCTAGGTTATTCTGGCTCCTTCCCCTGCCCTCCAGAGTGCCTGCAGTTCCACCCAATTTGGCATCATCTGCAAATTTGCTAACCATGCATTCAGTCCTGTCATCCAAATAATTAACGAACGTGTTGAATAATACCAGACCTTGGACCGAACTCTGGGAAACCCAAGTTGAAACTTCTTTGTAACTAGAAATTGAGCCATTGATAAGTATTTGTTGAGCACTACGATCTAACCAGTTATGTATCCACGTTACAGTACTGTCATCTCATTTAAATAATCTTTCACCTGAATGTCTCTGTATTGGGCAATTAGTCAGCATGCCAAAGGCTAAACATGATTCTGAAATTGCTTTTTGAAAACAAAGCAAGAAACTATGTCAGTGGATTATGAATGTTATGCCAAGTGAAGTGTTTGTTTCCACATACAGTAGGAATGGAATATAAACACTTACCCCTGTTTGAATCTCTCATAACATGATTTTGTCCAGCTCTGCATGGATGGGCTTAATGGGCAGCTGTTCTTCCACCTGTAAAGACTTCTGGGGGATGCATTTTTTGTGATGATGGACCTAAGCCATTTTCCCTCCACCTTACTACTTGCCAGTAAGGGGGCAGAGCAATGTGTGATCATCAGATGATTAAAGGACAGTTCAAGGCAAGAAGAAGGCTGACTGTGAAACTACCACACAGTGACCAAAGCCTTTTGGAAGGAGAGGTCCATTTACCTTCCATTTAACTGATTGATTGCTCAAAGGAAAAACTAAAAATTGGCTTGTCAGAACCAATTTAATACCTGTTTGAATGCTGATACCTGTTCATCTTAACAAGAATGCTGAGCTTTCTTCTTTAAGCCTAACAAGGGTCTGTTTCCATGTTATTGTATAATAATTGCATAAGGCCTGTAAACAAGTACTTGATTATGTGCTGTTTTCAAATGTACCTAGTTACAATCAATGGCACTTTCAAAAGTGGAAATGCCTCCAGTTTGAGAATAAAGGCCAGACTGTTAAGTAAAATACTGACCTTAACTCCATATCAATAGTTCTTTCAGGCTCTTTCTGCTTAGGGAGCTCTTACCATCCACAAGTTGTACATGAACACGAGTTGTGGATGATAAACTTCCTGTTTTTTATAATACGCTCTGTAGTAGAGTCCCTTAAACCAGTGTTTCTCAACGAGTGGGTTGCAACCCAAAAGTGGATCCCCGCCCCCGGTCCATTACTTCGCACGCTGCTGGTTGTGTGGCTGGTGCGGGGGTTGTGGCAGCAATGAATCTTGCCACCCTGCTTTGCCCTCCCATGCTGAATTGTTACACAAATGGCCAATTGTTCAAATCACAAGCAAGACCGAATGAGGGGGATATGGTAAAGTGCCGTGTTTATTGATTAAGAGCTTAATCCACAGACACGTTCAATCTTAGGTCTGGTATCTGCGCTGGTATACGGTGCCAGTCTTATCAGTGCTCAGATCAACTTAGTGGCCAGCCAAGTTGACTACAAGTGCGACTGGGCTCCTGCTGGTCCATCTCATAAGACGAACCGATGCTCCAGAATGACATGCGGAACAAGACCCAAAATTGATACGACTTGCCCCATCTTTTTATAGCCTTGTCAATTCACCCTGTCATCTGGGCTTTTGCTGTGTTATCACTGTTCTTCCTTGAAGGTCAATTGATTTTGTTCTCTCGCTGTTCTGGAGCAGATGATTCTTGTTTTGATCTTTTATCTGTGTGCATTCTTCAGCCAGTCACCAACTGATGTCTTCCTTTCCCATAGACACTCTCTCACATATACAGCATACAAAAGTTGAGCACTTATGTCAGTCTACAGAGCAATGCAAAATGGAGCTTCTAGAGGCAATGCAAAACTCAAGAAAATAAGATTAAGGCAATAGGTAAAAGTCTGTTTCCATGTTATTTACCTAATATGAACCTGGTATTTATGCCGTTTGCATAATAGAGTCCCACCCACTGGGCTGCAGAGGTGGCTCCTGCCCATGTCCAGCCAGCCCCATGCCCACTGTGGGTATACAAATCGGGGGGAGGGGGGGCACATGCCATAACCCTACCCTCTGCCCCATACACAGGGGGGCTGGGGATATGGGGGGCAGTAGGTAGGTCAGGAGTGAGGGGTATCCAGGGGGCAGAGTCTGTGGGTTGGGAGTGAGGGAAACTGGCAAGACCAGGGGGCTGTCTTCTACATGTACTATTTACAGGGTTGGGACTGGGAACAAATGTTGTTCCCAAATTTGTAAACAAATGTTTACCAATGGGTCCTGGTACAAAAAAGGTTGATAATCACTGCCTTAAACTCACTGTGTCAATTCTAATATTATAAAAGTATCTGTCTTTCTGTCTGTCATGCTTTATTTGCACTCTGATTGGCTGTCTCAGCAGCCAATCAGAGTGCCGTACATGGATGGGGACAGACAACGGAGCACCGCCATGACAGTGGGAACTGAGGGGCTGGAGGGGAGGGGGAGAGCAGCCCCAACCCAAAGTGGTGGGGGCAGGGAACGGCCCAGGCCCCAGCCCTGGCCTGAAGTGGTGGGGGAGGCAGGGAGGGGCCCTGAGGCCAGAAATGGTGATTTAAGTTTAAAGCTTTGTGGACTATTGGCTTTTGTATAGCAAACCAACTCAAGCTCTTTTTTTCAGCAGGTGAAGTCCTGTGCAGAGTTTGTCTCACATGTTTTTCTATCTGATTTTGGCAAAATGCAGGCTAAAATCTGACCCTCTCCATATAGTTGGCATCTGTGCTTTTTAAGGGTGTTGCTTTGGATTGAAAGAAGTGCTGTAAACTTGCTTAAAGATGAGGCATCATTAGGCAACCATTGATAGTAGGCATAAATCCTCTGGATCACAGTGTATGCATAAAAGGTATAGTCAGGTGATTACACAAAGACTTTTGATGCATACATCTAGGCAAAAGTATGGGGGAGTGAACGCTGCCCAAGACCTGTCATCCCTCCCTTTAGACCATTGAGACAGAATCCAAAGGCCAGACTGAGTCCAGACAGTCAGTGTCTAGAAGGTTATAGCTTCTGCAATAGAGCAACAAATAAAAACTGCTGCTGACTGCCTAGTGCCTCAGCAAGGGCATGTTTCTGTCTGTCAGGGTGATGGACCTCTAGCCTTTCTCCAACCAAGGTGCCATCATTGGCAGTCCCTCTCAGTTGACAATGATAGTCTTCCATGATTGCCTTATCTGTGGGTCTGAAAATGACCAGTCCTGGGCCATTTTGAGCCAGATTGCCAATCTGGGATCAATAGGTTTTACTGCAACTTGGGCACATGTTTTTGTGCAGGGTGGGTGGCTCTGGATTCTTGATTCAGTCCATGATGCCCTGTTTCTGCCATTTCTACTTGTCTGTCTCCTGTTGTCATGAAGTTTTAAAGTACTAAAATCTTTGCAGCAGACTCTTCCGCCATTTGGAGCAGCCCTGGGCGATAGTCTCCCATCAGATGATGTCAATGTGGCATTTTTTCAAGTTATCCTTGAGGACATCCTTGAAGCATTTTCTCTGCCCCCCTCTTCAGTTTATGCCTTGACTGAGCTTAGAGAATAAAACTTATTTTGGGAGTTTGGAGTCGGACATCCAGACGAAGTGACTGGCCCAGCAAAGTTGAGGTTGGATGATCATTACCTTGATGCTTGTGGTTGGTACGCCTGTCTCCCCACTGGAGTCAGAGGATCTTCCACATGCAGTATTGATAGTACTTTTCCAGTGAGATGAGGTCTCTCGTGTCCACATAGTCCACATCTGAGCTCCATACAGTAAGGTACGGATCCCAACTGCTTGATAAACCATGAGCTTACTTTTGAATCTGATGTGAAATCTTTGAACACTGGTTTCTTCAGGCATTAGAAGGCTGCATTTGAACATGCAAGGAGATGTTGGATTTCTTCATCGATATCGGCTTTCTGTGAGAGAGAGCCTCTGAGGTATGGGAAATACTCACCATTCTCCAGAGTCCCACTGTAAATCTGAATTAGCGGAGTTGGGGACTGCTCATTAAGATCTTGTTGATAGAGGATGTTAGTCTTCTCAATGTTAAGTATCAGTCCCATTTTCTTGTATGCCTCAGTAAAGATGTCAATGATTGCTTAAAGATCTGCTTCTGTGTGAGCACACAATACAACATCATCAGTGTACTGGAGCTCGATGATTGAAGTTGGGGGTAGTCTTGGTTTTGGCTCAAAGTCAGCTGAGATTTAAACAGTTTACCATCCATTCAGTAATTTAGCATCACTCCAACTGGAAGCTTGTTGGTGTAGCATCACAGTAAGGAATATCAAGAAGAGTGTTGGAGAGATGATGCAGCCTTTCTTAACTCCAGTCTTGCCCTTAAAGGGATCTGTGATAGATCCATTATTGAGAACCACCACTTGCATTACTAAAAACCACCACTTACCATGGAGCAGGCAAAGAATGATAACAAATTTTGGTGAGCATCCATACTTCAGAAGGATCCTTCACAGCGCTTCTCAGTTGACATGGTGGAAGGCTTTCATGAGGTCAAAGAAGGCCATGTAGAGAAGCTTGTTGTTCACAGCGCTCTTCCTGCAGCTGGTGACCAGCGAAAATTGTATCACTTGTGCCTCCTGATGTCCTAACCTACACTGAGCTTCTGGGAGGAGCTCTTCAAAAAGTGGAAGGAGACAGTTCAGGAGGGTTCTTGCAGTGGTCTTTCTTGTGGTGGACAGCAAGGTGATCCCTCTGTCTTTTCTGCAGTTAGACCGGTCTCGTTTCTTGAAGAGTCACAACCATGGCATCCCTGAGGTTGTCTGGGATTTCCTCATCATTCCAGATCCTTAAGGTGAGGGCTTGGAGCTGTGATATGAACTCCTTGTCCTCTCTGTTTGAAGATTTTGGCAAGGATCCATCTGCTCCAGATGCCTTGGTGTTCTTAATTTGCTTGATGGTTTTCCTTACCTTGTGAAGGTTGCACGGTTTCCAGGATCGTCCCTGACTGGGTGTTGTGGGATGGAGTTGAGAAAATTCTCATCAACAGTCTTGACTGAGAAGGTCTTCAAAATGCTCCTTCCAGCCGGCATTGATGGTTCACCTTTTCTTAATCAGGTTTCCTCCATCCTTAGGTTTCAATGGGGTTGGTCCCTGAGGGCATCTTTACATGTGCTCCAGGGTTAGGGTGGAGGTGCTTTAATTAGAGCAGCTCCAAGAGCCACTCTCATTATAAAGTGCCAACTTTTTTCAAGTGCAGGACACTGAATACAAGTCATGCAACTTGTATTCAGTGTCCTGCACTTGAAAATGGTGGCAGGATGCTTTAACAAAGCTTGTTAAACAAAGACTTCTTATTCCAGAGAAATTCAAGGAACCCATCACCAAGTATTTCCTCCACAAGCCCCACTGTTGCAGCAGACCTGTTCGTATTTCATAGGTGGAAAATGTCTTTGAAAAGCAGGTGGAAATGAAGTTTCCCCATTAAATGGGAAACTCTGCTTTTCAGCCAGCTCTTATTTTGCAAAGTGCCTTAAGGTCTAAGGGCAAAAACCTCAAGGAAGTTCTGGATAGTGTTATTTCTCCAAGTCTGACTTCAGAGGGTTAGAAACCAGCCTAGTCCCTGGCAGACAGATGCTGTGATCTGGGGGCCTGTCCACACCTGCCCAGCCAGTGCTGACTGGCAGCCTGTTGGTGCTGAGTTTTGGGAGTAAACAGCTCCATCATGTGACCCTTTATGAAGGGTCAGTGGAGGTGAATGGGTTGTCATTATATGGTGAAGGGAATCAGAATCAAGACTGGAACATGTTTTTTCCTTTTGTAATTACATGCGTTTGCTTTGCCATACATTTCTGTAAAGAATTGTTTTGATCATACTTTCGTTAGGAATGGGAGTTGGGGCTGTTGTTTAAAAAAGTAATCTCAGTTACTGTCTGGTGTCATGTTAAAGGATACAAAATCCATTGATGTTCCTCCCTTGGAGTATTTTTGAGCTATTTCATCACTAAGTAGAATACTGCAGATAAAACTTGGCTTTGAAAACAGGATGATCAGTAATGTGTAAATTTAATTTTTTTTGAGGCTGTAGCTGTCTTTGATTATATGCCAACTATCTTTCTCAGGAGATGCTGACGTGTCTCTTTTGGCTTAAATTCAAGAAGCAGCTACCGTTTTTAAGACTTGGCAGGTGTGGCATTGGTCTCTGGGCAGGCCGCAGGGATTCTGGTTTTCTCGGATTTAAAAAAAAAAAATTGCAGATTCTCTAATAAAAAAAAATAAATCACAAATTCTCTGATAATCCCAAAATCTGTAATTAAAATTAAAGGCCCCTCACAGTCCCACCTGGCCCCCCAGAACAGCCTCACAGCCCTACTGGTGCCCTCCTTCCCCCCCAGCAGCTGCCTGGCCCTGCTTGTGTCCTTTGTCCCTCACGCACAGCCCCTGCCCCCCCCAGCGCTGTCGGAGGGGGCCCCCAGCTGCCAGGGCTACAGGGCCAGGGACCCAGGTCTGCAGCCCCCTGTCCCCAGCAGAAGGCAGTTGCTACAGAAGGAGCCCGGAGCTGGCACCCCTCTGCTGTGGGTTCAGGTGGGGGCAGGGCCAGCTCCCAGCTGCAGCTCCCAGGGAGTAGGAGGGACCCATGCTGTCCTACCCTAGATCTGTGCTGGGGACAGGTGCATGCTGCGGGCTTGTGCTCCCTGCCCTGATGCTGTCCCCTGGGGCCTCTGCAGCACAGCGTGTGACCTGGTGCAGCAGGGCACAGTGGTGCCACACAGGAAAGCTGCGTGCCCCTGTGAGCTCTGCTCTGCACTGGTGACCCTTCCCCAGCGCACGCAGGCAGCAGTGAGAGGGCACAACCCTGCACCACTGCCCGTGCTGCGCACGCGTGCTGGGGAAGTGTCACCAGGACAGCACGGAGCTCATAGGGGCAAGCAGCTTTCCTACACGGCCCCCGCCTGTGCCTCGCCATGCCAGGTCGCACACGCTGCGCTATGGAGGCCCCGGGGGAGGGCAGCAGGGTGAGGAGCACAAGTCTGCAGCACGCCCACACCCCCCACACAGATCTGTGGGGCATGGGTCCCCCCTGTTCCCCAGGAGCGCATGCTGTGGTGGGGAGCCAGACCCATTCCTGCCCCTATATAAGCCACCTGTGGCCTCATCCTGCTCCTTGCCAGGGCTCTGAGGCTGCACATTATGGCCCTGGGCCCCAAGACCCACACACTGTGCAGCAGCCCCAGCTTTGTCCTACTCTCTCCCTATGGGGGCTTCAATCCCCTCCCTGATTTACTTGCTGGAGCTGCTATCCAGGCTGCCTGGGGCTATATGGCACCCACTGCCTGACTGCCCTGCTCCAGCTCCTTCCCAGCCCCCTACAGGCTGGAACAGTGCCAGCCTACAGAGGGTTCACTGCAAAACTACAAAATCCATGGGTTTCTCTGCTAAAATGAGAAATCCACATTTTACTCGAGTAAAGGGGGAAATCCACGGTTTACTGTGTTTTCCCATGGGAAACTGAAAACCCAGATCCTTGAACATGAGGCATAATGAGAGTATTTGGAGACTAAAAGTTTAATTTATAGAACTGTATGTCCCCAGCAATGCCATGCCCCCTAGCAGGGTGGAAGCATATAATTTGGTGCTTACAAGTTAATCAGCCTTTACAACAGCCTGTGGAGAAAACAACTTGAATAAAGCTTTGGGGTATCTATTGTATAGTTCAGAGTAGTGTTAGATATGCTACCATATAGTCATTTAATCAAAAAAGTTTTATAAATCAAGCAGTGAGATAATGCTATTGGTTTATCCCCCATGGTCTGAGACTACAGCATAATTGCATTCTCAGTGAACATGTATGAACAAGTCCTGTTTGTTTGGCCTCATGTGTCATTAATAAAGTTCGCAGATAGTTTAAAAATGCTAAAGATTGTATTTGCTTTATTTCTTCATTTTTCCCCTCTGAGTTTCCACTTATCAACTTTTATCTGAAATCTTGTCCCTAGGTATGAGGAAAGTTGGGGCCTGTAATCTATATAGGCTGCATTTCTCCTAAGGAGAAGGGCAAATAATCTGTTCTATTTTATGCAAATTATTGTGCATGTCTTGCAGAATAGACAAATTGCCATCATAATCCTCACCTGGGCATAGCCTTAAGCCACTGTTTAAATAGTGAATACTTTGGCAAACGTGAAAATGATTCTCTCCTGTATTTAAGCAGGTTGGTCAAATTTTGGTTCATAGGGAATGCCAGTATCTTATTAAATTAAAGGTAGTTTATTATTTGGAATGAGTTACAACTTGAAGAATAGATGGATATAGTAACTGCAATACAATGAAGAGTACATGCCAGCTCTTCAGACCCTGCTTTTCACAAACTCCTTGTAAGAAACAGCCTATGCCACCAAGCCTCTCTTTACTGTTCTATGGCTTGTCCACTGGGGACAGACTAGGACAGGGGTGGGCAATTATTTTGGGCAAAGGGCTGCTTACTGAGTTTCAGCAAGCCACCGAGGGCTGCATGAGGGGCAGCCCAGGGCAGATTAATACTAATTTTCTAAATTTCTAGGGGCCCCACAGGCTGGATAGATTGGCCTGAAGGGCTGCATCTGGCCCCTGGGCTGCGTTTTGCCCACCCCTGGACTAGGATTTGCCCCAGGATAACTTTACATCCTTGCAAGTCTTAGTTCTACTCGCCCATTCCAGGTCTTGCAGTTCCAGCAGAGGAAGTTTTGCCAGTTTGAGACACAACCCTATGGTTTGTATAAAATTAAAGATCCCCTCTTCTGCAAAAGAAGCAACTATAATTTGTTTTGAAAACTACCTTTACAACCAGCAATCAGTAAGATAAAATAGAAAAAGGGCTTTATTTACACAGACAGTGTAAATCGCCTAAATGAGCAGCTGTAGGATGTCGAGACAGAATACATGAAAAATAACCAGAAAAAATAGTTAGCTCTCACCCTGCATTCCTTAGTAAAACACAGCATATAACTTGACCAATGGGACTGTCTCCCTTTCTGTTGCTAGTTTCCCACAAGCCTCTTTTCAGCTTGCAATGCTGGTTGTTCAAGTTTATAGTTCCAGGGTATAGATAATCTCAAGGCTAGGACTCTCTAGACCATATTTGCCTCAAATGGCACTTTTTCAGAACCATAATGTTATCTACCCACCTACGTTTTTCTATTCAATCGTCAGGAAGCATGTGTACATTATGGAGAAGACTCTTCTCTCTTCAGGGGTGGCCAGGTGATATTCCTAATTTTATAGTGATAGTCAAAACCTATAGAAATATTTGCATCCTTTCATAAATATTGATCCCTAATTGAATTTTCTTGGTTCACAATTATACAGGGGTGAAAAATGCAACCATTCCCTAACCAGATTAATTTTGGGGATGGTAGTGTTAGGTATAGTATTTTCTCTGAATCTAACTTATTGAGATATTTTCTGGTTTCTGTTTACACCTAATATTAAGCTATGGTCAGTGTTATCCATTTTATGTTTATATGAACTACAATATTTACTATGCTTTTCGTAATGTTAGAGAGTAATTGGAAATAGTTACGTAATTGCTAACCCATATGCCAGGAATGTCCCCAGGGTAGACTTCTCTCTGATTCACACTTTAGAGAAAATCCTAATCTCTGAAAAATGCACCTGAAGTTACTTTAAACATTGACAATGTATACTTGGATCGAGGCACCATCCTAAACAATTGCTTACAGTTTATAGGGAAAGCCTTTAGCAAAAGGAATGCATTCTCAGGAGACAAATACATGGAAAGAATCACATGCAGAGGTTGTTTCCATGTATTTGTCTCCTGAGAATGCATTCCTTTTGCTAAGGGCTTTCCCTATAAACTGTAAGCAATTGTTTAGGATGGTGCCTCGATCCAAGTATACATTGTCAATGTTTAAAGTAACTTCAGGTGCATTTTTCAGAGATTAGGATTTTCTCTAAAGTGTGAATCAGAGAGAAGTCTACCCTGGGGACATTCCTGGCATATGGGTTAGCAATTACGTAACTATTTCCAATTACTCTCTAACATTACGAAAAGCATAGTAAATATTGTAGTTCATATAAACATAAAATGGATAACACTGACCATAGCTTAATATTAGGTGTAAACAGAAACCAGAAAATATCTCAATAAGTTAGCTTCAGAGAAAATACTATACCTGACACTACCATCCCCAAAATTAATCTGGTTAGGGAATGGTTCCTGACCGTAGGCTTCTCTGCTTCCTGCTTGTTTGCTGATGCAAAAATCTAGCATAACTTCTCATCAGTTTACTTTAGAAATCATAATGTGATTTTTAAGGGTAGTCAGGATGACAAATAGAAAAATCAGAACTGAAGGGATGAATAGCAGGCACGTCTACACAAAGTGCTACGGCGCTGTGGCATCCATTGGCAAAAATCAGTTTTATTTAAAAAGCATAGATTGGGGTTGCATCTTAAGTTTCAAGTAATATAAGCCTTCCTAGATCTTTGTAACAAGCTCTGTTAGTTTTTGCTCTTTCACTACTTAATCATCAAAGGTTGTGATGTTCTTTCTACCCCACACTACTTCTCTCCTTCAAACCACAGCCCTGGCAAACATAGGAACACAGTTACATTCCCATTATTTAACTACCAACTGGATACAAGGCATTTTTGACCTACAAAAGTTAACCGTAAGGAATCATGAAATGGACAGTGTTTCCTATCAATAAAAAGAAATCTTTATAAACATCCTTGAAAGGCCTTTGTCGCCAGGCTCTTCTGGCAGGCATATGTTTAATACTGGATATCTGTCAACTCTTGAATGAAATTGCAAGTAAGCCTTGCTTCTTTACGGAAAAAAGCAAATAAATATGCTCCTGCAAGAACAAGGTGACTTTTCATAGTCTTCATAGACATTTATATAAATCTAACAAACAGTTTATTTGGTGCTGGGATTACTGTGCTATTGCTCTGAATTATATTTTACCTTTTCATAATGGACATACCCCGAGACTCCAGTCAGAACTGAGCCAGTCATACTTGACAATATATAAACGGGCAAAATCTGGCCCGTGAGCAGAACCTGGCCCACCCCTTTTAGAGGGGCCCTGCGGCCAGGTAGAAAGAAAATTATTACCAGCCTGTGGCTGCCTGTCTGAAATCTTATGGGGGGTATCAGCTGCAGCATCACCTCAGGCTCTGGCTGTGAAGCAGCCAGCCCCAGCCTGCCCTGCCCTGCTCTACAGAAGCTTCTGCCTGGCAACCTTGTGGCTGTTCCCCAGCCCTCTCTCCATCTGAGAGCAGAGCTTCAGGGAAGAAGGGCCCCAGGGACTCCTGTGGGGAGAAAGTTGGGGCGGTGGGGGAATGCAGGTGATTGCCCTGCTCCATGCAGCTTGTGGGACTCTTGGCAGAAGCCAAACACCATCAGGCTGATGCTAGGAGCCCCACACAGAGGCATGGAACTGGCTTAGCCTGATGACGTGGGACTCCCCACAGCTCTTGGCACTCCAGCTGGGAAGCAAGCACTGCCGGGCCAGGCTGGCTCCATGCCACCATGTGCATATTGAGGGGAACCGTGCACCATCGGGCTGAGCCTGGCAGGCTCTGTGCCTCCATGTGCAACTCCCCACTGCAGTGCCATGGGCCCCACATGGAGGCACAGAACTGGCCCAGCCCAATGCTGGGAGTTATGTGCCATTGACTCAGGCTGGGCTGGCTCCATGCTGCCATGTGCAGGTCACAGCATTGCAGCTGGGAACTGCGTGCCACCGGGCCAGGCTGGCTTCATGCTGCTACGTGCGGGTTCTAGCATTGCAGCTGGGAACCCTGTGCCATCTGGCTGGGCCGGGCTAGCTCTGTGCTGCCACATTCAGCTCCCTGGATTCATCTGGAGCTGTGCACCACTGGGGGGCTCTACCTGGAGTGGGCCAGGAATGCCCTGAGGGTTTGCTGCTTGTGCCACCAGAGAAAGGCTAGGCACCACGGAGGGGGGCCCCACACCAACCCACACACCCCACCTAACCACATGCACTCCTACACTCTCCTCCACAAATCCTGCACACACCCCCACATCTATCTGCCTTCACACAATGTGTAAGAGTAAGATTTTATTTTGAGGTAATACGCAATCACCTCTATACACTGTACTAGGGGTTGTCAACCGGGGGTACTTGGACCAGTCCTAGGGGTACACATGGGAGGATGGGGACAGAGCAATGACGCCTCCAGGGGCAGGGCTAGGGCACCAGCGCCCCTCTGCGGGGTGGGGAAGCTCACATGCGGCGACTGCTGTCACCACACCAGCCTGGTGGGCTTTCTCCATCCTGCTCCTGGGAGTCAGCAGCACTGTCCCCGCCTCCCCTCTCTGTGTCTAGCTGCATGCTACCCCCCACCCCCTGCTCGGCCTCTGGCCGCCTACTACCACCTCCCTCCACTCCCCCTTCCCTACTCGGCATCCAGACACCAGGGGTTCTTAGGCTAAAAAAAAGGTTGAAAACCCGTGCACTATGCAAACGCACGTAAATCAGGACACATACATTTTTTGAAATAAGACTTTAAAATGTTATAGTAGATGTATGATTTTTAGTATATGACTTGTTTTTTTTCCAGTTCCAAGATGGCAACTCTCCTTCCCCTGCCCCACCAAAAGGAGGCAGGGGGATGTCCAGTGGCACGGGGATTTCCAGGGGCAGGGAGATGTCTGGTGGCAAAGGGTCAGGGGTTAGGGGTGGGACTTCTGATCCCAAGATGGCAATCAGGGATCAGGGCACCTGTCAAGGGTCTGGGCTACCTTTGCAGCCTTTGACAGCTCAGAAGTCATTAAGCAGCCCACCAGCTGAAATAATTACCCACCTCTGATATGTAATCTTGTATAGCTACCCAGTTCCTACCCTGAAGAGCTTAAGTGTTGCATAATGACCAATCTCATTTCCTTTTAAGACCAGGTGACCTATCACCTGGACAAGGAAGAAGAGATTTATGTCATATATCTTGACTTCAAAAAAGCTTTTGATCTGGTATCCCATGATCACCTCGTGGTGAAACTGGCCAATTGTGGCCTTGGATCCACCACGATCCGCTGGCTGGGAAATTGGCTCCGTGGTCGGACCCAGAGGGTAGTAATTGATGGAAGTCACTCATCATGGTGTCCTGCGACCAGTGGGGTCCTCCAAGGCTCTGTCCTTGGACCCATATTGTTCAACATCTTCATTAATGATGTGGACATTGGAGTCAGGAGTGGACTGGCCAAGTTCGCTGATGACACCAAACTCTGAGGTAAAGCATCCACACCTGAAGACAGGAGGATGATCCAGGCTGACCTGGACAGGCTCAGCAAATGGGCGGATGAGAACCTGTTGGTGTTTAACACTGAAAAATGCAAGGTTCTCCACCTTGGGAGGAAAAACCTGCAGCATCCTTATAGGCTCGGCAGTGCTACGCTGGCTAGCACTACAGAAAAAAGAGACTTGGGGGTCATCATTGACCACAAGATGAACATGAGCCTGCAATGTGATGCTGCGGCTAGTAGAGCGATCAGAATGCTGGCTTGCATCCATAGATGCTTCTTAAGCAAATCCCAGGACATCATTCTCCCCTTGTACTCGGCCTTGGTGAGGCCACAGCTGGATTACTGCGTCCAGTTTTGGGCTCCACAGTTCAAAAAGGATGTGGAGAAGCTTGAGAGAGTCCAGAGAAGAGCCACGGGCATGATCAGAGGTCAGGAAAACAGACCTTACGACGACAGGCTGAGAGCCATGGGGCTCTTTAGCCTGGAAAAGCGCAGGCTCAGGGGTGATCTGATGGCCACCTATAAGTTTATCGGGGTGACCACCAGGATCTGGGGGAACGTTTGTTCACCACAGTGCCCCAAGGGATGACGAGGTTGAACAGTCACAAACTACTGCAAGACCGTTTCAGGCTGGACATAAGGAAGAATTTCTTTACTGTCCGAGCCCCCAAGGGCTGGAACAGCCTGCCATCGGAGGTGGTTCAAGCACCTACATTGAACACCTTCAAGAGCAAATTGGATGCTTATCTTGCTGGGATCCTATGACCCCAGCTGACTTCCTGATCTTCTGAGGTCCCTTCCAGCCCAAATGTCTATGAAATCTATGAAATAATAACATACAAGAACTTTGACGTCTTAATGGATTGACTCATTTACATGTTATCATACTTCATAAAACTACAATACCTTTCTTTTACTTTCCTAAATATATTGTAACTTACAGCATAATTTATTTTTTTTTTTAGGAGGGAAGGTCTGTACCATATATTGTAAGTGGTGCTTTACTCAATCTCTTACCAAAAAGACTGTTTTTTTTGTTGGTGATAGAATAGTTTGTTCATTTTTTTCCCCAAGACCACAATATAATATTGCTGTTTGACCTGTTGGTATTGTTAAGCTCTGGCAATAATGTTTTTGAAAACCTCTGTTTTCTTCCTAGAAGTAAGATCTCTTTTGCTCTTTGAAAATTGAAAAGTGAACTTAAATATTCCTTTTTATAAAGCCAAATAACCTTTAGGAACTTAGTTAAGTGGACACTGGGATAATTTTGTAAAATGAGAGAAACCATATTTCTTTTTGTGACTTGGGAACAGTTTTCCATTGGCTCCTGTAGAGTCAATTACAGAGATGATATAGAAGGCTTCCTCTTTGACTTCTGAGTCTTTGTCTCCCTAGCTTAACAGTAAAAGGAGAGACATGTTGTTTGCTTTTTTGTTTTTGTTTAAAAAAGGAAAGATTTCTAAACAAACTGTAAAGAGAGAAGCTGGCTGTAATGAATTGTATTGATAAGAGAAACACAAATACACACTTATCTTAACTTCGAAAGCCAAGAATGTTGTAAATTAGTAAATCTATATTGAAAAGAAATCACAATAACAGACAGGTGAACTAAAATGGATTTGATGTAGTAATAAGTATAATTAGGGGCCTACTCAACTTGAAGGCAGGCAACTGATTTCCTGGGCAGATCACAGGGCTGGCCACCATTTTCACAGGCTTATCACAATGGGACATGCTTCTGGCTGCAATGCCCCATTGGCCCCCCCTACCGCTGGTTAGTGGAAAGGCTGCCTGTCATGCAGCCATGTCCCTTGCCATCAAGTGGTGGAGAGGAGCAAGCCACATGACAGGCAGCCCGCTCAGCCCATCAGCAGCAAAGGGTGGGGGCAGCAGCCATCTTGCCTGCTCCCCTTCATGCCAGCAGGCCCCCTCTTCCCTTACCCCTTGGCAGGCTGTGTGGCTGGGAGGACTGCTGGCTCCCACTGGGAAGCCAGCATTTTATTTTTAATAAGTCTGCTGCTGCCCCCCCCCCCCGGTGTTTTGCAGATACCACCCAATTTCGTGATTTCTGCAAAATCATGATTTGAGTAGGTTCTTAAGTTTAATGCAGTAGCATGGGGATCAAAGGAAGTGGTCTCAAGTTAGAATTTTTCTGTAAAGGAAGTTTCTTGAAATTCAGATAACGACAATAGAGGCATAATTGATAGCCTTCCTTACACTATACAGAACAGTAGTTGACAGCAGTTTGTTTTATGGTTTTTCTTTTAGCAGAAGATTGGAATAAACCTGCTGAGGTCTGAGGGAGTCTGGTACACGACTCAGCTGCTGTCATTGCCAAGCCTGCTTCTTGTGGCCATGGTACAGTTGAAGCCATCTGTCACTAGAATGCCACCAAAGCCCTCCAACTTTGTGGGTCAGAGCCAATGGTTGTTATGGCCTGTGGGCCATAAGTTGCCAGCCCGAGATGTACAGGTTTCCCTCACTTTATGCTGTACATGCATTCCTGGAAAATGGCGCATAACTCAAATTCGCATAAAGGGAGCCCACTTTACAATGTAACAAATAGGGATACGTTCCAGGACCTCAACTGTACTGACCCCCAGACCCATTTCTACCACTTTTACAAGACAGTTTTGGTACTCGCCAACAGCAGGCAGTACACACAAGTACAGGGTGACTGTGAATGTTACCATAATGGGGATGGCAACTACAGAAACAGGTGTTGCAGACAGTGGGCAAGGAGCAGAAATCCACAAAGGAGACTATATTTTGGTGCGCATCACTCCCACGATGCACCACACAAAGCAGCTGACTGCAGACCTCTACCACACAGATTGCATAAGAGTGAATTTACCTCTCATATAACAAATTTTTGGCATAAAAAGAGTCATTGCATAAGAGTGAATTTGCACATACAGAACCCGCATAAAGTGAGGGAAACCTGTAAAAGAACTTTCTACACACAATCCCATTGTTTTTGTTGGGAATATGTAAGGAATAAGATGTTAGTCAATGTGAGTAAAGGTTGCAGACTATCTGTCAATAAATATTTGTTCCGTTTAGGCAAGTCTTATGTATTTTTCAGTATGCTTACATAATTTAATAAAAATATAGCTACAAAAGAGAGTTTGGGAAGATCATCAGTTTCTAGGTTTGCTTCTGCTTTGACTTTAAAAAAGTCACACTTACAACTTGTACAAAAAAAGCTGTGTTGCTTAAATAGGGCCACAAGATAAAAGTTCAAAGGACTTATTCACAGCTGAAGTGATTTCTTCAAGCCCTTTTTTTTTTTTTTTTTTACTTAAGATTAGTTAATGTCTATAAACTGTCCAAGGTAGAAAAATCATGAAGACAAGGCACTGTAATAGCTTTACCAAGTAGTAAATTTAGTGATCTACCGTTATCTTGATGGAAAAGTCTTTTTTCTTTCTTTTAGCTGTGAAGGCAAGTCCCTAAAGAGTAAACCCATTGATTGGTACATTGCCAGTAATTGCCTCTTAGAAAGCAGATGTCAGTTCATGAGGAGTTGGCAAAAAAGAAAAAAATGGTGATCAAATGTATTGTTTATGGTTAATGTATTAATATTCTGTTAAGATATAGCAATGGAAAACTTAAGCTACAGTGTATGTGAAGAAATTAAAATGTGGCAACCTTGTATGAAATAGGTAGGTACCTACCTAATATGCAGAGGCTGCCCCCAATTTCACAGGCAGGATGCAAGCTAAGCAGCCATTTCACATGCGGAGCATGGTGCCTCCCTCCACCTCTTATTGACTGAGTGGCCCCGCCCCTCACTGTTGATTAGCTGTGGGGGCTGCCTGTTGTGGCCCCATCCCTTGCCACTAATTGCCTGCCAGGACTCTCCATCGTGCAGCCCTGCCCCTCACTGCTGATTGGTGGGGAGGGGTGGGGCCACATGAGTGGCAGCCCTCACAGCCAACCAGTGGGCAGGGGCAGAGACAACAGCCATCTTGCCCACAGCCCTTTGAGTGGGCAGCTTCTCTTTTCCCCTTCCCCACTGCTGCAGTGTGCTGAGGGCTGCTGTCTTTCTCTGAGGAGATGGCTTTTCATTTTGGTAAGTTCCTCCTCTCCCCCCCCCCCCCGCCCCCCACTGCAGATTTCATAGGCAAAATCGCAAATTTGGTAGATCCCTAGAAGTAGGTTGTTGCTGTTCATAAAATGGAACTGTTTCCAGCACTGAAGATGAAGAGTTTGGATTTTATTAAACACATGTATTTAGTGAATCAGTAATATTAATTTTTGTAATTAAAATAAATGTTTAATCAATAATAGTATACGACTTGTTTCTCCTGTTTTTTAACTACTTGTACCCCAGCAGATTAAGTGTGTGAATAAAAAAATCTGTTAAAAAAAAAAAAAAAGTCATGCAGTCTTTGCAAATAAATACTTAAAAAAAAAATTATGGAAAGTATATTGAATAAAATATTCTCTATGTTCTAATAAACCTAAAATTTAATATACCATGTTACCAATGACACTGGAGCAAATTTAAGAGATGGTCATGGGTAATGTAAAAGTTTAAGAATGAACATTGTCAGAAGTCAGTTTTGGTGTGAAGTATTTTGCCATAGGTAGATCTCAGGAATAGAGATTATCCATTAGTTTGACCATCATAGAGAGACCCAGTCTGACGTTATACAAGATAACTATTTGGGAAGTGTCTTATTCAGAAAAAGTGTTAACTTTTTTGTGGTCCTAGCGGCCTGCTTTGATGCTGAAAACCAATGTCTAAACTTGCTCAATTGGCTCCCTTCCGAATCAAGATGGAGGGCCATTTTCAAAGACATATAGCCTCTAGCAATGCACATTTGCATCAAACACAAGGGCATCTATAGATCTTCTAGCATGCTCTGCTTTTACTGCTCTGTCTTATGTTTAGTTCATATCGTGAGTATTTGAAAATGTCTAGTTAAGACACTACAGTGGTAGAGAGGGTGGTGTTTAGTAACATTCTTTGGATGTGGAAACATACTCTTTGCTAATGTCCGTTATTAACCTTTGTTTTAGAAGCTGTGGTTGAAATGGAGCACTGAGGAGCTTGACCTTCTGTTTGTGGTCTGCATGTGGACACTAATGCCTGAATAAACACAATGAAAATGCTACCTGGAGTGGGTGTTTTTGGGACTGGCAGCACTGCCCGAGTACTGGTACCTTTGCTAAGAGCTGAAGGTTTCTCCATTGAAGCACTTTGGGGGAAGACTGAAGAAGAAGCAAAGCAGCTGGCAGAGGAAATGAACATTTCCTTCTACACAAGTCGGACTGATGATGTCTTGCTGCATCAGGATGTAGATCTGGTTTGCATCAACATTCCTCCACCACTAACTCGGCAGATTGCTGTGAAAGCCCTAGGTACGGTGTTTTCTTCTTGGAGTCAGAGCAAAAGTTGTTTGGACTATAGAAAAATGCTCATAGATTTCAATGTGAAGCTATTATCTTGTTCCTGTATTAGTTGCTAGTACTATAACGCAACATTCTAAATGGTATTGTATTTGCTACTGATAATTAAGGTTATCTAGCATTTCCTATTACAAACTTATTTAATTATAAATAGGGATCTACCAAAGTCATGATTTCACAGATTTTGTGAAATCAGATAATACCCATGAAATCCACTTGAGGGGGGGGAGGGGGGCGGAAATTTACTGAAAAGATGATGCATACTCGAAGAACTGCCAGCAAGATGACTGCTGCCTCAGCCCCTTGCCACTGATTGGGTGCGAGGGCTACCTGTCATGTGGCCCCATCCCTTGCCAACAAGCAGTGGTGAGGATGAAAGGACCTGAGGGTCCTTTGCCACATGACGAGCAGCCCTCCAGCCAATCAGTGGTGAGGGATGGAGCCATATGACAGGCATCCCTTGCCACCAATCAGCAGTGAGAGGCAGGGCCACAGCCCCCTCGTGGTGCCCCCTGGTCTCACTGTCTTCCTTCTGCTCCCTCCCAGTTCCCTGCAATGTTGTAACCAAACGTTGCATGACTTTAAATTAATATGTTCTCTAATAGGTCAGCGACATAATAACGAAACGTTAACCAGGATGATAAGTGAGGAGTTCCTGTATCTGTATGCCACTTTTTTATCCCAGAGGGTTTGAAATCACCTCATAATTTCTATTTTATCATCCATAACTGAAATGGTGCCATCTTTTCAATGGATAAAGGCTGTTCTAAGAGCCTACAGATGTACCTCAGTTGAAACTAGGAAGCAGAATCCATCCTATTCTGGTGATATGACTAGGTAACTTAAAGTACAAATAGGTATAGTCCTTGTGCTGCCACAAAAAAATTATAGCAGCATAAGTTGTAAGTAAACAGACATCCTAGCCTTTTTGCTGCTCTCCAAGTGCCCCAAAATGTTTCTTTTATTAGACCAGCTAAATAGTTGGGGAAAATGTTCTTTATAAGCTTTCAGGCACAAACACCCTTCTTCAGGCATAGGGAGAGTGCTGGTGTTTATGAGCTCTCCTGAGTGCGTCTGTTCCACCCAGGAGAGCACACAAACACCAGCAGACTCTTCCCATGCCTGAAGAAGGGTGTTTGTGCTTGAAAGCTTGCAAAGAATAATAGTTCCAACTATTTAGTTGGTCTAATAAAAGATAGTAGTAGTAGTTTGGGGTCAGAAGGGACCTGAACAGATCATCTAGTCTGACCCCCCGCCACTGGCAGGAGCACACGCTGGGATCACATGACTCCAGACAGGTGTTCGTCCAACCTCCTTTCTGAATTTACCCAAGGTAGGAGTGAGGTCCACTTCCCTAGGAAGTTGGTTCCAGATCATAGCCACCCTAACGGTGAAATAGTGCCTCCTAATCTCTAACCTGAATCTGTTCTTCAGCAGCTTCTGGCCATTGTTCCTTGTCACTCCAGGTGCTGCTGGGGGGAATAGGACCCTTTATATTTGCTGCTGATCTTCCCTAATGAGTTTTTAGGCAGCCACCAATTGCCCCCTCAGCCTCCACTTGCTTAGGCTGAACAGGTTCAGGTCCCTCAGCCTCTCCTCACAGGGCCTGCCCTGTTGCCCTCCAACCAAGAGGGTGGCCCTCCTCTGAACCCTCTCAAGGTAGGCCACATCCTCCTTAAAGTGCAGTGCCCAGAACTGGACACAGTACTCCAATTGTGGCCTGACCAATGTCGCATACAGGTGGAGTATCACCTCTCTGGACCTGCTTGAGATGCATCTTTGGATGCACGACAAGGTGCGGTTGACTCTGCTGGCTGTGGTCTGGCATTGGCAGCTCATGTTCATCTTGGAGTCAATAATGACTCCAAGATCCCTTTCTGCCTCTGTGGTCACAATAGAGGTACACCAATATATTGATCTGATGTTGGATTGGCAACAATAGAAAGAAAATTGACTGTATTGGAAATCGGCTTTTTTTGCCTGATGTGGCTGATAATTTGGCCTATAATTGCCCCGTGCATGTGTGCAGCTGCAGCGCAGCACGGAAGTGGCGAGGAGCACATCCCAGCAGTTTGGAGAGCTGCATCCAGCTGGTAAGTTTGTTGTGGTAGAAGGGAGAGCGAAGGGGCATGGTGGGGAGAGCGAAGGGGCATGGTGGGGAGGGCAGATTGTGTCCCCCCCACACCCCCACCCCCACCCGCGGCGAGGGAGGGAGAGGGGCTGGAGCAGGTGTTGCCCAGCTGAGGCACAGCACGGGTTAGAGCCACAGCTCATGCAGGGGGGTATAGTGGGGGGGGAGAGGGCGGCTCCCACTGCTGCGCACAGCCCAGGAGGGCACAGAGGGTGTTTGCCCCCAGATCTGCACAGGGTAAGGGCAGGCTGCTGCTGCAGGCTAGGGTCAGAGCTGCACCATGCTCTTCCTGGCGGGGAGGCTGGGCCAGGTGGTGGCAACACTGGGAGGAGGGGTTGGACAGGGCTATGGCAAATTTTGGGATGGATGCAGCCCCCCCATAACCTCCATCCTAGTGCTGCCACCCCGAGCACAGCCTGGCCTGGCCCCGGCCCCCTCCTGCAGCGGCAACCTGCCCCTACACCTCACAGATCTAGAGGCACATGCCCCTTGTGCACTCCCAGGGTGCACATAGCAGCAGGAGCCGCTTCCCTCCCCCCATGCCCACTGGATAAGCTGTGGCTCCATCCTGCACCTCGCCTCACCCTGGCTCGACAGTCCCTGCCCCAGCCCCACTCCCTCCTTCACTGCAGAGGCCTCTATTGACACCCCCCACCCAACACTCCTACCTTCCCCTGCCCCTTCCACTGCAACAGACTTACTAGCTGGACACTGCTCTTCAAGCTTCCAGGCTGCATATCAGAAATTGGCTCAGTATCAGCCAACATGCTTCCTTAAAAACTGGCTATCAGTATTGGACCCAAAAATCTGTATTCATCCCAGTCAAAGTTTTGTCTAGCCAGGTCTTTAAAACCTTGAGGGATGGAGATTCCTCCACTGCTCTGGGTAACCTGTTCCAGTGCTTCACTACCTTCCTAGTGAGAGAGTTTTTCCTAATATGTAACCTAAACTTCTTGATGCAACTTGAGACTGTTGCTCCTTGTTCTGTCATCTGCCACCACCTGAGAACAGTCTAGCTCCATCCTCTTTCAAACCCCGCTTCAGGTAATTGAAGGCTGCTATTAAATCTCACCTAAATCTTCTCTTTTGCAGACTAAAAAAGCTCAGTTCCTTCAACCTTTCATCAAAAGTCATGTGCCCAAGACTGTTTTCATTGCTGTTCACTGGACTCTGCAGCCCGTCTACATTCTTTCTGTAGTGGGGGGCCCAAAACCAGACATAGGACTCCAGATGCGGCTTCACCAGTGCTGACTAGATGGGGAATAATCATTTAACTCAATCTGCTGGCAACACTCCTACCAATACAGCCCAGTATGCTATTAGCCTTCTTCACAACAAGGGCACATTGTTGGCTTCTATTCAGGTTCTTGTCCATTGTAACCCCTCAGGTCCTTTTCTCCAGAGCTTCTGCCTAGCCAGTCAGTTCCCAGCCTATACTGGTGCATGGGATTGTTCTGTTTGAAGTGCAGGACTTTGCACTTGTCTGTATTGAACCGCATGAGATTTCTTTTGGTTCAGTCCCCCAATTTGTCTAGATCTCTCTGAATCCTAGCCCTACCCTCCAGCGTATTTATTACATCTCCCAGCTTGGTGCCATCTGCAAACTTGCTGAAGATGCACTCTATGCCATCTTCCAGGTCATTGATGAAGATATTGAAAAAAATCCACTTGATACTGGCTGCCATCTAGACATAGAATTTCATTGACTACTACCCTCTGAGTCTGATGGACCAGCTAGTTTTCTGTCCACCTTACAATTCATTCATCCAACCCATACTTCCTTAGCTTGCCTGCAAGAATGTTGTGGGAGACGATATCAAAAGCCTTGCTAAAGTCAAGGGACACCATATATACTGGTGTTCCCACATCCACAGTCAGTCATCTCATCATAGAAGGCAACCAGGTTAGTCAGGCATTAATTTGCCATTGGTGAATCCATGTTGACTGTTCCTAATCACCTTCTCCAAGTGCTTAGAAATGGATTCCTTAAGGATCTGCTCCATGATTTTTCCAGTGACTGAGGTGAAGCTGACTGACCAGTGTGTAGTTTCCTGGATCTTAAATATGGGCACTATGTTTGCCTTTTTCCAATCATCTGGGACCTTTCCCATTCCCCGTGAGTTTTCAAAGATGATGGCCAGCAGCTCTGCAGTCACATCAGCCAACCCCCTCAGCACCCTCTGGTGTATCCTGTCTGGCCCCATGGACTTGTATATGTTCAGCTTTTCTAAATAGTCCCTAATCTGTTCTTTTGCCACAGTTGGCTGGTCACTTCCTCCCCAAACTGTGCTTTCAGGTGCAATAGTCTGGGAGCTTACTTTGCCTGTGAAGACTGACGTGGAATAGGCATTGAATATTTCAGCTGTTTGTACATCCTCTGTCACTAGGTTGCCTCCCCCATTCAGTAAGGGACTGACACTTTCTCTGGTCCTCCTCTTGTTACTGACATACTTGTAGAAACCCTTCTTGTTACCCTTCACTTCCCTTTCTAGCTGCAACTCTGATTGTACTTTGGCCTTCCTGACTTCATCCCTGCATGCCTGAGTAATACTCTTATACTCCTCCCTAGTTTTTTGTCCAAGTTTTCACTTCTTATAAGCTTCCTTTTTGTTGTTTAGTTTACTGAAGCGTTCCTTGCTAAGCCACGCTGGTCTTCTGCCATATTTGCTAGTCTTCCTGCACGTTGGGATTGATCATTTTTGCGCCCTCAGTAAGGTTTCTTTAAAACACAACAGCCTCCCCTGTTGCCCACTCCTGGTTGCATTTCCTTCAGGTCAGCCACTTCCTCACTTACCTCAGGGCTTCGGTCTCAATCCCCAACCAACCCTAGTTTAAAGTCGTGCTCATTAGGTTAATGAGCCTATCTGTGAAGATGTTTTTCCCTCTCTTTGTCAAGTGGATCCCATCTCTTCCTAGCAGTCCTTCTTGGAACATCACCCTGTGGTCAAAGAAGTCAAAGCCCTGCTGGCAACATCACCTGCACAGTCATGCATTGATCTGCAAAATATGCCCACTCCTGTCCAGGCACTTTCCCTTGACCAGAAGGATTGATTCAGTACCTTTAATCTTAAATGGCCTGCTATTGTTTCTGCTTTCCTGTTTTGGTGCCTAGTGAACTCTTATTTCTGTAGCAGGAAATATGCTGGTATTTGTGTCTTATCTCCTGGTGTCAGTGATGGCTTATTTAAAGCACCAAAGCTCAATACAGGTGCTCTTTCTGGGGTCTTGAGCATTAGTGCTGCCTGTTATACTTTCTGTGTGTAGAAGCTGTCTAAACTAGGAGACTTTACTGTGATAGGAGGAAGGAAACTAAATGTGCAAAAGATGATCTTATTAACAGGTTGGATTTGAGTGATACAGTGGAAAGTCCAAGGAGGGAGTTTCTGAGTAAACCCTTCTCCATTTATTTTCCCCTCATTCATGAATCCTCACATGTATTTCCAAATTGTTGACTGTGAAGAATCTGTTAGATTCCCTGTGGATACGGTCTGAAGGGTCCAGGAAGTACAGCTGAATGGGTCTGGAGCATCTTGCACAGTGACTGTTCTGGGTTTACCCTTGCAGCATGCTGCATTAATCATTTTAATATTCTTTCTAATTTTTTTGACAATGTCTCGCTATCTCTAAATATCTGTGAAATAGGGAGCAGATGAGTTTTGACATCAGATTTCATAACCTTTCTGAAATTAAAAGGTTTGTTTCCAGACATTTTCTTGGTCTATCTCTATTTCAAGCAGCTCTTCTGTATATGAAGCAATTATCTCCAGCAATTTTCTCCATTGAAGCTCAGCTGAAACATATTCATCATTCTTTTTAACAAGATACTCTATCTGCAGTGAGCCAGAAACTTACACAAACAGAGCCAGAATAGCTAAACTCTTCAAAGCATTACAAAGGAACTGAATTATTTCTAACTGTTGCCACAGATCAAAGGAAGACTAATTATTTTTGTTATTCTTTTGGGAGAGGATCCTCTTACATTTTTGTGTCCTGACCATATATTTTAATCAAGGACCAGAGCAAGCAGAAACATAACTTCCACATGAAGATCAAATGGGGTTCTAGAGCTGATTTGCTGTGGTTTGCCCTTTGAGCAATTGTGGCTAGGTACTTTCTCAGTTGGTACATATACTTAAATGTGTCTGAAGTTGGGGACTTTTAGATAGCTAATCACAGATATACCCTACAGCTATTTGCTCTGCACTGAGCAGTGGTGTGTACCTTCTCCACCTCCAGTTGCTCACATCTACCTCTCTGGTTAAAGTAGTAGTTTGCTATATATGTTTAGACTGCAGGAAGCTGTTGCTCCAGTTGGTTTTACTACAGTAAAAGCTATGTTAACTGGCATTTTACTAACTGGAATACTCTATTAACTGGAATTTCCAATATCCCTCAATACAAATCCTCACTTCAGCAACAGAATCTTTGCTGAGTCTATCGGCATTCACATCAAGTATTTACACTACAAGTATAGCACTGTTTTCCGTATAACTCTCAGATAACCAGAATTTTTAGATAACCGGCACCCCTTTACCCCATTTATACGGATAACAAAGCTTTTACTGTATTTTAGATAGATTTGGTAGTTAATAACATGGAACTGGGAGGGTCTTTCTGGGTCACTGAGTCCAGTCCCTCCTTCTACAGGCAATTATGTAATAAAATCCTGTTTGCAAACTTCTCATGCTCCATAATAAAACTAGTTAGGTTCCTTTCCCAAGCTTGCTAGCCTCACTGCTCTGAGGGTTAGAAAAGCTCTAATTTCCAGCCTAAATTTTATTCCTGACTGTTTTTTATTAATTTGTTCTGGTGTCAACATTCTTATGTGGTTCTTTGCCATCCCTGGTGTTTACTTCTGATGTTATTTCTAGATAGCAATCATATTCCCTCTGAGCCTTCATTTTGGGAGGATAAACAAGCCAAGCTCATTGAATCTCTGCTTATTCAATAGACTGTCCATTTTCCTTATTGTTCTAGTCCAGGGACGTGCAAAATATAGCCCACGGGCCAGATATGTCCTGCCAAGCACTTTCATTCGGCTCGCAGCGCCCAGCAACAAATTGTGCCCCACCAAGCCCTTCTGTCCACAAAGGTGGGAGCAAGGCGCCCATGTGTACACACCTGCACCCCCAAACATACCCTATTGTACTTCGCTCCCATGCTTGTGGGTAGAAGGGCTTGGCCAGCACGCAGCTTCTGGGTGGTGCAGTGGCGGCGGCTGCTGCAGCAGCTCCCAAGGACCTGCCCCACTTCCCTGGTCTCCTGCAGGATCCAGGCAGCAGATAGGGAAGCAGTGGGGGTAGGGGTGGAGCTGCACCTGGGTGGGAGCGCAGAATGTGGGGCTGGTGGCAGTGTGGACCCCGTGCCCAAGGGTCTGGTAGCAGCGCAGGGCTCAGGTGGGCAGTGTGAGGAGGGTTGCGGGTGGGAATCTGGCAGGCAGTGGCAACGGCAGCAGCGGCAGGTGGGAGCGCTAAGGTTGCTTGTGCCCAGCACAGACACCTGACAGGGTGCAGCTCTGGCCAATGCTGCACATCACAGTGAGGGGCGCCGCATTCACTGGGCAGTCTGTATTGCCAGTACTCCCTGCCGCACAAGTGCAACACTTGCACTTGTGCCGCACAGGAGGGGAGCCCCAGGTGCCTTCCCCTTTGGAGCAGGAAAGGCAGCCAGCTCCAGTGTCTGGAGCTTCTCTCCCATGCTTGGCAAGTGCGGGGAGTGGCAGTGATACAAACTGCATGGTGGAGGCTGCGCCCCTCACCATGATATGCAGCACTAGCTAAAACTGCGCCCTGCCAGGTATGAATACCTTGAGTGCCTCCACATGCTGCTGCTGTGCCATGGGAGGAGTGTAGGGGGTTCCCCACAACCCTCCCCCCACATATACCCTATGCCCCCAACACACAGCCACACCCCCTCACAACCTCCCACACCCTACCAAAGACACATACCCACACCCCACCACACATACACACCCCTACTTCCACACCCTACCAAAGACCCCCCCCCCACAATATACAAGACTAAGAATTTTATTTCTGAGTTATTATGCAGTCCCTTCTACAGACAGTACACAAGCACAAATCATGATAAAAATAATTTTTGTGATAAAATTATAATGTTATAGTAGGTGTTTGATTTTTAATGTATGATTTGTTTTTTTTCTAGTTCTAAGATGGCAACCCCCCGCTCCCAAAAGTAGCATTTCTGAGGGGGCAAAGGGAGGGATTTCCAGTGGCAAAGAGAAGGGGTTTGGGGTGAGACTTCTGGGCCCAAGATGGTGACCGGGGGCAGGGCAAATGTCAAGGGGTGAGACTACCCATGTGGCCCTTGACAGTTCATGAAAACTTATTAAGCCTCCCTCCACCCAAAATAATTGCCCACCCCTGTTTTAGTGTCTGCACCAGTTAAAAAGACTAGTGTTTGCTGCATGTCCATTTCATAAACCCCAAGGATATTGAAGTGAGACTTCAGATCTGCCTGTTCGGGAAGTCTATGGCATGCCTTGGACATGCCTTCTAGGAACATAAAAGCAGACCAAACTTGCAGATCTTGAGACCTGTCAAACTGATATGGAATCACCTTTTCATGAAATAAAGGGAAGTCCAGGGCAAATCCTGACTGAAAAAGTCTTCCTTATGTCTAAGGCTTCACAGGCCCAGTGGTTCTAGATGAAGCCCATTCATCTTCAGTGCCAGTAACCTGGTGTTGAGGTACCAAGGAAAGAAACTGATACTCATGACACTTCAGAAAGCCCTGTCCTTACCCCAGGGCTCTGCTTCCTCAATTTTTGATGCTCTGGCATACTGATTACCAGAAAGACTGTCTTAGCAGCAATTGCCTTGTTTCACTGTGCAGCACTGATTGGGATGCCTGGGCCTCACTCGCAGGCCTCAGAATAACCAACAGCCCTTACCAGTTTCATGATGTTGGCAGACATAGTTACAGTGCAGGAACTGCTTACCACAGGGGCAGGTAAAATACACCCCATGGGCCAGATCTGGCCCACCAGGCCATTCTATCTGGGCCACGGGGCTCCTGAAAAAATAAATTAATATTTATTTGCTCCTGGCTGCCTGTCAAAGCTGACAGGAGGCAGGGCCAGTAGGACCCAGTGGGAGCTCTCAGCAAACCTGAGCAGCCCAGCCTCACCCCACCCCCAGCCATTTCACTCTTTTCCTGCCCCCACCCTGCTCTGGTACCACATGGCTCCTAGCTGCATCGCCAGGCTGGGGAGCGTGGGTCCTGGCCTGTGTGTGTGTTTGCACGCGCGCAGCCAGGGGCAGCGTGTGTGTGTGTGTGTGTGTGTGTTCCCACCCACACACCCCACCGTACATGTGCACCTCCCCCTCGCACTGTCATAGATGCAGAACCCCATATCCACACTACCTCATACGCCCCAGCCTCCCTCCCCCCACACCCCCCACAAGCCCCAAATGCACCCACAGCCCCCCATGATATACAAGAGTAAGGCTTAATTTTAAGCTCTTGTTCAATCACCTCTGTGTACACAAACACAAGTAAATCAGGCCAAACATATTTTTTGAAATCAAATTAATGAATGCTGCAGATGTTTACTTTTTAGAATATATTTTGGTATTTTTCTGGTGCTGAGATGACAAAACCCCTTGCTGAAAGGAGTACTTCCAGGGGCAAGGGGAGGGACTTCAGGTGGCAACGGTCAGGGGTTAGGGAGCAGGCCTTCTGGTCACAAGATAGGGACCAGGGGGGCAGAGCACCTGTCAAGGTGCAGTGCCTACCCATATGGCCCTTAACAGCTTGCCAAAACTTGGTAAGTGGCCCTCTGCACGAAATAATTGCCCACCCCTGGCTTACCAGATCACCATCACTGTCTATCTCTATTTTGATAACTGCACTGGACCTCCCAGCAATCTTCAGCACTGTAATCCTTAGTAATATTAGTATTTGAGGAGAAGACTGTCAGCATAGCCTCCAGATATCATACACTTGCTTCCATCCATTTTTTGTTGGTGTGAGAGAGAGTATTCACACAGATACTATTAGAGTCCTGTCCACCTTCCTGGACTGCCACGCAGTTGTAGACTCATCCTAGATGGGGCTGGGATCTTGAGTAGCTATCCCATGGTCCATGGTTCCCATCATGGCTACAAGGGTGCTATCTGTTGATGCCATTGTAGCTATAATGGGGCCTCCAGAAACTCTGCTACCATAAAATCCCCAGCTCTTTGGTTTCATGTCTGGTAGTGACAATGGGCAATGAGAAGTTCTGATGGAACAGAACCACTTCAAGAGACAAGTAGCCAAAGAGACCTGATTTATTTGCAGGCAGGTTAAAAATAATTTGTTTTATTTAAATGATATTTTTTTATTTAATCTTATTTTTTTTAAAAATAAACACTTAAAATAGTTTTAATGTAATATATGTTAAAGCTCAAAGCTATCATCATGGAATAGGAATTGTAAATTCTAATGATGTACTATTTGAGAAAATATATTCATGTAACCTTTTTAGAAGTTTTATAAATAGGTCACAACAGGCCAGGGACTATATTAGGGACCCAATCTTATGGGGTTCCCAGAGGCTTCTCTGTAGATTAGTAAAGATTAAAGAAAATTACTCTACCCAATGGGACTCAGTGCTCAGTCTTAGAGCAGCATTTCTCAATCCGTGGATCATGATCCAAAAGTGGTTCGCAAGAATATATGAAAGGGTCATGAACAAACTTTAAGAATGGATTTTCCTTTATAGGAGAAAAACAGGGAAACCATGGCTTTTCCCTTGCAGGCTGGCAGAGTTGCAGCCTGTGAGGAACTGCTTGGGGACCCCTGCCCCCCGCCCCCCCCACACCCACCCACACCCTGCCCTACACAAGGGATGCACTGGGTTGAGACTGGTCACTGATGTTTACAAATGAATCCTGGCACAAAAAAGGTTGAGAACCAGTGGTCTAGAACAGTGGTCTCCAAAGTGGGGTGCACGATCCATTGGGGTACGGGAAGAAAATACTAGAACTTCTATTTATATTTATATAAATAAACATATATTGGGGGTGCATGCTCAAAAATTTTTTACTGATAGGGCTGCGTGATCAAAAAAGTTTGGAGACCACTAGTCTAGAAGATCCTATTAAGCATCTCTGTGATGCTTAGTTTCAGTTCTCAAACTGTGGATTTGTGTCTCCAGAGATCATAGGCAGGCAAAGTTCTTTGGGTGGATGTGATATCTTTTATTAGACCAACTAAATAGTTGGAAAAATTGTTCTTTGCAAGCTTTCAGGCACGAATTCCGTGAAGGTGTCCAATGTCATTGTGAACCAAACAAGAAGGATTTTTCTCCTTCCTGTCTGGTTCCAACATTGGACATCTCCAGGATAGAAGCCAGCCTAATCTACACATCACAGGCCAACACTCACAAAAGGACTCTGAGATACTCAGGGCAATAAACCTCTACCCTCTACTTCCCCTGTGCAAAATGGAGTTTCTTTTCTACCGAGGAGGACTTTTACAATCTTTGAATTCTCCTCAGCCTGAAGAAGGGTGTATGTGCTCAAAAGCTTGCAAAGAAAGGAATTTTTTTGCTACTATTTAGTTCTTCTAATAAAAGATATCACCTGTGACCCAAGAGCTTTGTGTAGCTCTTTTTCTCAGACCAACACCAACATGCCTACAGCATAGCTCCCTGAAATGATTAACTTGAGGTTTCCTGACCAGTGATTTAAATCATAGTTAAATTTCCTTCATAAATGAATTGCATCCTGACTTGAGGGAGGCTTGCTGATCTACCCAGGTAGCCAAGCAGTAGTAGAGACCAGTCTGCAGGCAGTTATATGTGCAAATGATGTAAGTTCTGTGGCAGAGATAGTGGGCATGCACTGACTACATGGGTCTGTCTCCCCCTGCACCCTCCAATATAGGGCACTAGGGGGGATTTTATTCTAGGAAGCTGAGGAGTTCAGCATCAAGATGAACAATACCTCTCTTACCTTGAAGGACTCGAGGGTAACACTTTGGTCACTAGATGAATAGACCCCATGCACTTAAAGGCATAAAGCTGCAATTGTATGCCTATCAGAGACTAGCTCCACAGTCTTTTTCTTCCACTGTAGATCTTACAGCCCGTTAAAAAAGACATTATTTTCATAGGTAAAGACAAGCCCACCCCAGTGTTCTGATTCTCTTAGCCTGCCATGGGATATAAAAGGTTGTATTGATGGGACTGTCAGACCAACTCATCAGATTCTAGATCTGATTAGATCTCCATTTGGGGATCTGCCTAGCCCACTCCCAGCACATGCATATGGTACCATACCATCATGGATACCATCACAACTAACTATTGTACTTTGTCCATTTCCACTTGGTCACTATGCTCCGCTGCCCTTCCGCATCTGTATTCATGGACTCTCCTGTCCTTTTAAAATCAAAATTTGTCCTGCCTGTCTCATTAAGTCACTAAAAGAAACTCACTATATGTATTGGTCAACAGAATTCAACAGCAGTTACTTTCCAGTCATGAAGAAAAAGGAGGGCCATGACCCATCTTGGATCTCTTGAAAATCATTTCATTCATATACAAGCTGAAATTCAGGATGGCTGCATTTGCCGCCATAATCCCATCCCTGAAAATGGCTACCAGAATCTAAAGAATTTGAGTGTTCTAGGCTAGGAGACTAGGGTTCTGTAGGGATCTGATGGAGATGCGCAAGACCCTTTAAAAATGGAAAATCAGTCTGGCCCATGAGCAACTGGTGTCTCCTGAGTCTGGGGGAGGCACCAGCGGAGCATAACCGGGAGGGTGGGGGGCAGTCCCCCAGCAGCCAGTTGCTGAGTGTGGCGGCAGAGAAAATGCCAGCACTTCTGCATGCGGCACGGCACGGCAGCAGCAGAACTGGGACTTCCGCTGATGATGTTTTGCCAGTGGAACCAATTTCAGGGGGGCACAAGTACTCAACTTGCCCCCCCTCCCCAGCCAGAGCACTCGATCTCAGGGGAGGCATATCCCTCGCCCCACCCCCACCCCCCTGGACCCATCCCTGCGTGTCACCTATGACTTGACCTAAAATCTGAAACTCTGCCTGACATGTTTTGATTACTTAAGAGAGATGTAAATGTCTTTTAAATAGAAAGATTTTTGGTGGGAATTGTATCTTAACCACATAAAAAAATCCTTTAACTTTTTCAGGCTTTAGAAACGTTTTAGTTTATTACTAAACCATTTGTTTTGGAATTTCTTGAACCCTGGCTTGACTCTTGGTTCCCAGTTTCTTTTTTCTCTTAGTTTTATAGTAGCTAGTTAAAATTGTTTTGCCCATAAATGAGAATAATGTTTTCCTTGTTCATTGAGCAGTGTTTTAAAGTGTTTATCTAGTTGGAAATGTGACTAGAAAAAGACAGTCTCTAATGTACAGAGAACAGACCGGTATTGTGTTTGGAGTCAGATTTCTCACTACAGGTATTAGAAGAGTGTTTGGATTGTTTCTGGCCTATTGTAAACTGGTACTGTCTGAGGGAGAAACCCCTGTGATTGGAATAGTCCTGCAGGTACCTTGCCTCAGTTTCCTTACTAGTTCCCAATTATACAAGTCTCTGTCTTGCATCCTTGATCCTGGACCCAGTTTCTATAGCCTGTAATCTTTTTCCCTTCCAAAATCAGTATCTGCTGTCATTCTCCTTTGGGGCTACATTTCCTAGTCAGAGTCTGTAAGCACCCCCTTTTCCCTAGTTCAGGATTTCCACATCCTTCCTTTTTGGGCATCTAGCCCTGATTTCCCCAAGCCAGCAAATCTCTTAGCTGTAGCTGTAAACTTAACTTTTCCCAGCTGATCTATTTGTAAGCAAGGCGGAGCCAAGCCAGGCCAGCAGGTAGCCGCCTTTTTTCTACTTGGGGTCCCCTTCAGATTATGAAGGACAGGATTACCTTCTGTGCGCCTATTTCCCAGAGGAACATGGGGGATTGGACCAGGAATTGCTACAGCAGGACCAGGCACTCCAGCCTGTTTTAGGCTTACCTGACTGTGCACAAGGTCCATGGGGCAGTTCCACTTGGCTGTTGCAGCAGCAATATCCATGCCATGGCACCCCTGAAAAGGTCTTGCAGCACCCCAGTTGCGAATTGCTGATGTAGAAAATGAAGTCTATTAGGCTGAAATTCAGGACAAATAATGTCTGTTATGATGTGCATAGGTTTCAGGCAGATCTCTCAGATGACAAAATACAGGTGAGTGTTTCATGAGATTATGCACTGGGGTAAGAAAACTATGCTAATGAGTTTGTCAGCTTCATTTTGGCAAATGGATTTAAGGGCACTGGGCTGAAGTTTACAGTGGCACTGTATGTGCTATTACACTACTCTGTGATCTCTGAAATTTAGTCATGGATGAACACAAGAAAAGGAATAGGAGGAAGGCTCTGGTGTGCACTAAAAATGTTGGCTACTACTGGCTACCTGCAGAGCTTCTGATTTTTAGTATCAGAGAATTATCAAATACTTTTAAGGGTTTTGTGGACTGGTGAAATCCTATAATGTTTCTGTACTGAAAAGAGACACTGTAAATGGATCCATGGGGCTGTTTTGATTTGCTTCTCACATTTGCTGAGTTTTAAAGCATGGGTTTTATAGATGCCTCTGTGGCAGGCTCTGCTGGGAGTAGAATATAGTGCTGTATTCTTTCTGGATTATGCATTTCTAGAAATAAGATTTTAGTTTTCAGATTAAAACATTTTGATTTTACCTACAGCATCAGACGAATTGGGCTGGAAGGTACCTCTAGAGATCATGTAGTCCAGTCCCTTATTGAGGCAGGATCATCCCAAGTAAATCCTTGTTGAAACTGTTAATAAAACTAGAAAATCAGCCCAGTCACGCAAGGCACAACAACCTAACCTGCCACAGATAAAGCAAGGAGACATCTGTTATTAGTGCCCTGGTGCTGTAAGGGTTGTTAAAATGTGCTTGAGGGATCCAAGGAAGAGGGCACTCCCCCACAACCTGTTACAAAGGCAGGCAGAACCCCCACAATCCATAGCAATCTGACCATGGGGTAAAATTACTTCTTGACCCCAAATGTGGCGATCAGTCTGACCCTGAACAGAGGGGCAGGACCATCAAGCAAGGCACATGTTTTAGTCCCAGCAGGAGCATTGGCACACTCCAGTCAAAATTCCCAGCCTTGGCTGTAGCCAACAGCCACTGCTTTTTGAGGAAGGCAAAAAAATACCTTTGAATCTTGTAGCAACTGGAGGGGAGAAAAATCCTTCTCAGTCCCATGTAGCAACCAGCAAAACCCAGAAGCATGGGAGTTACTAAACACCTTCCACCACTCTGTAACTTGGGGAGAGCCAACATAACTCCATACATCACACCCTCTGACTCAGGGGCAGGCAATTATTTTGTCTGGAGGGCTGCTTAATGAGTTTTGGTGAGCTGTTGAGGGCCGCAAGAATAGCCATACCCCTCAACAGGTGCTCCACCCCCTGGTTGCCATATTGGGACCGGAAATCCCACCCTAACCCCTGACCACTAGAAGTCCCTCCCCTTGCCCCCTGGAAATACTCTTTTTGGAAGGGAGGTTGCCATCTTAGAACCAAAAAAATGAAAATTATACACTAAAAGTAAAACACCTACTGTAACATATTTTAATTTTATTACAAAAAATACTTTTGTCATGATTTGTGTGTGTTTTGTTGTCTACAGAGGTGATTACATAATAGCTCAAAATGAAGTCTTACTCTTGTACATTGTGGGAGGCTGTGGGGGCATGTGTAGCGGGGTATGGGTGGGTGGGTATGGTTTTTTGGGGGGTTGCTGTGGTTGGGTGTGTATGTGGAGTGTGGGTGGGTGGGTATGGGGTTTGTGGAGGGTTGTGTATGTGTCAGCATGTGTGGATGTGGGGTTTTGGGGAAGGGCACCATGTGCTTCCCAGCTGCAACATGGGGCTCGTGGGACTCTGGCTCTGTGCCTCCATATGCAGGTCCCAGCTAGAGTGCCAGGAGTCCTGCGAGCCAGCCCAGCCTTATGGCTTGAGGCTCCCCATGGCTCCTGGCACTAGCCTGCCATTGGACTGGGCTGGCTCTGTGCGGGTCCTGGTGTTACAGCTAGGAACCACATTCTGCAGGACTGGTCCAGCCAGCTGCGTGCCGTGCTGCACGGGTCCTGGGCATTGCAGCTGGGAACGGCATGGTGTCTGGAGGGGACAGGCCAGGTTGGCTCAGTGCCACACTGCTGGGAGCTGTATGGTGCCAGGAGGTGCCTGGCTGGTTTCATGTCGCACCTCGTGGTTCCCTGCTACAACTCCAGGATTCTTGCTATGTTCTGCCATCCTGGCTTTGAAGCTGAGAACTGTGCAGCATGGCACGGAGCTGGCCAGTGCAGTGCATGGTTCCCAGCTGCAACACGGACCACAGAACACAAGAGCCAGCCAAGCCTCCACGGTTCCCAGATGGCTCCTGCTGCTGCTGGCCCTGGCTCTGGGGCCCTGCTCTCCTACCCACTGCCACTTTCTGCTTTGCTCCTGCTGCTGCTGCCTTTCCCCTGCCCCTTCCCTTCATTCCCCCATGCTGCCTCTGCCCCCCTGCCTGCCCCTCCTCCCTTCCCCCAGCTGACCACCCACCAGTCCAGCAGCATGCAGTTCATGGCTACATGACCAGGACTGCACGATGCAGCAGGAGCCAGTTGGGAACTGCATGGTTTGCACTCCTGCTGCATCAACGATCCTCCCCCCTGCTCCGCCCATTCTTATCTGAGTCTTCACTCTCGGGCAGAGGGGTGGGGAACAGCCCCAGGGTCCCAGGCTAGAAGCATGTAGGCAGAAGCTTTGGCTGGGAGTTAGGGGTGGGGCAACGTGGGGTGGGCCTTGCTGCTGCTGCCACTGGGTCCTACTGCCGTCTGCTCCTGGGTCCTGCTGCCACTAGTGCCTTGTCACCTTTGACAGGCAGCCACAGGAAGATAATAATTGATTTTCTAATTTTTTAAGGGGCCCTGTGGACTGGATAAAATGGCCTGGTGGGCCAGATCCGGCCCATGGGCCGTATTTTGTCCACTCCTGCTCTAACTGGACAGTCAGAACTCCCCTTCCTGTATCTTCTCCATAAACTTATCCCAGCTCTTTTAATCTTCTACCATAAGTAAGCCAGACTGTAGAGTAGTTGTTCATTCTCCTGTTATGGTGTATGCTACTCTGCAGTAACCACTTGCTTCAGATTCTAGAGCTCTTCTCATATTTCTCAGCAAGCTACACGAAAGGATCAGCTGGTGGCTCCTGAGCTTCTGACTGTTGCTCTTTACGGAGTGCTCCAGGCATGGTTTCTCCAAAATCAGAGCTGTCCAACTTCTTAGCCTCTGGCAACCACATACCATGTAGGCTGCACCAGACTAGCCATAGGCTGTCTGGTCACATAGACACTTCCCATCCCCTTCCCTCCCCACACTGCAGTGCATGCTCTTGGATACAGCCCCACCATCATTGTACCCCACGCATGGCCCCAGACTCACCCTCAGCTCCTTGTGCCACTTGCCATGCTGCAAGACACCCCTGGGACAGAGGCAGAAAGCATCAGCCAGGAGAGGTGGGGAGAGCATAGAGACTCTTGCTGCAGTTGCAGCCAGAGTGATTCGGGGATTGGCAGCCAGGCAGGAGTCTGGGAGCCACAACTTAACCTGGTGGTTTCCAACCCTTTTTTGCTGCTACCCCTTTGTGCACAGTGGCCCCACCCCACCCACCCACCGCTCCTGCACCACATGCACAAGTGTGCACATGTGTGCGGGCCCTTCACAACCCTACTGAGGACCCCTCGCAACCCTGATTTGGGTCATGCCCTGAGGTTGGAAGCCAATGACTTAACTTCTTGGGGGCTGCCAGTTGGACAGCCCTGCCCTAAGTCATCCCTGGTTAATACTTATCCAGCCTTTTCTTGAACACCTCGACTGATGGAGCATCCACAGCTTCCTGGGCAGTCTATTCTGCTGCCTCACTGTTTTAACAGAAAAGAAAATGTTCCTCATATCCCATCTAAACCTACTTTACTGCAGCTTCAAACCATTGATCCATGTCCTGCTGTCTGCAGCAAGGGAGAAAAGGTGTTCTCTCTCTTCTTTATGGCAGCCCTTCAGGTATCTGAAGACTGCTATCACATCCCATCTTAATCACCTTCTCTGCAAGCTGAACATGTCTGTTTCCTTCAACCTCTCCTCATGTTTCACCTTCCAAACCCTTCATCATTTTTGTCTAACACCTCTGAACCCTCTCTAACTTCTCCACATCCTTTCTAAAACGTGGAGCCTAAAACCTGCGCAATCCAGTTCTCTGCCTCTGCAATCCTCTTGTCCAGCACCCATGTGCCCAACTCCATTATTCTAGGTGGAACAAAGTGTAAAGAGTGCTCATGACAAACCACTTCCCTTCCATTAACTGCTGCTGGTCCTCCCTGTTAGAAGTATTGTTTACATTAGGGTCGGCAACCCCTGACACATGCCAAGCATGGCATGTGAGGCCATTTTCCTCGGCGCACTACTGCCAGCCTGTGCTCTAGGCAGCTACTGCTAGCTGGGAGCCCAGGCTACTCCCAGCAGGTGGCTGAGAGGCTGTAAGCCCCTCTGCAAGCAGCCCGGACACCATGGCTGGCAGCAGCTACCCCGGAGCCTGGGCTGGCTGCAGCCGGAAAGATGCAAACAGCTGCTGTCTCCAGGACCCAGCCCTAGCTGCCTCCCAGCCCTGGGCTCCAGGGAGGCAGCAGGTGCCGGCGATCCTCCCCATTGTACTGCCCTCTCTGCTGCTTCTGCAGAGCAGCATGTGCAACCCGGCATGGCAGGGCACAGTGGGGAGCACACAAAAGCTTCCTGCAGCTCTGAGCTTCCCGCTGCCCTGGCCACACTTCCCCTGCAGGCGGGGCCAGCAGCAAGGGGCACAACCCTGTGTGCTGCCCATGCTGCTCCTGTGCACACAGGGGAAGTGTGACCCAGCTAGCATGGAGCTTGCAGCAGCAGGCAGCTTCCCTGTGCAGCCCTACTGTGTGCTGCCACTGTGGGTCACAGACGCTGCACTCCAGAGGGCCCAGGGGAGGGCAGCAGGGCCGGGAGCACAGCGTGTGTGACCCAGAGCAGCTGCGCACAGAGCAGCTAGGTAGGGGGAAGGCAGGGAGCTGTGGACCTGGGTCCCTGGCCCCATAGCCCTGGCAGCTGGGGGCCCTATCCAGTAGGGGTGGAGGGCAGGGACTTTGGGTGAGAGGCAAGGAGCACGAGCAGGGCTGGGGCAAGGGCTCTGGGTGGGGGATAAGGGGCACAAGCAGGGCTGGGGGGCTGTTGTGGGGGGAACTGAACAAAACAAATACACAAGATCAAAGGGAGTATCAGAAGTTTTATTTATTGTCGCTAGGTTTACAATTTTTAGAAAAGCTGGTATTTACCTTAAAAAAGGGCAACATTCATGATGATTAACTATACCAATCTGCAGTGCATCCTGCCATGTACCCCCTGTCCTCGTTTTGTTTTTCTGGCATTGCGGCGCTCCGGCACCTTCCAAGGTAAACATTGTGGTTTTTTTCAGCACTCCAGCCAAAAAACGTTGCCTACCCCTGGTTAACAAAGTAAATATACAATTCTTTTGCTTCTTGCAGCCTGTGAGGAAGTGGGTGGGGAGGTCATAAACTAACTAGTATATGCCCACTGTTGTCTACATTTTACAACAAATAAAAATAAAATCTTCCAGGGGTGCACCAATACATCAGTCCAATATCAGATTGGCACCGATATAAAGAAATTGACTGTATTGGAAATCAACCTGAAGTGGCCAATAATTTGGCCGATAAATGCTCATGGATGCGCGCAGCCACAGTGGAGCACACAGGCAGCAAGGAGCGTGAGCCCAGCAGCTTGGAGAGCTATGTCCAGCTGGTAAGTCTGGTGTGGTGGAAGGGGAGGAGAGAGGGAAGGGGCATGTGGGGGTAGATCAACACCCCATGCGGTCAGGGAGGGAGTCGGGCTGGGGCTAAGGTAGGTGCTGCCTAGCCAGGGCAGGGCAGGCACAGGACAGAGCTGCAGCTTGTCTGGGGCTGTGGGAAGGGCAGGGAGCAGCTCCTGCCACTGTGCGCAGCTTGTCCAGTGGCTCGTCCCACTGGTGCTCCCGCCACTCGGCCTTGCCTTGCGCAGATCCAGGGGCACATGCCTTTGGTTGAGCCGCTGGACAAGCGATGTGCAGCAGCAGGAGCTATACCCCCTCCCTGTGCCCACCAGATAAGCTGTGGCTCTGCCTGGCACCCACCCCGCCCTGCCCTGGCTAGGCAGTGCCTACCCCAACCCCCCTCCCTCCCTCACCGTGGGGGGCATTGATATGCCGCCCCATGCCCCTTCCCTCCCTCTCCCCCTTCACCACAACAAACTTACCAGGTGGACTCAGCTGTATCAGAAATTGGACTGGTATCGGCCAATATGCCTCCTTAAAAATTGGTTATCGGTATCAGCCCCCAAAATGTTTATTGGTGCACCCCTAAAATCTTCCCCTCTCTGCAGAGTACAGTGATCACTACAGGTCTTTTCTCCAGATACATGTTAAGATACACATGTCCCCTTCAGTCATATCTTCAGCAAAACATGTTCCAGTAAGGCGGAGACCACCAAGAACCCCATTTTCCGAAGTGAAAAAGACAGACTATAACCCTATGTATTGTATAGCTCAGAATTGCTTGCCCCTGGCCCAGAGGCCAGATCTGGCCTGAAGAGCAGTGTTTCCCAACCAGCGTGCCACGCCATAAAAGTGTGCTGCCAAAAGTGAAGAGGTGTGCCACGGAATTTTGCCATGGCAATGAGCTACAATAGGTATGAGGATGGGGAATGCCTTAACAGGTGTGCTGCGGAAATTTGTGTTACCTTAAGTGTGCTTTGGGCTGGAAAAGGTTGGGAAACACTGCTGCAGAGCCATGTCATCCAGTTTGCAGGAACCCTGTAGGCCCTGAAAAATCGGTGATATGGAAGTAGCGACAGTGTTAGTTGCCTGCCTGGTTTCCTGCTGCTAAATTTTCAGACCTGTGGAGAGCCCCGTGAGCCCAATATCATGGTGCTCCATGCCAAGTTGGGCATGCTGGACCAAGGCAGTGCAGGGCCCAATCCAGGCACTGACCCTGTATGGGATCCAACCTGTGAACTGGGGCCAAAAGGTCTCAACCTTTTGGTGTAGATTGAAGAATAAAACCCAGAGAGAGATCACTATTACAGACATGATGCTGCATAATGGCTAATACACAAGACAGTAGGGAGTTTCCAGAGCAGAGCTCGGGTTATTTGTGTAAACTTAATACTTTTCTAAGGCTTTTTCTTTTTTCTTTTTAGTTTACCCGTAACTTGGAATTGCCTGGTTTTCAAACCAGCTTCAGAACCTTTTATAACTGCAGTAGTCCAGCAGGTTTCAACCTCACTCCTCCCTTTTCCCCTGGCAGTTGACTTTACAGCCTTAGCTTGGTCCTAAAGTTTTGTTAGGTCTGAGAATCATGAAGCACATGAAATAATATCTGGTGATCCTTGAGAATATGCTGTATGTTTCATCTTGGCAAATACTTCTAAACAAAATAGTCAGCATATTAAAATGCTGGCTAATTTTTAAAAAAATGATATTTGATTAGTTAAGCATAGCTGTATAGCCATGTTGCCTACAAGGTAGTATTGTCATGATTGAATGCTACAGTTGAAGCTCCTGTTGTCTCCTGCTGCATGTGTTACCTTACCTTGACCCTGACTTCTCAAGCAGTGCCAGAGTAGCCTGGCTTCGAGAACCTGCCCTTGCCATTGCCTGGAATTGTTCAACTTCCTCGCTTCATGTTCATTGAATATTTTATTTTGCCTGCAGGGATAGGAAAGAACGTGATTTGCGAGAAAGCTGCTACTTCTGTGGATGCCTTCAGAATGGTTACAGCTGCCAGATATTACCCCAAGCTCATGAGCATTGTTGGCAATGTCCTCCGTTTCTTGCCTGCCTTTGTCAAAATGAAGCAGTTAATAGAAGAACATTACATAGGCAATGTGATGATCTGTGATGTACGTGTGTACTGGGGAAGCCTGCTTAGTCATAAGTATAACTGGATCTGTGATGAGCTAATGGGAGGAGGTGGACTGCACACCATGGGCACCTACATTATAGACCTTTTAACTCATCTAACCAGCAGGAAGGCTGAGAAAGTCCATGGCTTGCTTAAAACATTTGTGAAGCAGAATGCAGCTATAAGTGGAATCCGTCACGTCACTAGTGATGACTTTTGCTTCTTTCAGATGCTTATGAGTGGTGGTGTCTGTAGCACTGTGACTCTCAACTTTAACATGCCAGGATCATTTGTTCATGAAGTTATGATTGTTGGGTCCGCAGGTCGCCTTATTGCTCGTGGGACAGACTTGTATGGGCAGAAGAATACAGCACTTCAGGAGGAACTGCTCTTTACAGATTCTCTGGCCATCAATGCAGGCCTTCTGGAAAAGGGCTTTAAAGACATCCCATTGCTCTATCTGAAAGGAATGGTATATATGGTGCAGGCACTGCGACAGTCTTTCCAAGACCAGGAAGACCGTTGGACATGGGATCACAAACCAGTCTCTATGGCAGCCTCTTTTGAAGATGGACTCTATACGCAAAGTGTAGTAGATGCCATAAAGAAATCCAGCAGGTCTGGGGAGTGGGAAACTGTGGAAGTGATGACTGAGGAACCAGATGCCAATCAAAACCTTTGTGAGGCACTTCAAAGGAATAACCTATAAATGGAAACATTCATGGTAGCTATTTTGGAAGGTGGAATCATTGAAAATGTCCAGCTGTAGCTGTAAAAGTTTCTCCGTTTTCAAGATATGTAGATTCTTATTTAATATTTGGGGGGGTTTCATGCTTGTGGGTGAAATATGTCTTGCTCTAATGAAACTGTTCTCTGGCAGATTGTTCTGTTTTAAACTCCTTTGAAGAGTTTTATTTTTAAATGTTTTTGTTTTTTAGAGCTCAAATTCTGTTTTGGGGACTGTTGGCAAAACTTGAATTGCCCTTTGCACTTGCAGTAACTAAAGTGACGCATGGAATCTTTGCCATTTTATTACTGACAGATGGGACACGATCCCTGTTGCACAGAATTCAGTTATTTTAACAGTTTTAACGTGAGCAAGCCCAGGAAACCTGTCCAACTCACCAGTCCTTGTCCTCTCTAATAGGACTGTTTACAGATTATTTTTTTTTTTTTAGATTTATTCCTTTGCTTGTAAAATGGTTTGATAGAGAAGTGTACTGTTGTGGCAAATCTGTTCTTCACAAAATTTGAGCTTCAGAAAGGGAAAAATAAAGCTCAGGCTTAGTGTTCCTCACATAGCTAGTGTGTTGAGCTTTTTTTCAGATTTAATTTAAATTGGTATCCACATTTAAAAATATCCTGTGGATTTTCTGTTGCTAGTCTCTGCAGTCTGTCAGGTTTTGGAGTGCTGTGGTTATGTTGGCTATTGTTCCATTCACATGAATGCTGTTCTTTCATACCAGATACTTGGAAAAGTAATATCTCCGATCATCTTTTCTAAAATCTCTACATCTTCCTACTCCAAGAGCAGTTGTGAATTGTGTTCGCTACCAGGCAGTACACATGCCAAATTTATTCTGAAATGTTTTCAGCCCTGTGTTCTTTACTAAAGTCCTCACTGACTTGTCAGGTAGTGTATATTGGTTGCTTAATATCACATATGTTTATTGATGTGACTGAGATTAACCTTCCAGGAATTTAAAGGTGGATGAAAAAAAATAACAACTATTTCTTTGCCATACTTCAGTGATCCCTTCGCCAGCACAGTACACAAACCCTGCAAGCTAAATAGTGGTGACTGAACTGTTAAGGTAGTGATGATCTTCAGTGTCTAAGCTTTTTAATGATGTAGACTGGATATTACCTCCTGTGCTCCCACACCCCTTTATTTGTATTAAGGGAAATTTTTTGCTGCTGGCAGATCTTGAGTAGAATTTGACTCCGTTCCAGTAATGTCTTTTGGTTAAGCTGTCATTAAGAAGGGGTAACAACATTTTAATTAAATGCATTTTGTTTACTTGAATGTCTTTATTGTTTTCCCACTAGATTTTAACCCTGTATATTTATGTAAAGCACTAACATGCAAACATATGTTTCATAAACCCTTCCCTTCTGAAGTGTCTCCTTTTATTTCTACAGAAATAACTGTTGTGTTTGTTGACGGCATTCCTTCTTGCAGTTTGCTTGCTTGTTTTTAAAGACAAAATGCACTCTTCTCCCTTCCCGCCTCAGTTCTGTAGGGCAGGGCCTCCTCCCCCACACATTACCAGGGATGCACCAATAAAGATTTTCTTGGCTGATACAGATAGCTGATGATTAACCAGCCATGTCAGCTGATGCCAATCCAATATTTGGTAATAGTGCAAGCCATTTTAAATTACTGCCATAAATAAACCTTTTTTTGTTTATTTTGCATTTATAACACACGTAAGCATGCACACATGCCTCCTGCCTGTGCTGGCCCTCAACAAAGAAGGTGGTGACCACCTTATTCCCACATACATTGCCTCCTTTCCCACGGCTTCTATCCGCAGCCCTGCTCCCTGCGCAGCCTGTGCTGCCATCATGTGCACAGAGGTGCCGAGCATGTTTGGAGCCCCAGAGCACGCCACTGCCTCAGTGCTGGTGACCTCCACACAACCGAGCTCCTGCAACAATTGGGGAGAATCCACTTTTGCAAAGGCACCCAGTGCCCAGTGGAGTAGAATGGCCCTCACACGGTACCATACCCCACCCATGCGCAGCCCAACATCTCCGTGGCATCTCTAGCGCTCAGGCTGCATGCATGATGTCATGGGAACATAACAGTCCCTTTGTTGCTGAGCATGGTGCCCTATGACTGCTCCCTGGCACCCCCTTCCCTTCCTGCTGCTTGCTGGGACCGTAGTCTGCCGCAGGCTCAGGCTAGCAACAGGGCATGGGGACTGGACTGTGCTTACCAGGGTGCTCCAGGCACACGGCTGTAATTGTTGGCTATAATGACCAAAAAAAACCAAGAGCCGATAATGTAGTTTCTCCTTTTATCAGTGCTGCTCTATTAGCCAACCCACCGATATATCAGTGCACCCCCACACATTACATATGTTAGATAATTAAACTGGTAAATCGTGCAATAAATTTAGACTGGTCACATGCAAAATAATTACCTAGCCATAAAAATGGTTATCCAGCTATAAAAAGAGTCAACCAGCTACAAAGTGCTTAAAAATGTGTAACAACTTTATAGCTGGTTTCTATCTAGCTTTAATTTGAACATGTGGCATGGCCCTAGGAAGTTACTATTTTCAAATTGCCAGTATAGACTTGTTTGCAGTGTTGCATTTCATGACAGTGAACAGCGCTTAGTTGTTACATTGCAGAGATGTCCAAGGAGATGGCCAGTTAGTTGTTAAGAAACATCTGTCTTTGTGCTGCTATGTTGTGTTAGTCTGAAGTCGAGCAGAAGGCAGGGTAGAGTGGCACCATAGGCACTAACTGGTTCAGAAAGGCTTGAGCTTTCATAGTCAACAACTTACTTTGGCAGATGCTAGGTATCTTGCTATGAAACCTCATGCTTCTTTGAGCCAGTTAGTTTATAAGGCTACACTGCCCTACCTTCTGCCAGATTAGTAAATAGAATATGAAAAGGGAAGAGGTTCCTTAGAAAGATCAGGAAAAGGGACTAATCATAGAGTTGTTACATCTCATCATGTTTGTAGGTATATTAAATTAGAGAGAATTCCAGTCTCATCTCTCTTTCCCTGTTGTTCCCTTGCTCTTCACTGGGATTGTGCACTTTCACATGTCATTTTCCTTAGGCCATGAAGCTAGAGAGCAGCTTTAATATAATCACACCATTCCTGCCCTGCTTTATGTATCTCCCCTTGCAACTAATAGGTTCTCTGCTTCCTCTCTACCTTCATGCAGCCTTTAGTGGAAAAATAGGTGAGAAGGAAAAATGCCACATTCTTTGTCCAAACTGAATTCACTGTTCAGTTCATGAATCTAAATAATCCTGTGTGCTTCTGACATGTTAAAGGTTTGCTGATATGTCATTTTAAAGTTGAGGTGGTGTTGAACTGTTTTTCTGGGCTACTAGCATATGTGATGTCTTGCTGTGTCAGGAGACACTGTTTTCTTTCTTTGCAGACACTAATTGCATGTAGCTTGGATGAGCCACCCAGTTGGCTTGCAGTCCCCCCCATTGTTTCCACTAGACTTAAGAATGCTTAAATTGAATGCGTATTAGATTCCATTTCGGTTTCAAATGAATCAGAAGGAAAATGAACTGTGCTGTGGTCTTAGGAAATCTATTTTCATTTAGGGAGACAATCATTTTAATTAGAAGATACCGAACAGAAACTTTGTTTCTTATATCATTTACCCTCCAGAACTACATCTTTTATTTTATCTGTTGAGCCTTCAGTCTATTTATAGTTAGCTGCATGTAAACAAGCTATAACAGCAGCTTTGTCCTTGAAGGTCTAACAGTATTTCACTGTCCAGTTAGATGTATTTGAACCATCAAAATCATCCCTAAACTCCATTAGAGATGTCCAGTTCTGCTCCTTAATGAAAGAGCAGCTCTGCATTTGAAGCCATCATCTGGGCTATTTAAACATAACTCCTCACTGTTTCAGGCCTTTATTAATGTGTTCAAATAGAAAATCCAAAGCATAGCACCAGTCACCTGATGGTTTCTGTTTAATTGTAGTCTTTCTATTTTCAAGATAAACTAAAAGAACGTGACATTATGTCAAGTGGGTTACTTTCACCTATACAGTCTTCTCTAAATTTAACCAATGCAAGGATCGGTTGAGAAAAAGGAAAGAGCCCAGAAAGCAAGGTGAAAGAGAATTATCTAACACCCATTTTCTTGACTTGTACTTTTGGCAATTGATATTCCATTGCAAATGAAGCATTATGTCCCGTGGGGAAAATGGGAAAACTGCTTTCATGGCACTACTTTCAGGAATGTGTGCTGCATGTTCTCTAATAGGAATTGCGTTGTATTTGGGTTCTGTAATTCTCATTAAAAGAATTGCAAGTAAAGGAAATAGTTAAAAACAACAAAGAGTTGCCTTTTTAACCTAGTGTACAGTTTTGCTATTGAATAGTAAAAGAGTTTTTCAAAAGAATGCACCGGCCAGCTTAGCAAAGCTTGGTCCTATTTAGGGAAGTTTTCTCTGCTTTTGGCTGCATGCAGGATAGCCAACCTGGACGTGCAGTTATAATGTTTATTCAGGATATGTGCCCTAGAGTAATGACTACAGAATAACTAGCATGTTCTATTTAATTCTGTAAATCATTGCTCTGTAGCAACCTCTGCTGGTGAGAAAGCGAACGGATTTTTATAGGTTTTTGAACGAAAGTTTATTCTTTATCAGGCATGGTTTGAATAGTTCTCATTCAGATTGGGAGTTGGTAGCAGCAACTCGCACTTTTTCCAGGCTGAAATTTGACACCTTATCATCTGTCTAAATATGAAAATGATCCAGAATATGGTGGAGTTTAAATGTTAAGTGGAATATGTGTCCCAGATTAGCTGTGTGGATGCTCTCGTTCTAGAATACAGCTATGGTTATTAATTTTTCCCCCCTGGTGTAGCTTATTGCATTTAGTGGATTAATTCTACCTCTGCTGTATTCTGGATTCATTTTCCTATTTAGACAAATCCAAAGGCACCAGAGCTTGTGAAACTCCAGAGCTGCAGCTGTTAATGCCAAATGCGAAATAAGCATTCACACACGTAGTTAATCTGTAATAAATCTATGTATAGAAAACACCTAAGGCCTTTTTGCTTTAAATAAGTTTAAATGAGCTTTCATTAAAAAAATAACACAAGTGTGTTTAGCAAGCTGGGTTTATTCAGTCCATAGAGTCATAGAAAGTTAAGAGTTGGAAGGGACTTCAGGAGCTCATTTAGTCCAACCCCCAGTCCAGTTCAAGAACTTCATAATGTAGAGAGATCTGAGAAATATGCTGTCAGATATGTAAGTCTGAATTCTTATCCCTTTCACCTACTTTCTGAATAGATATGAAACTTAGCAAGGACTTCCTGTCCGAATGTAGCTGCTGGTAGCATGTACAAATGGTTGGTCAATATCACTAGAGGCAAAGCATTTCCATGGCCACTTACTTGTCTTCCTGGTGGGTTTCCCCATCTCCAGCTACATTGCTGGAAGCAGCAGCATCTTTTGCTTATCTTCCTACAGAGCTTCAGAGCAAAAGGAACTAGTGAAGGAGGAAAAAGAGGAGTGCCTTCCCAGGAAAAGCTAGAAGGGAAAGTCTGAAAAGGCTGTTCCTGTGCCCCTCTCCTGAAGGGCTGGGGTGGTTGGCCCGCTCTGTCCTACCCATTCCAATGGGGCCATGTGCCCATTTACTATTGCCAAGTTTGAGTTAGGACTGAGCAACTTGAAGCCGGACAACCTTTTCCAATCTCATTAGCCCTATATCATCTCTAGAAATGAGCAGGACAAAGTCCCACATCTCCCAGGCATTAAGGAAAGGATCAGGGTCATAGAGGTTCACAAGGTGACACTGGACGCTTGGTACACACTGACTCTCAGGTCTCTACTTCATTCAGAAGTCTTAGCCAAGGTGAACATTGTTTTTGCAGCTTTAGTACATTACTCTGGAGTTGATGCTTCCACTTCTCTCTGAAAAAGGTTCCCCTCTCCCCCTTCACTCCAGTGTGTCCAAGTAGTGCTAGTCTTCCCTTGAATTCTACAGCAAGCTTCTGGGAGCTCAGGGTTGTCAAACTGGCTTACAGGTTCTCAGAGGTTTTTCTCTCCTCCCCCAGGTCCCATCCTACTCAGCTCATGATAGCATCAGTCGTGCTGACTGATTTGAATGGGCCAGGTGGACCTGTAGTATTTTTGCTTTGGCAAGAATCCAACACCCTGTTGTACTTGGTGAGCTTGCCAGGTCCTGCAGGCCTGTGGCTGTCTGAATTGCCCAGCGTACTGGCTAAGCCAGAAATTTTCCCTTCCCAGGAGAATCTGTCTATTAAAAAGTGTTCGGTTATGACACTGCCTGGTCTTGCCTTCCGTCAGTCCACCTCTGTGTGTAGTTTACAAGGCAGCATCCAGGTAAGTCCTTCCTGTGATATTAAGGTCTGCATCCAATACTTCCCTGCCTTACTGGTTGCTTTCCCCAGTGAAGCTTCATGCTCCCTATTCCCCTATCCACTGGCCCCTGACTGTAGAGGGTTTGTACAGTTCCCTATATCCGTATGGCATCGTTCTGCAGATTCCAGTCACTAGGAAGGCTTAAATAGGGCAAAACACTGCATATTTAGGAACACTTGCATATTGATTCCTCTTGCCTACATGCCAGAACGTTAGCTTGGGCTTCTGTATTTCCTTCCCAAAAGCTGAGGGTGTCTCAAGCACCTAATGTAGAACAGGGCACTAGGTTCTATACCTTGCTTTGGGGCAGGGCTGGGTAACTTATGGCCTGCAGGCTGGATCTGGCCTGCAGTGGCATGGGGGATCAGCAGCACACAGCTTGCCCTGGTATCTCCCCCCTTCTCTGCTTCACACCCTGCTGCCAAGCCCCTAGCAGTACTACCCCTGCTGCCCCCTCCTTGCCTATTGCAGCTCCCTGTCACTTAAATTTGGCCCTCCCCACTGCCACTGGGGAGAGGGATTGGCAGCACACAGCAGACGCTGCAGCAGGTGGCTTGGCCTCTCCAGAGAGGAGTGGCAGCCTAATGGCCTCCTGCTTTAAAAAGTTGCTGACCTCTGCTCTAGGATAAGCCATGACTGGGTTTCTGGGAAAGCCCAGAACCTTTCATGGTTAAAAGGCCATCCCCTTCCTAATGAAACTATTCAGCACTGATGTTGGGGAGAGCGGTTAAAGCCTTGAGAATGGATTGCAAAAAGCAGTAGGAAAGTTCAGTGGTTTTCATGTGGTACATCAGGCTCCTATGTCATGAATCAGACTACTATACTGTGTGTGTGTAGAGGGGAGAGGCAAGCAGGATTTTTTAAACCATACTTCCTTTCCAGGACTATGCTCTTCACACTTAGTGCTTTGTAATGCTGGAGGCGCAGCCCCTGAACTGATCTAAGCCTGCCTTTTCCATACCAATGCCTATTAATTGAGAGCTCTGGATCAGCCAAAGGCAAAGGAAGCTGTGCACCTTTCATTGGAGGTCTCCTGTAGGGGTCCTTCAGCAGCAGCTCTTGTGACTTGCATCTCCCTGCCTGCAGTATCTGGTGTCACTCCCGAGGCCTGTGATCCATCTGTGGCATGGCACCGCACAGCAAGGGCTAAATTAACATGAGAGTTTAATCCTTATACCTTTCAAGCAGGCAGTACTGCAGTGGAGTGTGGCAGGACTGGCAGTGACTTGTTTAACCTCCTCTGCACTCTGGCTTGTTGTATTTTAGGCCTTGCTTTGAATGCTAAAGTGTAGCTCGAATCTGTTTCCAAATGATCTGATCTACATCTGTTTACCATTTGTGTGATCTGTAAATGGGGGATGGATTGCTACTGTATTTATTTAGCTCAATGGTTTTTACTGGCATTTTTTATATTTAATTAGGACCGTTGTGAAGCATATGAACTCTTCATTAAAACAGTTCATACCTGGCTGAATTGTAATGGTCTCTGTTGGCTGTAGATCAATTTGTGTTTAAGACTGTCATGAAACGTCAACTTTAGCTACTGCATTAGTGTAACTTGACCCTCAGTGTAATTTGGGGCTCTGCAAAACCTCAATAAATTTATCTGTGTGGATAACCTTGTGAGCAAGCGTGAGTTGATCTTAGGCCTTCCAAGAAAGTGAGCTCACCAATTATGGGAGGAAGTAAGCAGATGGGAGACTGTGGGTGCATCTACATGTGTGCTTTACTGCAGAGTTGACCAATTAGTTCTGCAGTAAAGCATCACAATCTACACATACGCCAGTACTAAAGCACAGTAAGTTAATTAACTCCACTGTCAGATAGTACTGTCCCTGACACTACTATCTTGCAGCAGAGTCATTTACTGTGCAGAAACGCATGTGTAGATGATGACCAGGACTGCAGTAGTTTGAGCCAGGGCAGAACAGCTTTGGGCTGGCAGCAACCTAGGCAGGAGTGGAGAGTGGGTCAGCCGTATGGCTCCACAGTTTCAGTTCTCTTGTGTCCCAGCTGGCCCTGACGCTTGCTGGTGCTGCCACTGAGAGCCAGGGGCTGACCCCCCGCAGCCTGCTGCCAGCACATGGCTGCTCCACCCCAGCTCAAACTGCTGTGGTCACAGGCACATATGCATGCACTGTGCCTGGGAGCAGCTGACTCTGGCACAAACTGCTGGAGTTTATCCCATGGTCTTAATGGCATGTATACTTGCACCGTGTCTGTCTCTCTTTGTACAATACCTAGTGCAATGGGGCTCTGATCTTGGTTGGTGTCATGGTGTGACTTAAAGACAGGACCTGCAGAGCTTACCCAAAGCAGGTGTGTTTATACAGGGGTGACCTTTTTGGCATATTTCCTGCTAGGTTTATGCCTGTTTGGAAGATAATTCTTGAACTGACAAGGCTTAAATATGCCAAGATTGCCTTGTGCAACAAAAGGTATAAATGTAGAGTAGGGTGGGGAAGCTTAAAGACCACAGTGCTTCTTGTGCGGGCATAAGAGATGGGCACCAAAACCCCTTCCAGGTATGTTCCAATGATCCCAGAAGGACAGGAAAGACTCCAGGGAGGTAGGAACAAACAACAGGAGTGAGAAAAGAGGAGAAATGTGAGCTGGTTAACTTTAGGCTAGAGATGGTATTTGGACTCTCATCTCTTGGGGGCAGCTCTCTAGGGCACTAGCAGAGAGATGATTCCCCTAACCTGATGTGTGACTCTACCACGTTCTGTCACTGGGAGATTCCCTCTGCAGCCCCTTGCCTCCCTTTTCCAAACATGAAGTATCCCACCCCTCTGCTATTCACGAAGGGCCATCACTGCTCCCATAAGCAACATGCTATTGCATCTCTGAGACTGTCTCCTGACAAATAGTAATGCTGGGGCTGTGGGAGTCCTTGGCCAAGTTTTGCTTGGGCTGAAGAGCTTGATTTCCCCAATAATGTAATAAGCTGTGCTGAGTCCTGCTCCAGGCACAAATTCAGGCAGCTACAGGGGTGCATTCAGGCTTCAGACAATGCACTTTCTATCTTCCCTTTCTAAATTTTAATGTGAAGTGTTTGGAATGAGCTACTCTCAACCTCAGCCTCCATTGTCTTGCAGGCATGACAGCACTCAACTGAATGGCTGCCTTGTACCTCAGCGCTGTCCATCCATTAGTCTGTACCTCCAGGCACTATGCAGTCAGCACTTTTACAAGCTTCCTTTATTTCATAAATGAGTGATGAGGGCATGAATGTAAATCCTCAGCTCCAGCCACAATGAGCAGGGGTGGGAAGATGCCCTGGCATTTTATAAAGAAAAGGAGCTTTTACTAGGAGTACTCAGCCAGCTTCCTAAAGCATTTGCTCTAGCGCCAGACAACAGCCCGTCCCATGTTTGTTTTATGCTGAGCCAGCACAGTGGGAAACCTCAGTCTGTGCAATTATGCTGTGGTGAGAGTGGAGGCACCAGGTGAGCTGCACAGACACTGAGCATCTTATTGATGGCAACTTGAGTTGACTTGTCCACCTCAGATGGGGCTGGAGTTCCCAGGGAGCAGATTGCTGGGTTACTGCCCTTCTCACCTGTAATGGGGAGAGGGGGAAGAATCTGTGCTGACATGGACAGCTGAGCTTACATCATTGTGCTTCCTACATGTGGGGGAAATGGGGAGGGAGATGCTTGTTTGCACCAGTTGGTGGCCAGAAGGGTGAACAGAAAGACTCCCTCTTCTGAGAAAGGTCTGTTCAGGCCTCCCACCATCTGTGATGATTGATGAGACAGGCAGATGTTTGGTGTGGTCTGTCTACTTGGTGTAGTCAATCAGCTGGAATTAGCTGATCCTGGTTCTTGGCAAGTGTGGATGGGACACATGTAGCAAGGTGATGGGACAGGCTCAGCTGTATCCTGTGCCAAGTAGGTCTCCTGTATGGAATTTGTCCTGCCACCTAGGAGTCATTTGGCAGCAGGTATTAGAGCCCTGATGATCTGCAGCTTTCTAAGCTAATGGGGAGGGACTGGGATATGGGGCAGCTGGTGTCTTGCTGCCTTTGGTTGCAGAAAGGGCAGTTTGAGCTGTGCCTGGGCACCTTCTTCCTCTCTTGTCTTAACTAATTTATGGCTGGTCCCCAGCAACTGTGAGGGAAAAGACTCCACTGCAGGCTGCTGCTGAATTTGAAATAGTGTCAGACTCAGGTCAGGCCTGAGCAGCTGGAGCTGGAGCAGAGCCAGAGCTGTGGCAAAGCTACAGCTGAGAACAAAAGCTAATGGCACAGTGCTGCTTTTCCTAGCTGAGGCTGCACAGACACTGACCCAGGTCATCTTGGACCTGCTGGCTCAAGCCACTGGACTTTGCAGATGTTTAAAGGACAGCTCTGCTCTGCCATGCAGAGCAGCCTGTGGCCAGGGGGGTGCTTAGCCCCTCCTCTCAGTTTTATCTATGCGATGCCAAGGCAGGGCTCGTAGGGACAAGCAGGAGCTGTTGAGCTACTGTAGGCACTGAAGATGTCCCTTCTTGAGTTTTGTAGCTTATTCTGCCATATGTGTCTTTGTCACCCCATGGTTTGCAGAGCAGACCTCCAGGAAGACCAGCTCAGGGCAGTGGTGGGAGGGAGCAAATGGAGCATGGCAGATCTGAGTGTCTGGGACAAGAGTAGTCCCTCCAGTATGGAGGACCAGGCTGGGGAAATACAGCTCAGCCCAGCCCACCAGGGCTTCCAGGCAGGCAAAGCTTCCTGGGCATATTTCCTGTCTAGAGCCTGGGCACAGGCCTTGCCCTAAGCTCCCCCTAAGCAGCAGGCTATACTCCCAGAAGCAGCCAGGGCACAGTGATGCTTATGGTGATAGAAGCCACGGTCCAGCTCCACTCCTGGGAAAGAGCTCCACCCAGCAGCAATGACAGTGCTGGGAGGGCATCTGTCCTGGGTGTGACTCAGCCAGAAGCAGCTCTGTGCCTTCGGGCTCATCCTGGCGTTGCTCATGCATCAGCCCCTGCTACTCTGTGGGAAAGTGCGTGAGTGTTCACAGAGGGGAACACCGAGGCACAGATGCTGTGAAACAGGGCCGTGGCACAGAGCTCTGGGCTCCTTCTTTGACACAGCTGAGCTCAGCCCAAGACATCTTGGGCTACTTGACAAGGGCAGAAAACAGACCTACATGCTTGCTGTGCCCAGGGCACCTCCGCCACTACTGCCCACAATATTGCCATAGCTCTGAGAACTGCAGTGCCACCTTCCATTGCCACAGGCAGCTACACCCAGCTGTGTCACATGCAGCCCAGCTGGCAGTCCGCCCTCTTTCTTGACTGAGGGTCAGTCCTCAGCCACCTGCTCGTACCTACCTACCACTGAGTCCACAGTACAGAGGGGGACAGGATGGGGCAGTCCCCAGCCTCTGGGCTGGGAATAGGAGGCCTGGTGTCTGTTCCCAGCTCTGCTGCTGGCCTTCTTATCACCACAGGCAAGTCTCTTCACCATCCTGTGCCTTCAATTCTCCTGTGACAGGCTAGGGACAGTGCTTGCCTGACTTTGTCACAGCCCCCTGTGCTGCACAATGCAAGTCCCCATGGCAGAGCTATGGATGGTGATCATAGGAGCTGCCTGGTCCAGGCCTGGCCCCGATCAGTATCCAAGCTTGTCTAGCTGCTGACTCTTCAGTGCCAACCAGTGCTGAACAATCAGGCTCTCTCCAGCTGCCCTGGACTCAGCACTTACTCTGCTTCCACCAAAGCCGGAGGGATTTTGCCAGTCCTCTCCAGGTAGGAGCCTCCCAGGCATCTAAGGCAGGTGTTTGGTGCCCATTGGCACTTACATGCACACACGCAGCCTTTTGGTGTGGCAGAATGTACATGCGGGGGTGGTGACTGCACAGGCACACGCCATGCACACAGCTGCTCATGGGCACTCATCAGTTTTTGGTGCTGGGGCATCTCTCTTCCTCTCTCTATTCCCCTCAGGCTCTGCCCTCCCTCTTTCTGTCCCTCCCACCCCGTTATAGACTCTGGGCAGACAGCTCCCATGCCAGTTGCCACATCTCTGACAGCCCCGTCTCAGCTCCTTCTCCATTACCTGTTTGTCCAGATCCCTCCAGCACATTGGCTGTTGCCTTCCCCACCCCTGTGGTAGCCTCTCCTGGGGCAGCTGTCTCTGGTGTGTCCCCCTCCTCCTCCGACAGCATGTTCATCTCCGGGTTGTCATAGTTGATGTACTGGTATAAGGGTCGCAGGCGCTGTGGTCTCCCTGGGGCAGGTGTAACAGCAGCTCTGTGACACTGTCCCACCCTGTCTCTGGATTTTACCAGCAGGGTGTAGCAGTGCCTCAGCAGGCAGCAGGGCCTAGGGGCTGTCAGCCCTGAGCCACAGAGGGGGAAACGGAGGTACAGCGGGCACAGGAATATGCCCCAAGTTCCCCACAAATCACTATCAGAGCCAGGAATAGAGCAGACATCTTGAGGAGGTGATGGCTTGTGCTGAGGCCTCAGAGGGCCTGGGGGGAGTTCCCACAGATGCCTGAGTGACCCCAGGCAAGCCTCTGTCCTCACAGTGGGCACGACTGTCCTGCCCTCCACACCTTGTGTCTATCTCGTCTCATTAGACCCTCTATGTGGGGGCTGTCTCTCACTGTGCCTGTGCAGCATGGGGTACAATGGGGCCAGGTCTTTTGGTGCTACTGTAAGACATACAATAATAATGCCAGTCCTGAGGAGATAGGGAGTAGGCTTGGACACATGATTCCCTCCCTGGAGCTGGGGATCTCTGCCATGGTGCCCTGCAGGAGGGAGGCAATTGGGGCTCCTGCAGTATAATTCCCCCAGCTGGGCAGTCTCTTACTCCCCTCAGTAGCCCCAAGCTTCCCCCATTGTGGTAGTGACAGCAGTAGAGGGGCAGAAGGCTCCACTCCTCCCTCTGGAGTGGAGATGTGGAAGCAGCGTCTCTGGGTCTGACCCCGCTCCCCTCCAGAGAGCAGGGAAGCCGTCTCTCAGTTGCAGGATGGGATGGTGAGGGAAGGACATGGGGAAGGGGCGTAAGCAGAATCTGGCCCCTGGGTTTGGCCCCCAGTATCTTGGTGGGTTCCTGCCCATATGCTCAATGGTAAGCAGGACTTCTCCCAACTGCAGAGGGTCCATTTCTAGGAGGACATGGTGTCCACGGTACTGCTCATTAGAGTCAGGCATGCATGTAGTCAGGCCCTGCAAGGACCATGCAGTCAGGGGGCAACAGCTACCTGGACTTGAACTGACACTCGCCAGCGCTGGAGAGCCCAGCCTGGAGCCTTGCCCTTCTGCACCAAAACCACAACCTTCCTCCGCTGACCTGAGCTGCTGCCTTAGCTGGCAGCAGTGGCAGGTCTCTTTCTTTTGCTGTGGACCAACCAACTGTGCCTCTAGCAGCAGCTTACACTGGCATGGGCAGTACCTGAAAAGGCACAGCCAGGCACTGGGAGGCATAACTGAGACTAACGTGTGCTTTCTTCCTCTGCCCAAGCCCAGGCCCCGGCCCTGTGGCTGTGGTGACATTGCCTGCACTTACTGTCTGTGCCTGGGGTGTCTGAGGACAGAGCTCCTGCTGCACTGCCTGCGGAGGCAGTAAGATCAGACATGCTCTTCCTTTTCTTGGCTTTCTTGTGCTGCCTGGGGCTGGGTCCAGGCTCGGCACTGGGACCATCCACTTCCTCTGCCCTGGGAGGCAACTTCCTGAAGTCGGAGTGCTGGAAAATGAGGATGTCAGATTTGGCCCTGTGGGACAGAAAGCAAAGGCAGGGAGTGGTGGCCGAGGGAACAAGGAAGGGCACCTCAAGGCAGGAAATGCCTCTTGCTGTCCTCAGCGGCTACCCAGGTGACCTGCCGGTTTCATCTTATGATAATGCAAAGCTGACCTGCTTCCAGCCAGGGTGGAGCAGCCCCCTGGAAAGTCCCTCTCAGGTAGTCAGTGCAAGTCTGCTGAAAGCCTTCTGGCACAATGGGCCTGTCTGTACTACCTCCCTGCTGTGCCCAGGCCATCACTGATAGTCAAACCCTGCCCCCACACCCCTCCCCTCCCTTGGGCCCAGCATGTGGGCAGAGCTCTCCTGAGCACATACCCCAGTCTGAGAGCCTGAGAGCAGCACTGGGGCAGGCACTCGGGACCCTTAAACTGCCTGCTCCATCCAGTTGCTGGGCTCAGGTGTGCACAGGGCACAAGGACTGGGCAAAGCTTAATTCTCAGTGACCATCCTGGGCTCAGCAAAGCTTCAAGCACTCTGCCCTTTGCCTTCTGGCCACTACAGCCCCCATAAGCTGGCAGCCCTCAATGAAGAGGGATCAGCAAGCCCCTCCTCCATGTGCAAACAGGGAAACTGAGGCACAGAGCTGGGAAGTGAATTGCCTATGGGCAGAATTGAGGCAATTGCAGAGCACAGAGAACAGAACCTTGTAGTCCCCTCCCTGGGTGCCTGCTCTGCCCTCGGGGGAGTGTGCTGCTGTTTTGATTTGCCAGCTTCTTCTGGAGCTCTTGTTCAGGTGCAAGTGAATGATGCAGTGGGTGATTCTTACTGTATCCAGCCTGAGGAAAGCAGCCCTGGTTCTGATACCCCTTACAGATCTGCTGCACGTGTCTTCTTCCTGGCATGTTCCCTGCCTCTACTGACCTGTCTACCCCTTCTTTCTCCAGTATACCCCTCCAGCTGACTGAGCAACACAGTGTGGGGCCAAGGGGATTTGCTAGGCGCACCTAACACAAGCCCAGGCACTGCTGACACAGCAGCTGCTGTCTCCCGGGCTACTCGAGGTGAGCTCTGAGGGTCTGGGGTGGCATGGGCATTATGCTGCCTGGTTGACAGCCTAGAGCTCACAAGTTCAAGGTCTAGCAGAAGTGCTTATGGTGCAGCCTGTCAGATTCCAACAAATCTGTAAACTTTGCTAACTCAAGCGCAAGCAATTATTTTGGCTAGAGGGCTGCTTGACCAGGTTTGGTGAGCTGTCAAGGGCCACATGGGTAGCCTCGGCCTTTGACAGGTGCCCTGACCCCTGATTGCCATCTTGAGACCAGAAGTCCCGCCCTCTAACCCATGACCAGAAGTCCCTCCCCTGGCACCCCAGTAATACTCCATTTGGGAGGGGAGGGTTGTCATCTTAGAACCAGAAAAAGACTAAGTCATACACTAAAAGTCAAACACCTACTATACCATATTTTAAGTTTATTACAAAAAATATTTTTGTCATGATTTGTGTTTGCTACTATATATAGAGGTGATTGCATAATAACCCAAAAATAAAGTCTTAGTCTTGAATATTGTGTGGGGAGGGTGTGTGGGGGGGTGGAGTCTGGGAGTCCTGGCTCCTGCTTCCCTGCGGGGTCCCAGGACCTGCACAACAGGGAGTAGCAAAGACACCTGTCTCCAGCATGTGGAGCTTCCCTCCAGTGGTACATGAGTGCAGGAGCTCCATGTGCGCAGTGGGGAGCTCCCCATAACAGAGGCAGGGTGGGCAAATTGTGCTGCTTGCCCCCACGTGCATCACTGGCTGGAGCCACGCGCACCAGGCACCAGTGTCCCCTGCCTCCTGCTGCTGCCATTGCCTGCGGGGGCTGCACATCATGGAGGAAGTATATGGGGGGGCCCACGCCCCCCACCCTTCCTCACACCTACGCCCTGCCCACCCGAGTGCCACACTGCTGCCGCCCCCCTGGACACAGGCTCTGTTCTGCCGCCAGCCCTAGCCCCACACTCCATGCTCCCCACCAGCTGAAGCTTGCCCCTGCCCCCTCCCCTGCCACCTCCCTGCCTGTTGCCTGGAGCGTGCGGGATGCCAGGGAGGCCAAGCGGGTGCTGCAGTGGCTGCAGCAGTGGCAGCAGCAGCTTCACCCAGAAGCTGCATGCTGGCCAGGCCCTTCCACCTACGAGGGTGGGAGTGAGGCACAATAGGGTAGGGTTACCACACGTCCGGCCCCTTGTCCTCCCAACTGGGCAGATTTTTTAAAATGCAATCAAATGTCCTGGTTTTTGCTTTGCCTCTGCTTTTGCTTTGGGCTGGGGGCAGAGGAGCAAGCTGAATGGCTGTCAGGAGATTATGTGCTCTGCGTGTGGGGCCCTGGCAGCTGCTGATAGGTGCGTGTGTGTGTACATGCATGGGCAGCAGGGCTGGGGGGAACAGGGTCTCCAGGTCAGGAGTGAGGGGCTGGGACTGGGAGGGAGCAAAGGATTGCAGGTTGGGAGTGTGGGACACTGGCGGGGGGGGGTACATATTACTGCCCCCTACATAATTAGATACAGTTTCCCCCTCTCCTCCCTCTCCCTCCCACAAGTGTCTTCTTTTTTGAAATTGGAGAGATGGTAACCCTAAGGGGTGGTTATATGTGGGTGCCTCGCTCCCACCCTCGTGGTCAGAAGGACTAGACAGGATACAAGTCATTGGTGGGTGCCACGGGCCGGATGAAAGTGCCTGGTAGGCCGGATTCGGCCTGCAGGCCCTATTTTGCCCACCCCTATGCTAAATACCTTATCCCATAGGGACACAGGTGGCTGCCTCCTCTCCTGTGCAATAGCATGCTTGCACAGTGATCCCTGTGGAGAGGCTGGGGCGGGGGCCTGGTCTGAGTCTGCTCTTTGATATGTGATTATCATGAATGAAACTGAAACTAGTATTTAATGCAGTGGCCATGCAGCCACTGCCCCCTCCCACCCACAGCTATTGCTCAGCCATGTGCTGCAGGGACAGCCCTGCTAAGGAGAGGGTTTCTCCCTCCCCTTCCCATCTCCACAGCCTTTGGCTGCTCCAGTGAGGCTGCCAGCTGTGGTGATATCCTTACCCCATGGACACCAAGTCCCTGGGGCCTGAAACTGCAACACAGTAGCCCAGCATGGCTCAGCTGCCTGGTAGCCCTGAGGGATCCTGGTTCTGGGTCACATCTCACCTGGGCTGATTTGACTGTCTTTGAGTGAATGTCCTCAAGCCGCCAGGGGCTATCTATGTTCCATTGTGCTAAACAGGCACATTGTGTGACCTGGCTCCCCTCCCTCACCCTCATTGCTGGCTCTGAGTGAACTCTCTTATCAGAGATAGAGATATAACATTTCTGGAAATTTTGATGCCATGGAAAAAAAAAAGTGTTTTTTCCCATTTTTCCAGAAAAAAATGGAAATTTTTGGAAAAAGTAAAACATATGCAATATTTATCTTCCTATCTATCTACATTTACTTTACTACTTTAAGAACATACAGTGTATTATGTATAACTGAATTAGCACATAAAATTGAAATGTTTGGTATATTTATGAAAATTCAAAGTATAAATGCCTATTATTTGAATAAAACTAAGGCATTTAAACTAATTATTTGTAATTATTGTTACAGATGGAGCTACAAGCTACTGCACCCTAAGGTACTTAAGCATGTCCTGGTTTTTGCCAGTTCATGAGAACTAGGAAAAAAATAAAAGTTGAAAATAGAAACCTTCAACATTGTAGTAAACAAAAGGAAGTTTTTATTATCTGGACTTAGAAAGTCTCCTCCATACAGTCCACACTCTCCAGAAACAGAAGAAACTCATATTTTTAGGGAAAAAAAGCTAAAATAACCCCATCCCTGTAAGGCTGGAGAAAAAATTCAGCACATGAAACTAATATGTCTTTTAAACAAACAAATATATCTTTGAAATTATTAGCATCACAAGTTTCTTTGTTGAATCAGAGTCAGGTTTAGTTTCTGAAATACCAGTATTTTCTGATTCTGAATCTGAACCTTCATTTTTATCTTCATGGACTTCAGAAAACTGAAGGTTTGCATGGATTGAAACAAGCTTCTTTATTCATTCACAAGGTAGTTTATTTCTTGATTTGATGTGTATATTTCCAACCACAGACCAGTTTCTTTCATGTGCTGCAGAAGATGGAGGAATCTGAAGCAGTTGAGAAGCAAGGGGAATCAGAGGCTGTTATACAATGGCCTTCCAAGCATGTTGCAGGAGGAATATGCTTGGCAGAGTCCCAGTTTGCACTCCTGGTCCAAATACCTGGTGATGTTCTGTAGTCTGTAATAATTGAAAGTACCTTGCCAACATCAATTCCTATGTGTGTTGCTTGTTTTGTAATTCAGTCAAATGCAGTAGCAATGCTATCATCACTAACATTTTACCTTTTAATCTTGGATCCAAAAGATTTGCAGCAGTGTAAATTGGCTGGCAACAAAATTCTTCCTGCCTGTGAAAGAAATCTTTTACTTTTCCGTGTTCTGTATTCGTAAGTGGAGATATACTTATATTGCCAAACACAGTTGATTTTATGTGGGCCTTTAGGTAAGGAACGTCTGTCAGATCCAGATGCAGGGATTGCTGAAAAAAATGGCTTTAGAACAGGGGTGGGCAAAATGCGGCCCATGGGCTGGATGTGGCTCCTAAAAATTTAGAAAATTAATATTTATCTGCTCCTGGCTGCCTGTCATGCAGCCCTTGATGACTTGCCAAAATTCAGTAAGTGGCCCTACGCCTGAAATAATTGCCCGCCCCTGCTTCAGAATCTTCAGGGAGTTCTGCAGCTGGACCCAGAAGACATCGTCATCAAGTACAGTGTTCCTTACGCTTCGGACTACTCCTCAGTTATCGCTATTTCTTGAACAATTTCTTTGTTTTTTAGTAAACTTTCAAATGAGTTCACCCCCCCATCCCGTCTAGTTTTACTACAACATTTGTCTCACCATTTTATTCTTCCCATTCTTTTCTTCCTGCTTCTTCTTAAAGATTGCAGTGACAATATGAGTAAATTTTACATATTTTATAACTTATTTTGCTCTATTATAGATCTTTTGCAGTGTGTCCAGCTTCATGAAAATCATTAAAAAGCAAGGTTAGGTCATGGGAAGCACATCCTAGTTCAGTAATATGTGGATATTTGTCCATTATGATCTCCCAAGGTGCTTTCATATTACTTGTGTTGTCAATCAGCAAAGCAAATACTTTACCACTTGCAATCTTCTGTAGGATTTCACATATTTTACTACTGATATACTCTTCAGTATGTCTGTTTGCTCCTGTTTCAATACTTTTATTAAAAAACTGGTTGAGGTGTTGTTATCACAAAGTTTATGATTCCTTTTTCCCATACATTTGTCCACCTATCAGTAAGTACTGCAGGACAGAGTGCTTTGTTGACTTTTTTGTGCACAGATGACATTACATGTTCAAACTCTTACTATAGGCTACCTCAAAGAATGTCTGCTGGGCAAATGTTATGATGGTGTTAATAATTTAAATGCTGCCTGCCAATGTGCATTTTCAGTGATTGATAGATAATGGCATCCCAGAAGCACAGATTGCTCTGCAAGAGTTTGGTCAATTTTTTCTTGGTTTTCAGGTGTCACCTTGTCTACAAATGAGGTTATTGGGAGTCTTTTGGATACAGTTGGTTGAGATATCTGTTTACCTGATATTGTTGACTGGGAGACACTTTGTGATGCTGATTTTACAGGAGAAGCAGGAGGACTTCTGGATCAAGAATGTTTTCAAGTGCTACTTCCACTGTCATCATGATCTGCTTCATTCAGACTCATGAAAGATTTTTTTTATGTCTGCAAGACACTTCTTACATGCAAGGAAGTGTTTGGTCATCCTGGTAGCATTTAGAAATGCATATTTAATTTGACACTACTGGCAAAACACAGGGGGGTTTTCAGAATGACTTGCAGTTGCAGTGTGGAAATGCTTCCAAATGTTAGAACGTGGTCACACCATATTGCTAAGGGGGAAAAAAAAGAAATAAGTAGTTTAATAGCTAGGTTACATACATAAACACTAAGCTATAGCATGTGAAAAATTTAGTAAATGATGAAGGGGAGCCCTCCTCAGTAAGGTAATTGTGAACCACCCCTTCCCTCAGACCTGACTTCACTGTTAAGATAAGGGTAGAGGGTGATTTGCTTAGAAAGCATCAGATTGGTAGGAACTGCATTATAAATGACATAAATTATGAAAATATACTAACTTAAAATATACCGAACTCAAAGAAATTGAAATGCTTACCTTTTAATAAACAAGAAGTCTACTTTCAGCTCCTTTGTGTTACTAGATGCAGTTTGTTAGGTACTTCTGTGGCTCTCAGGGTCCCCGGGTCCAGGAGGAGGCAGGTTCCATTCCACCACCAAAATCTTTAGGCTTCTTTTTCCTCTGAGGCTTTGCTACCCACAACAGGCCTTTATTGCCATTCTTGCTTGTGTGAAGAAACTGTTAAGCTGCTTGTTCCCCTGTAGCAGGGAGCTGCAAGTGTCTACTCCCAGTCCTTTGAGGGGAGAGGTGACCAGGTTGAGTGGCCTAGTCAGGACTCAGGAGGAGAACATATTTAGGGTGGCTATCAAGGTACCTCAAGAATAGAGGACAGTTATTGTCCCCACCACCTTGAACGTTGCATGCCTCCTGAGGCTCGGGTGGGGCAGCACAGTGAGCTCCTGCAGGCAGCGGTGTTGGCAACAGGGACATGGCAACTAGCAGCTAGCGGGGAGCTCCCACAGGCAACTGTGGCAGTGTTGGTGGCGGGCCAAGCAGAGAGCTCCCATTGGCAGCCGCAGTGGTGTCAGCGGCAGGAGTGAGCCAAGCAGTGAAAAATAGAGGACATAGAGGCATCCGGTTTCATATCAATAGAGGATGGAGGACCAGAAAACCAGACTGTCCTCTGTAAAACTGGACAAATGGCCACCCTACACATATTACTCTATCTCCACCAAACTTGGAAACTCTTGGAAACAGGCAACTGTGGCAGTGTTGGTGGCGGGCCAAGCGGAGAGCTCCCACAGGCAAACATGGTGGTGTCAGCGGCGGGAGTGGGCCAAGCAGTGAAAAATAGAGGACGTAGAGGTATCCGGTTTCATATCAATAGAGGATGGAGGACCAGAAAACCAGACTCAAACTCGTGAATGATCAAAGTCACTGGAGGAAGGAAGGCCCCAGGCAGTGCAGAAGTACACCAGCAAAGGCAGCCCTGGATCCTTCCTTCCTCCTGTGCAGATGGCAGTGCCCCCTGGGGGAAGAATTTTATCTTAGATTTGAGAGTTGTATCACCTCTCCCATATATAGTAATTGTAATGATCTAATACTATAGATTGTCTTACATAAAACATCTTCATATTATACAATTATTAGAAATCATTTGGAGTGAGCAAAGGGCAGCTGCAATAAATAATATTTGAAAACCTTGTCTTAAAAAGCATTTCATACATCACTCTAAAAGAAAACATTGCGTAAGAGAGATTTTTTCAGTTTTTCCCAAAATTTCCAATTTTTCCATTGGAAAAAATGGAAAAAGGTCCTTGGGAAAAAAAATGGAAAAAACCTGGGGGGTTTTCTAGGCCTTCACATCTCTAGTCATAGACCAGCTGGCTAGCCCATGCCACTGCCTCCCTGCCCCCTGCAGATCAGAGGCTCTGCGCTGATGGGAGGTGTCACTGCCTTAATGCCTAACACCTTCAGACCAGCCTAGCATAGCACAGCCCTTGCCTCAACACGATCTCTGAGCCTGGGCAGTGCCCTGCTAAGCCTGAGAACTCCAAGACTAAACAGTGGGGGTTAAATCCCACGACAAAGGGCAGGGCAGCCTCTGAATAGGTGGCTGGTCAAGCCCTTGTTGCAATGCTCACACTACACTGAGCCCAACAGATTCTCTTCCCGCACCACATCAGGAGAAGCCTGCATATCGTGGCACTGGCACTGACTTAGCTCTGATGCCAGCACTCTAGACTATACCCCAGTTTCCACTATCTCCTGCTCTCCTGCTGCTGATTTCCTTCTCTCAGCCTCTTGAGGTCCTTCCTTCCCTCTCCCATCACCTACTTTCTCCTTTTTTAGTCACCTCTGTTCAGCCCCGAAAAATTGAAGAGCCTTGTTTCTTAATTCTAAGCAGAACAAAGATCTAAGCAGGTGTGTAGCAATTCCCCAGCACTGAGATGCCATGTGCCAGCCTCTGGCCTGGATCCCTCCCCCTCCAGCCTTTGTGTTGGTCTCTGCAGCCATTAGGAACAGACCCGTGTGTGTGGCCCCAGCAGGATGCTAGTAGCTGTCTGCTTAGGAGTGCAGGGGAATGTAGGACTTACTTTGTCACCTTGGCTCTGAAGCCAGCAGTCAACAGCCAGGCCTGGAGCATCGAGACTGACCGCAGGGTCTTCAGCTCTGGGAAGAAGTCCTTGTGCTTCTGAACCTCCTCTTCATACAGGTGCGGATGGACAACAACTCCCCGCCCATCCTCATGCCACTGGGAAGAGACGTAACAAGAGGCCATCGTCAAGCTACTCCCCTAGGGAGCAGGAGGGAGTGGGCAGGGCTTGATTCCCAGTGACCATCCTGGGCGCAGCAAAGCTTCAAGCACTCTATCTTTTTGGCCCACTACAGATGCCATGAGCTTGCAACCCTCAATGAAGCGGGGTCAGCAGGGCTCTCTTCCATGTGCAGACAGGGAAACTGAGGCACAGAGCTGCGGAGTGGACTGAACTTCTCTCTTCCAGCACACAGTGTGGACACCAGTTGCCTGGGACTGTTCATTCAGTGCAGTTCTTGGACTCCCCCAAACCCAGATTTGCATTAAACAAGTGCACTAGGACTGGGTATTTCTTGCTTGTGCATTATATCAGGAAACCACTCCACTGTACAGCCATTTGCACAGGGCCTTGGCTGCCATGGTTTGTGCTGGGAGACAAGTCAGCCACTTCCAAGTCTGGGACTGGGTCTCACCTCATAATTAAACTGGCCTGTTTGAGCTTCACTTCGCCAGGCAGCAGCTCAAGCAAACTCTAGGATCTGTGGTGGTAGCTGTCAGCGAAATGAGCATAAAGCCATGTCATGATGGCTCTGTGCTTCAATGAGAAACACAGCACAGAAATCCAGGCTGCTGTTTTCCAGTCCCTGATCAGCAGTCCGGTCCCTCCATTGGCCATACTGAGCCACATCAGCTGAGCTTGGTGTACTTATGAAGTGGCATCCCTGGAGCAAGCTACAGTGGTGGGACACTGTCAGAACAGCCAGCCAACAAGCAAGCCAGGACCTACTCAGCTGTCATGTCAGACAAATTAACTTGAAACACAGACAGCTGGCAGAGGTTCATGGGGCATATCTTCTGACAGGGCACATTTACATGAGATGCTTACTACACATTAGCCTAATAATACTGTGCAGTAACGTGCCAATCAAGAAACGTGGTAATAAGCTACTCTGCAGTGTTATTAGGCTACTGCACAGTAACCATCACAACAAAACGGTGCGCCAGCACTGCTGCACAGTAACTAGTTACAGTAAAAGCTCTGTTAAATGGCATGCCCCAGGAATGGGGTATATTGGATAACAAAATATGCCGGTTAATTGAATGGCCCCAGCTGCCACTTCTCCCTCCGTCCCTCCTGCGGCATTCCTGTCCCTCCTGCCACATCAACGCTGGAGGGCCTGCGGGACAGGGAGGTGGGCCCTGTGCAGCCCTGTGCAGCCTGTTATGCCCCCGGGCCGTGGGGGCTCAGCAGCACAGGCTGCTTTGCCCCTGGCCGTGGAGGCTCAGAGAAACTGGAAGTGCCCCAGTGGGCACTTCTAGTTTCACTTTATCTTACAAGCCGGCATGCCGGTTAGTAGAGCATTCCGGCTTGTAAGATGCCGGATAGTGCAGCTTTTACTGTACTGCATGTTTAGTTAGTACTTTATTAACCAAGTACTAAACTAAATGTGTAGTAACTACTGTGCATTAATGAACGTGTAGACAAGCCCATGGAGTCATAGGGTGAGAAGTGTTTAGTCCAGTCCCTTGCACAGTGCAGGGTGCACTATTCCTATTACCATCACAGAAGCTGATCCATCCTCTTCTGAAGCCTCCCTGTGAAGGAGATTCCACAGCTTCCCTAGGCAGCTTGTCCCACTGTCCTACCTGCTTACCAAAACAGAGCTTTTGCTAGGGCTATTGAAAGACATGATGGCAAAGCACTGGGCAGATTGCTTTCTGGGAAGCAGCCTCTGCCCCAAGGGAGCTGACACGCTCACAAGGAGCTTTTCCAACTCCCAGTCCAGCACCTCAGCTTGAAGAGGTACCAATCCCTCTTCCTAGCTGACGGAGAGGGAAGGAGGGGCATCCCCCTCCCCAATAACACCCTGAGCTCTCTTCATGTGGCAGACTCTTTTAGCACCACCTTCTGCCTCAGACAGCCTTACCTCCAGAGCCGTGATGGCTGGATTGTCCAGAGCTGCTGCCAGTTGGGAGAGGAAGAACCCAGGCATGGCCTTCCCACTGTGCCGCCTCTCACTCAGGCTCCTCACACCAGTGGCCATCACCTGAGGGTACAGGCAGACACAGACTTCAGATGCTTCACCCCTTCAAAATCATCTACTGCACTCCAGGCATACACTGCAGCGGGACAGACTGCAGAGCTCCCAGCCTCCGGGAGCACCATCCCTGCTGGGGAGCACCATCCCTGCTTGCAGGTGGGGACATAGAGGCCTGGAGGAGAGGGGTGTCAAGTGATATGCCCCAGGCCAGAGCTACAATGTCCCTGACACTTTTCTTCTTGAGTATTCTCTATAACCGTGCACTCCCCGCACCCTTCTGCCCCAAGCTCATGTAGCCCAAACCTGGAAATGTGTCAGAAAAGGCACTTCAGGGAGCTGGAGCTAAAGTTGAGGGAACCCAGGACTCGCCTTATTTGCCTCTTGTCCTTCATGTACTTCTCAGGGCAAACACATCACCAGCCTTGCTCCCTTCCTCCTCCCCAGCAACGCCATCCTTCTCTTTCCCACCTCCACAAGCTCTCAGAGTGTCTCAGTCATCCCCATCCCACACTCATCTGCCGCTGGCTTAGCCCTCCTCATAGATGCTCTACTGGTTTCCAGCCCCTGGCTGAATGGCTGGTGCTGCCTGCCCCTCCACTGAGGGAGGGGGCAGACCATGGCAGGAGTATCAGCTGGGGAGACTGAGTCCTGTTTATCCCCTGCAAGAATAGTCCCTGCTTGTTCCTTTTCCTTCCAGTGGGGGACCTGCCCTGCTCCTCAGTGCAGCACCCTGAGAGGTCACATGTAGTCACCCAAAATGTCCTCCAGCAGAATGCAGATGGGCCCTGCCCCATTAGCTGAGGTCACAGGGATGCCTGTTCCCAGCACATAAGACCAGAAGCAAACACTGGGGTCATTCCATATGGCTCTGTGTACAACCCAGGCCTTAGGGCTACCCTGCATCCATTCCTGGGTGAACTAGCACTTATTTGTTAGACACCTATTCCCCTCCCCCCGGCATTCCCCACAATCCTTAGTGAAGGGCTCCAATGGCCAGTACCTGAATACCAGTGCTTGCTCTTATTTCTAGTCTGAATTTTGTAGTTCCAACCCCAGCCAGGGAATCCCATTATGCCTTTGTCTGCCAGACTGCAGAGCCCCTTAGTACCACATTTCTGTTCCCCAGGTAGGTGCTTTGGTGCTGTGGCTGGAGCTCCCAAGTGTCTCCCTGTCAGCTTGCTTTCCCAAGCCTATGGATCTTCCTCGAACCCTCTCCAGTTTGTCACCAGTTAACAACCCCTGGCCTTGCTATGACTAAATCAGAGCCCTACTGTCTAGGCTGTAACACAGGCAGAGCTCATGACAGTCCTGTTCACTTGAAAGGGAATACAACTGAGCTGTGCTAGAGAGAATAAGCCCACCCATGACTGGGAGTTGGCCAGCACGTGGGGGTTTAATGCAGAACTGGGCTGGGGCTTCTGCTATGGGAGAAGAGAGGCATTTAACAGCAAAAGCCAGAGTATCTGTACTTAAAACACAGCAAGGAATTAGCTGTGGTGTTCCAACCCCGCTTCCCTGTTCCCTACTGCTCAGCAGCCTCCTCCATGCCTCTAACATTAGCTTTAGTCTCTTTTTGAACGGCTCTGCTCAGGTCTGTGCTGCTTCCCTCCTAACAGCAGACTTTGGCTAGACAACTGTTAGGCTCCATTTGACTCTCATGCACTGAAGCTTTAGGACAAAGCCTGGAGCCCGCTGAGCCTGTGCAGGCCAAGACATGGCCTTGGGAGCACTCACCTTCTGCCTCCCCAGCAGAGCCAGGTCCTGCCCCAGCCCAAAGACCAGGGGACCGGGCCAGCAAAGGAAGGAGACTCTGGGGGCAGGGGGAGGTGGTGTGCTGGCTCTGCCTTGTCACCGAGCTGGCTCTGTCAAGGGATTTGTACTGGGGGGGAGGGGAAGGCTACAGCCTCTGGCCTGTGTTATGCTGCAATGAGGCCCAGCAGTGAAGGCTGGGAAGTACAGCCTGTGGGGGAGCATGGCCAGCCCATGGGCCTCACCAGGTGGCCCGGCTGGTGGCTACAGCCCCACATTGGCTGCAGCCCCCCCGGGGAGGGGGCACATGCCCTGCTCTCCCCACAGGTATACTCCGGACCCAGACGAGGGGCCACAGGATGGATGTGCAGGTGTCTGTGAACCCACCAGCGTGCCTGGGGCCTCGCAACCAGGGCCCCCAGCAAGGCAGGATGTGAACAAACACACTTGCTCTGGGGAGCGTCACTTCTGTTCACTCGCTTCCAGCACCTTCCCTGGCGCGCCCTGGGAGACGTCCCCCCGCTCCTGCCCCGGGCCACAGGTTCCTCCTGGCTCGCAGTGCAGCAGCCGCACGGTCCCCCTTGGAACTGCCCCGAAGCAGGGCGTGCGTCTCCAGTCCTCACAGCCCCCTCCTTCCCCTCTCCCCGGCGCACCTTCCCAGTGACTTCAGCCCCAGCGTCTCGCCATCTCACGTTAGGGGACAGGTTCCCATTGAAGTGAGTGAGCAGCGCCCCGACCCATGGGTGGGGTCACTGTGACCCCTGATCCTGGAGCACAGTGGTCTTCAACACAAGCACAAGAGCCTGCTACAAAGAGCTGGCAGGGGCAGGGGCAGGGGCAGGGGCAGGGGCAGGGAATGAGCAGCCCAACAGTAACAGGCCCAGCAGGGCACGCTGGCAAACATGTGCTGGGGCTCCCAGCAGGAAGCTGCAGGGAGTTCAGGCTGACAGCATGATCTCCAAGGACTGGCCATCCCCAGGGTCATTGGGAATCACATGGGGTGTCAGCCAGCAAGCTCCAGTACTCTGCATACAAAGTTGCTGGTGCAGGTAGAGTCATAGATGCTGGGGCCAGAAGGGACCTCAACAGACCATCGAGTCCAACCCCCTGCCTGGGCAGGAAAGAGTAGTATGAGAGTGAACACGATAATTACTACAATGATTATCATCATTAGCATTATCGCTAATATTATTTGGCATATCAGAACTGGGGATTTCTGAAAGGGCAGGTATGAAGTCCAGTAAGTGCACATGGTTTTTATGACACGTAGAAAATATCCACACGATTGCGAATGGCTTTTCTAAAATGATATGCTCCAGTTGTGTTAATTTGCTTCAGCATATTGTAGGTGTCTTTGACAACCACAGCTACTGACCAGGCAGCGAGAGCACTCTGTGCATGCTGGCTCCAACCCATCCCTGACAACCCACTGAGGAATATGGGGCTGGGGCATCAGTAGGATTTCTTTGCCTTCGGAGAATGGTGACGTCTGCTTCTCGTCTCCACCGCTACGGACAGTTGGAGTCAGGGTGAAGCACAGTGTCTGCTCTGTGGCTGTTTCTGGGCCCAAGCATCTCTGAAATCTCCCTTCCACTTGCTGATGACACATGGCCACGATTCATGGTGCAGACTGATGACATGGGTTCAGGGTGTGGGAGGAATGTATTTTGCCTTATCTGACTTCATAGGCCCTTGCTGATGATGATGGCTGTGGTTCATAAACTACCCAGAGCACGCTCCAGCAGCAACAGACATGTGGCATAGTGATGCTTCCTTAAATTCCCTGGAGCAGATGAGCTGTACTAGGCTTGCACTGTGCATTAGCTGCTTGCACTAATGACAGGTCTCAGGTATATTCTCTATGTCAAAATGAAGGCATTAAGGCTGACAATGTGATGTGCAGAAATCTGCAACACTTGTGACTTAAGTGATTTCCCCATTACAATTTGTGGGCGAGGGTAGATAGGGGCAGCAGTATCACAAAAAAAGATGCTTCCTGTTGGGGGTCCAGGTAATACTTGCTGAATACTTGTGATTCCATCCAATGCACTGGGGCTGTCTTTTCATATGAAGTCTGTCACTGTGTGTGTTGATACTCTACAACACAGAGCAGTAACCTAAGACCCCTGGAGCCACTGAATCCAACCTGCAGATATGGGGCTTTGGGAGTGTTTGCAATGGGGGACTTTCCTCATGCCATGGCATGGAGAATTGATAGCAGCGAGGGCTTTGGGTAGAAGCAGTGGCAGCAGCAGATGGATCCTAGTACCCACCCACCTCTGACCTGAGCAGGGTCATTCCAGCCTGCAATCTGACAAGGTTGTTGACTGCTGCCCTACAGCCATGTCACCTAAAGCTGTGACAATATTAGACCTCACACACTAAGAAGACTTGGGCTATATAAATTTTAGCTGTTAGACTTACCAACAATACTTCTCAGGAAGAAGGTGGGAAACAGTGCCAATAAACCAGCAGAAGGAGCTACAAAGAGTTATTCAAAAATTTAAAGCCCACAAATGCTATTGTCTCCACTATTGCTGTTCATTCCTTTCCACAGGACAGTCCTCCAGCAATCTGAAGCTAGAAACAGGTGAGAACAAACAGTTTTAATGACAAATGCAGTGCATGGATTAAAGGCAGCACAGACAGCAATTCCTGTAGTGAAGTGGTTTGCCATTGTCAATCCATTGCCATTTGCTATAATATCACCAAACTTTAAGTGCTCAAGCTGAAATTGTCCATGCCAAGTGTCTGCTTCAGAATGATAGTTGGAGTTTTTGGGGGTTTTGTTTTGGGTTTGCTTTTTTGTTTTTTAGGGGGTTTTTTGCAGGGGGTGGAGGGTTGAAGTTTAATATAAAGCAGTTCAGTTGTTTCCAAGAGGCAGAGTAGATAAAATATGTCATCTTGCTCATATTGAAAACATTCTTCCAACTGTTTCACTGAGAGGCTCCAAAACCTCCATACTTTGGAGCAGGGGCTTGGAAGTGGTAGGGATTTCCTCAAGTGTCTGCAGTGTGTTTTTGTCACTCATGAAAATCTGCCCAAATTTGACCTTTCAGTATATCATCTCACACACTCAGCAGAGGCCTGTTCAAGTGGGGCAGCTAAATTCTCAGATGAGTCACTGAGTGCTCTATCCCTTTGTCCCCCCGCCCCAACCCCCCTTCCTGTGTGTGACTGGGCTGCATGTGTGCCATGCCTGCAGAGTGAGTGAGCTTGCTCCATCCTGGGGCTGAACAGGCCTTCCCTTGGTTTCAGGCCTGAGGTAGTTCTGGGGACAAGGTCTGAGAACCTGGGGCTGGTCCCTCCTGTGCTTTTAGTTCGCGCTCTGTTAGCAGGGCGAAATGAAGCAAAATAGAGGATGCAGGATCTAATACCTGGGAGGAAGCAAAGTAAGAGAGATAGCAGTAGCTAGAAAAGTTGTGAGGGGAAAAAAGGAGACAGGACTGGGGTGGGAGGTAGTTAGCACAGCAGAGTAGGGACTCAGGGATGGAGGTTGTGTAGGAGCAAAGGAAGACAGGGGAGAAGAGTCTGGGGATATATTAACATGGACAGTGGAAAAGAGAAGAGCAGAGTAGGGGGGACAAGAGCCAACAGGTGATGTGGAAAAAAGTCAGAAGCTGGGGCTGGGGGAAATGGGGAGGGGAGGGGAGGGAGGGAAAAGGACAGAGGCTGCGGTATGGGGATTTAAATGAACTGAAACATTCCAGCCTTTGTTAAATTATTAATGTTTGGCATGGAGCTGTGGTCCTCAAAGCCTGGCTCTAATGGGCTAGGTGCTTTATTCAGATGGCAACTTGAAACTAAGCAAAAAGGCACCTGCCCCGATGAGGGTCATTATACTTGGGAAAGAGATACCTGGAAATGTAACTTAAGAGTATATTGGGTTGACCCCAACAGTCTGCATCAGTTTAAGTTGCTGGTAAATTAGCAATGCTGCCATAAACCACTTTAAAACAAGATGCATCTACACCTTATGTGAGAACTGTAAGCACCAGGAAGTAAGGACAAAACAACCTGCAATGGTCATTGGTTATATTATTTGTCACCTGAGTAAGGAACTAGCTGAAGGGGAGACATCAGTGGATTGTGCTGAAGTCTTGGGATTAATCGCTTTTTAATATTTCATTAATGACTTTGGCACAAAAAAGAAATGTGCCAAGAACATTTGCTGAGTACACAGAGCAGAGGCACTGTCAACATAAAGAAGGACCAGAATCTTGTGTAGAAGAATCAGGAGGCCTTGAGGACTAAGCCGTCCTAGGAACAGGATTCAATTTAATAAAACAAGTGTGACAGGCTTGCCTATCTTTGCCTGGTTCCTCGGGCTTAGAGAATTGCCAAAGTGATTGGTGGGACAAACCTACTAATCAGAGACCAGCAAAGGAGGAGCCTCAGGAGGAGTCCGCCCCACCTCTATGTTGGGGCGAGGCGAGGAGTGGACCTAATTGAAGACTGCGCTCCACCTCCCCATAATTGGCCAGTCTTCAATCTCAGGGTGGAGCCCCAAAAGGGTATATAAGGATCTGCGTGCACAGCATTCAGGGGAGATGACGAGGGACAGAGAAGAAAGAAGCCGAGGCTGAGGAACAGCTACCCAGGGAGTGCTTCCAGTTGCCCTGAAGAGCCCAAAGACTCTGCCGTTGGACGGGAGTGGCAGGCAGCTGCATCCCTGACCCCTCGCCATGAGACAGCACAGTAAGCCAGTGCAGGCATCGCTGCACAGAGGGTCTGAGAGGGACCGGGACCTTGGAAGCTGCTTGAGGCGGCTCAGGTCTCCAACCCCAGCATGAGGCCAGATGGTGCAGCCATCACTGCACAGAGGGTCAGAGAGGGACCAGGAGCTGGTAGCAGCCTAGCTGCTTGAGGCAGCTGCAATAGGGTCTCCAATCCCAGCACTGAGGCTTCCAGCACCAGTGAGGCGGCTCGGGTCTCCAACCCCAGCACAAGGCTGGCACCAGTGCAGACACCGCTTCACAGTGAGTCATTGTCAGGTCTGAGGGCCCTTGGAGGGGGCGGGGGCAGTTCGGGCCCCAATCCCCTGCTGCTGGGGACGAGGGCCCATGGGCAGTGCAGGCTCTGCAATGCAGTGCAGACCTCTACTGGAGCCCCAGCCCGAGGCGCTGCACGAGGCAGCCCAGGCCTGCAACCTGCTGAGAAGGCCAAGCTATCCGGACATGTGAACAAGCCATGACACCTCAGCACAGGGACTGAGACAGAGCACCTGCTGTAGGAGCTGCTTGGTTAGCTGGGGACAAAACAGTGGAAACTCTTGCTGGACCCCAACTCACTGGGAAGCGTGAGTTCTCGGGCAAGGGGTTTCCCGCTGGGGAGGGAAACAGTGAATAGCCCTATCAGAGGCAGTTTAGGAGGGGGGTATTTGGGATTACCACACCTTACATTTTGGAGAGTTTATTAACTGCTTATTGTGGCTTTACATTTTGGGGGTGCTTACCCATTGATTGCTGAGACATACTTACCCTCTGGGGATCTGTGGGCGAGGTTTCTTTTGTGGGTCTTGGGGGACTGCTATACTTACCTGTTCTGTTATTTGCTGACTTGAATATATTATATGTAAATATTTATCTTTATCACCTATCCAGTTTATTCTATCCCCTCCCCTTTTATTCTGCATCCTGAATAAACCGTGTATATAGTTAAGATAGTGTAGTCCTGGTCTTCCTCTATAGAGACACCGAAGAAGGGGAAGCTGTGCAAGTAAGCTGCAGTTTCCATCTCTAGTACGTACATCCTACTGACCCTCCCCTTCTACTAGAGAGGGGAGTACACCCTCTGGTACACCTGGGTTATACAGGTTACAAGGCCATGCATGCAGGGACCAATAATAGGATTTTCTGCTGTAAGTTTAGGAGCTCATCCTTGGAAACAAGAAATAAGGAGAAAAACAGACCTGAATGAATTTGGGATCACAGGATGATTGTGAGCCACTAATATGATACACCAGAGAGGGAGATAAAATATGGAACCTATGGGACAATGTTGGCACAAGAACAAATTGGTACAAATTTGACATGAAAACATTTAGTCTGGAACGAAGCTGTGTCATCATCAGAGCCGTGATGGTCTGGAAGAGATTCCAGCAGTAATAGCAGAGGCAAAAACATAACAGCTTTTAAGACAAATCTTCATCCATTTCCAAAAACATCCATGAGATGTGGTGGCTGCGTTAGCAGGGACTAGACATAATGACCCAGAAGGTCTCCCCCCATCCGGCATCCTCCCAACAGTAATTATACAGCAATTTTCATCTTCAAAGCATATAATTAAAACCTCCCTCTACCCACTTGATGGGCTTTAAGTAGATAAGTATAAACCAATAGAGACACATTGTCTCTTGCAAACTCAGGTCAGCAGAACTGACTGCACTAGCCCAAAGGTCCAAGGGGAAAAAGCACATTCCCAATACCTTTTGCTGTTTTGCAGAGTCAGCATCTTGGAGCCCCCTCCTGCAAAGTTCTGGGAAATTCTTTGGCCCAAATCCACCAAAATACTTTACCATGTGAGAAGTCCATTAGAAACCAATGGGATGATTTGGATCCTTAACTTCAGGTGCCTGCTAAATCACTTTGCTTGGTCAGGCTGGAGTGCTCAGCATTTTGCAGGATTAATCCCAGGATCCTCATTCTAGAGCTTGGGAAACTGAGGCACACAGCAACAGGATTTCCCAAAGGTCAGACACAGAGTCCTTGCCTGAGTTCTTCTATCCTCCCCATCAGCTCATCAGCAGCAATAGAGATAAACAACTAAACAACAACCTGTCTCTCATTCATTTTCTCCAATCCACCATTTCCCAACTATGCAACCACAGCTCCTTAGTGAGGATCTGCGGCACTTGAGATGGCAGCATTTTCTCCCACCGGTTATTAGCCAGAACCAAGACTGCTTAGCTCCAAAGATCAAATCAAGTGCCTGCAATCCAGCATGCCTGTCTAATATGTGTTTTAATATAGCCAAATGAAAGTTCAGACATCCAAGGACCAACAAGGAAAAGCCAGCCTTAGTAGACAGCAGACCATCCTGGGAAGCTATGACTCTGAAAGAGACCTGGGAATCATGGTGACTAATCAGTAGGGCTGTGCGAAACACCATCATTTCGTTTTGACATCTGTTTTGGCATTTTGAAGGGACAGTGTTTCGTTTCATTTTTAGTTTTATTTTAAAGCACTGTCCCGTTTCATTTTGTCAAAACTGTTTCCCTGTTACAACTCATTTCAATGGTTCATCCATAGGCTATAATGGGGAATCATGAAAATGCCTAAAATGTCATTTGTTGCCTGATTCAGAAGCAACTTGCAGGGGTGGTAGCCTCTTCTGAGGGCATGAAGCCTGCCAAGTTTCAAGGAGATAGATGCAGAGGTTTCTAGGAAACTGCACCTCAGAAGTCTTGAAAGCAAAATCCATGAGACTTGCTGGTAGTGGCAGCCTCCTGTCATTCGGCACGCAGATCTGGGGGGCTTGCACCCCTGGGAGGGCTCGGGGGCTGTGCTGAACTCCTCCCCGGGGTGCGGGCCTCCGGACCTGTGCTGGATGACAGGAGGCTGCCGTTGCCACCTGGGACCAGCGTTGGGCGCAGCCCGTGCCAAGCGCCAGGCTCCATGTGCTCTGTGGGGATGGTGGAGCCGATTGGAGCACAGCCTGGCGGCGGGAGGCAGGCATACACTCTGATCAGCTCCACCGGCCCCACAGAGTGCAGACCAGCAGTGGGAGGCAGGGAGAGCTAGGGGCTGTGCTCTCCTTCCTGCTGCTGAGCTCCATGGGGCTGGTGGAGCCGATCGCAGCACAACCCGGAGGCGGGCAAAGCTAGGGCTGTGCTTCGATCAGCTCTGCCAGCCCCACGGAGCGCAGCCTGGCGGTGGGAGGTAGGGAGAGCCAGGGCTGTGCTCCCCATCGGTTTGAGCTTCATGGGGCTGCAGAGCCACTCAGAGTGCAGCCCTGGTTCTCTCCTGCCTCCCACCACCCGGCTGCTTTGAAACTCAAAACATTTCGAGTGCCCTCATTTAGTTTCAAAGCCATTTTGAAGCTTTTTGTTTTATTTTGATTTCGCCATTTTGAGTTCGAAATGTGTCAAAACAGCTTTGAAACGAAACACTTGGCAAAATTTCACACAGCCTACTAATCAGTACTACGTGATCTAGAAGCACATCCTGCAAGGCTAATTAGATCTTCATCTGCATGTAGAGAGGGAGTCTTTAGTTCGAGTGGGAGGTTCTGCTCCCTCTTTATTTGGGATTGGTGCAACCATCACTGGAATACTATGTCTGGTGGTGTCTGCAGCAGAAACAGGACGCTAAGAAACCAAAGAAGGCTTAAATTAGGAAAGAGCTACAGAGCTGGAAAAAGGACCTTAGAGTGAAAGAATACAGAAGCTCAATCTATTTAGCCTTTCAAAGAGAAGGTTACACGGTGGAAACTGACATAAAATGTTCAGACTCTACATAGAGAGAGGGTCTTTATAGAACAGCTGACCAGTGGTTGTGCTAGAAATGTTTAAAGCAAGACTGACTGTTTTTCTAAGACATTTCTAGTTCAAACAGGGATTAATGCAGAGCGGTCCTCTGGTCTGTGTGCTGCAGAAGTTGGAATGGATAATTGAAAATGGTGCCTCCTGGCTTGATCAATCTCTTGCAGCCAGAGGAATAAAGAATAACCACTGGTTGAAAGCAGCTGTGTCCAGCAGTGCTGCCTTGCAAGGCTGATTTTAGGACGGAAAATACTGAGCATCCTGTCCTACTGGCTCAGTGCACACTGGGACATTGGAGGAGGTTGGATTGGATGAGGCCTTCTTCAAACAGCTAGCTTAAGTTACATGCCTTGGTTCTTATGGGGGACTTCAATCACCCTGACATCTGCTGGGAGGACAATACAGCAGCGCACAGGCAGTCCACAAAGTTTTTGGAGAGTGTTGGGGACAACTTCCTGGTGCAAGTGTTGGAAAGAGCAACTAAGGGACATGTTCTTCTTGACCTGCTGCTCACAACAGGAATGAATTGGTGGGGAAGGTAGTGGTGGATGGCAACTTGGAAGGAAGGAGAGCAGTGGAGTGTAGACTCTGGTGCTGCATATGAAAACTGTGAAAGTTTGGACAGTGTCTCTTGCACAAAAATGCAAAGCACTGGCTGGGGCAAGGCTGGGCTGTGGTAACAAGGCTGCCATAAGAAAATCAAACTCAGCCAATGGCTTGCAACTCATTAGGCATCGAGACAGTGGAGTGCTTGCTGGTACCCAGTACCAGACCCATGCCATTCTATATATATAAAGGGCTTAGTCCATCTGTTGGTGTCTGTCCGTAATGCTCTTAAGGGGGGCATGGCTCTTGGCAGGGTGTGGCTGGGGCAAGGAGGGGCGGGGTGGGGCTCTAGTGGAGCAGGCCAGATGGATACAGAGGGGGGGAGTGGCGCGGGGCCAGATGCAGAGTGGCTGGGGGGAAGGTGGTGGCGTGGGGCTGGACGCAGAGTGGCAGGGGGGTGGCATGGGGCTGGAGGCAGAGCTGGGGGGGGCGGTGGCACAGGGCTGGATGCAGAGGGGGTGGCATGCAGCCAGATACAGGATGACAGCTGTGTGTGGTGGTGGCTGGTGGCAGCAGTTGCTGTGTGCAAGCTTCCCCGCTTCCCCGCCCCACATCCCAGTCCTGGGAGGCAGTGGCGGCGCGGGGCAATGGGTGGTGGCACTCCATCCCCATCTGTCCCCTCCATCATTCTTGATAGTCATTTTACTAGTAAAACAATAAAAGGAATGGTTAAAATTGTTGGCAGAGACCTAATGCACTCATCACATGTGTTTCCAAGCTAAGAAAGCCAAAGAAAAGGCTGAGCCAGTGTAACTAGACAAGGCAAGGAAACAACATATGCATTTCAATTGAACTAGGAGCTAAAAAAATCAAAAAACTAAATATGCATCTTAAGAGAAACCTGTAACAGGTACAGGAAAGATGTCCTGTATGTGACATGCTCAGACTTCTCAAAACAGGCATCCAGTGTTTAAGGTGTTACAAATGTCTCAGTCATTCAATGTATGCCTGAAGTTCTGCAAATAGCCCATGACTGGTACAAGCTATTGCAAATTTGCCTCATTGATAAACAAATACCCAAAGACTGGTCCGGTGACCAATGCCTGTAGGTATCCTGTTTGACCACTCCAGACTCATCACCTGTAACTGACCTATAATTGCAAGGGCTGCAGAAAACCCCAGCCTTCACACCTAAAAAAATCCAAAAACAGGAGCTAGGCAATTTAACAATTGTAATATGATGGTTACCCTTTCCCTGTCTGTTTTGTTCAGACGTTAATTGGCAAACTATCAAGGAAAAATGCTTTGAAGCTATACAATTAAACAGTATAAGAACTACGTAGATTTGCCAACAAGGTGTCTGCAGTCCAGGGAAGACCAAGAAACCATCCTGCCATCCACTGTACAAGAACTGCTTCCTGCCTGCATTGGGTAAAGATCTCTTTGCAGCTAAGTTAATACAAGGACTAATAACTATTCATCGGTCACGTGTTGTGTCAATTCAGGGCACTCCTACTTCACTGTCAGGGTGGCTAGGATCTGGAACCAACTTCCAAAGGAAGTGGTGCTGGCTCCTACCTTAGGGGTCTTTGAAAGGAGGCTCGATAACTACCTAACTGGGGTCATATGAGCTTAACTTAGTGGGAGTCATATGAGCCCAGTATTCATTCCTGCCCAGGGCAGGGGGTTGGACTTGATGATCTGTTCAGGTCCCCTCCGACCCTAAATCTATGAATCTATGAATTCTTAGAGCAATAGGTTTAATAACCTACTTTAAGTGCGACACCTGGAGTTCATAAAAGCAGACACTAACTCACTCAGGAAACTCATGGACAGGATTCCCTGGAAGGCCAGTTGGAAGAGGAGAGGAGTCCCAAATTGCTGGCTGTACTTTAAAGAAACTTTACTGAGCATGCAGAAATGAACCAACTTGGTGCTCAAGGGAAGACTAGCAAGAATGGCAGAAGACCAGCTTGGCTTAGCAGGGAGCTCTTCAATAGTGGTGATGCGTAGGAGGTGCATGTGCACCCCCTGAGAGTGCTGGTGCACCCCCGGACAGCCGCGTTCCCGGGCAGGGGGACAGGCGAGAGCGCTGGTGCCCTACCTGAGTGCACTGGCTGGGGAGTGTGCCAAGAGAACCAGTCCCCCTGTAGCCAATCCCACTCACCTGGAAATGCCAGCGGCGTGCCCAGAAGCGCCAGTGGTGCGCCACTGCCAGTTGTGAGTTGTCAGGATTGGCTGCAGGAGATCCCCTCCCCCAGTTGCAGGACTGGCTGTGGGGGACAGCCCCCCCCAGTCTGCAGGATCCACCGTGAGGAGACCTCCTTCCCCAGTCGATGACTGTCCCCTGACTCAGGAGGCACCAGTCGTCCATGCTCTTCGGTGAGCTAAAACACAAAAAGGAAGCATATAAGAAGTGGAAACTTGTACAGCTGAGGAGGAGTATAAGAGTGTATGTTGCTCAGGCATTCAGGGATGAAGTCAGAAAAACCAAAGCATAATAGGAGTTGCAGCTAGCAAGGGACATGAAGGGTAACATGAAGGGTTTCTACAAGTATGTCAGCAACAAGAGGAAGATCAGGGAAAGCGTGGATCCTTTACTAAATGAGAGAGGCAAGCTAGGGACAGAGGATTTAGAAAAGGCTGAAGTACTTAATGTCTTTTTCACCTCAGTCTTCACAAATAAGGTCAGCTCCCAGACTACTGCACCTGGAAGCACAGTTTGGGGAGGAGGTGAGCAGCCAACTGTGGTGAAAAAGCAGGTTAAGGACTATTTAGAAAAGCAGGATGTGTACAAGTCCATGGAGCCATGAGGGCACAGATCAAGCATAGTCTATGTTTGCCTGGCAAAGGAAACACCATGGCCATGGAGACGATCTTCCTAGCCAAGTGCAGGAAGTCAGCGGGGGTCAAAGGATCACAGCAACATAAGCGTCCAAATGCTTCTTAAAGGAGTCCAGAGTAGGTCCTTGCACCACCTCTGGAGGGAGTCTATTCCAGGCCTTGAGGGCTCAGACAGTAAAGAAGTTTTTCCTTATGTCCAGCCTGAAACAGTCATGGAGGAGTTTATGACCATTGGTCCTTGTTATCCCTTGGGGCGCTCTGGTGAACAGACATTCCCCCAGATCTGATGAATACCCCTTACATACTTACAGGCAGCCACTAGGTCATCCCTGAGCCTGCACGTTTCTAGGATAAAGAGCCCCATGGCTCTCAGCCTCTTATCATAAGGCCTATTCTCTTGCCTTCTGATCATGTGTGTGGCTTTCCTCTGGACTCTCTTAAGCTTCTCAACCTCCTTCTTGAATTGTGGAGCCCAGAATTGGATGCAGTACTCCAGCTGTGGTCTCACCAAGGCCAAGTACAGTGGGAGGATGACATCCTGAGATTTACTTGAGAAGCATCTATAGACGCAAGCCAAAATTTTGTTCACATTACCAGCTGTGACATTGCATTGGTGGCTTATGTTCATCTTGTGGTCAATCATGACTCCCAAGTCTCTTTCAGCCATGGTGCTAGCGAGCGTAGCACTGCTGAGCCTATAAGTAAGCTGTGGGCTTTTTATCCTGAGGTGGAGTACCTTGCATTTTTCAATATTGAATGTCATCAGGTTTATATCTACCCACTTACTAAGCTTATCCAAGTCAGCCTGGATCACGAACCTATCCTCAGGTGTAGCTGCTATGCCCCAAAGGTTAGTGTCATCGGCAAACTTGGCCAGTGCTCTTCTGACACCAATGTCTACATCACTGATAAAGATGTGTAGCATTTGTAGCATTTAAACTATTTTTTTAGTATAGTTAAATCTAGCACAAATGTAATAATTCAATTTCTGTCTTTTAAAAGGTAGCTGCTTGACTATATTCTATGATGCTTCCAGCTTGAAACAAGTGAATAAACTTTGTATGCGCTGGGCAGGAGAGAGATATGGGGAAGGGGTGAATAAAGGGTGATTAGGAGCTTTCATGAGAAAAGGAGAGAAAATGTAATTGTTTATGTAAGCAATAAGGCACCAAAGGTGTAAACCACTAGCCAGCAACTACCTAACAAACAGCTGAAGAATCCCTTTGAAGCTTAAGGGCATAAAAGAGATAACAGAAGCAGAAATGCTGCCATGTGGGCAACAAGAAAGCTTCAAGGCTGAGACCCATCTTTTACAACTGTAGTGACCTCAATGTAAGATAAAGAAAAGACAGATGCAGAGAAGCTGCTAGAAACACAGACTAAACATGGAAAAACCCCAAGAAGTAAAACAGAGACTGAAAACCATATATAAGGAAAACACAAACTATGTCAAGCTGGGTGAGAAATCTTCTGTCTTCCTTCTGGAGCACAGGCGCGCCTGCTTCTCACCTCGCTCCAGCTCACTACCATCATGAGCTACAACATCTCAGCTACTCAGTGAACACAGGGTCGGCCACCCCGTGTTAACACTGAGCAACTATTGCTGGTAACTATATCTTGTGTCTGTCTGTATGCATAAAATGGTTGTTTTGTGTGTGTAATGATGTGCATGGTGTTTTCTGTGTGTTTGTATAAATGATGTATCAAAACCTCTATGTCTAACTCATGTAATCAATAAACCTGGCATGCTGCCTTATCCCCCTTTATAAAGCCGCGCTTGTAAAGTAAGCAATTGGCAATTTGTGTAACAGATGTTAAACAGAACTGGTCCAAGGACAAAGTCTTGGGGGACACCACTCATCACAAAGAGCTATAATGATTCACTTCCATCAACTACTACTCTCTGGGTCCAACCTCAGAGCCAATTTCCCAGCCGTTGGACTGTGATGTAGCCAAGGCCACAGTTGGACAGTTTTTCTGTGAGGAAATCATGGGACACCAGATCAAAGACTTTTTTAAAGTCCAGATATATGATGTTAATCTCTTCTCCCTTGTCCAGGTGATATGTCACCTGATCATAGAAGATGAGATTGGTCAGGCAAGACCTACCTGCGACAAACCCGTGCTGGCTGTCCCCCAGGATTTTGCCATCAGCCAGCTTATCAAGAAGGGTCTCTTTGATAATTTTCTTCAGAATCTTACTGGGGATTGAGGTCAAGCTGATTGACCTGTAGTGTCTCAGACGCCTGCGGAGGGTTTAGATTGAGCGTGTGCTCGGGGGTAGAAAGGTAAGAAAGATTTATTGACTTAACAAAAACACAGCTACACATAGTAACAAGACAAATGATGACAGACAAAAGCAAGTTGCATTGGCAACTTATCGGCAGTCCCTCTGATGCCTGATACACAGCATGCTTCTCTTTTCACAAAGTTTAGCGAGGTTAGGCGTCCCCGATCAGCACTGTCTGAGGGGTACTGGGAAGGACCCTGGAATGCAGTTTTGGGCTCCTTGAGGTCCACGGGCCCACTGATCTAGGCAACAGCTAACTAATCCTTTTCACAGAGCTGCATCTTTCTTCTGAATGGTTTCTAGATATTTTAGCTAATTTATAGCCTCTGAAAGACACTGATAATGTACAACCACTTAGATTCATTTTTTTTAACTGTCCTTAGACTGACCAATAGCAGTACAAGCCTTGCATTCCTCTGATAAGGTAATTTTAACTATGCCACAGGGGCTTTACTACTTCTAGGCTTTGCTAAATTTACTAGGCCTTACTTTATACAAGGCCTCACTACATCTTAAACTATCATTAGGCTTTTAGCAACAACTTATAGGTTAATATTTAAACAAATACAGAAAAACACTTGGTTTAATTTTCATAGAGCCTTCAGCAAGCACTTTTATTACACAGACATACTTTTCAGCTACCACATGTAGTTCCCTGGATCTACTTTCTGCCCTTTCTTGAAGATGGGTACCACATTAGCTTTCTTCCAGTCTTCAGGTACTTCACATGAGCGCCACAAATTTTTTAATATTTTTGCCAATGGTTGGGCTATGACATCTGCCAGCTTCTTGAGTACTCTAGGGTGTAATCTGTCAGGGCCAGCTAACTTAAAGGAACACATTGAGAGGCTGGACACCTTCACAAGGTCTACACCGATGGTGGGTATAAATATGCCCTCACCTTGGCTGTCCTGTGTCATGCTAGGCAGGGTGGTCCCTTTGGGGTGATGAAAGACTGACACAAAGTACCCATTAAGCAGGTTGGCTTTTTCCTGGGTGTTGGTTATCAGCTGTCCCATTTGGTTCAGCAGGGGTCCAATGTTACCTTTGCTTTTTTCCGACTCTCTACATATCTGAAAAAGGACTTTTTGTTATCCTTGATACATGAAGCCAGATGGAGTTCAGTTGCAGCCTTGGCTTTCCTGGTCTGCTCCCTGCAGGCACAGACCAGTGCAGAGTACTCCTCCTTGGTGGTTATTTCAGCCTTCCATCCTTTATAAGCCTCTCTTTTTGCATCAGTCTTTCATAAGTCCCATGGGACGCCCATGCCTGCTATGGGACAAGGAGATCCGGGTGATGGGGATCCCCTACCCTCCATAAATGCTGACCTCGTGAAGGAACACCTTGAGAAGCTGGATACCTTCAAGTCAGCCGGCCCTGACAATCTGCACCCCAGGGTACTCAAGGAGCTGGCGAGCGTCATAGCCCAGCCCCTGGCACGGATCTTTGAAAACTCCTGGCGCTCTGGTGTAGTGCCTGAAGACTGGAAGGCCAATGTGGTGCCGATCTTCAAGAAAGGGAGGAGAGTGGATCTGCCTAACTACAGGCCCATTAGCCTGACTTCTATCCTGGGGAAGATCTTAGAAAAGTTTATTAAGGAGGACATCCTTGATGGACTGGCCCAGGCTAACATCCTAAGGGATAGCCAGCATGGGTTTGTTGCGGGTAGGTCTTGTTTGACCAATCTCATTTCCTTCTATGACCAGGTGACCTATCACCTGGGCAAGGGAGAAGAGATTGATGTCATATATCTTGACTTCAAAAAAGCTTTTGATCTGGTATCCCACGATCACCTCTTGGCCAAACTGGCCAGTTGTGGCCTTGGCTCCACCACGATCCGCTGGCTGGGAAACTGGCTCCGTGGTCGGACCCAGAAGGTTGTAATCGATGGCAGTCACTCATCGTGGTGCCCTGTGACCAGTGGGGTCCCTCAAGGCTCTGTCCTGGGAACCATCCTGTTCAACATCTTCATTAATGATGTGGACACTGGAGTCAGGAGTGGACTGGCCAAGTTCGCCGATGACACCAAACTTTGGGGTAAAGCATCCACGCCAGAAGATAGGCGGGTGATCCAGGCTGACCTGGACAAGCTCAGCAAATGGGCGGACAAGAACCTGATGGTGTTTAACACCGAAAAATGTAAGGTTCTCCACCTTGGGAGGAAAAACCTGCAGCATCCTTATAGGCTTGGCAGTGCTACGTTGGATAGCACTACAGAAGAAAGAGACTTGGGGGTCATCATTGACCACAAGATGAACATGAGCCTGCAACGCGATGCTGCGGCTAGTAAAGCGACCAAAATGCTGGCGTGCATCCATAGATGCTTCTCGAGCAAATCCCGGGACGTCATTCTCCCGTTGTACTCGGCCTTGGTGAGGCCGCAGCTGGAGTACTGCGTCCAGTTTTGGGCTCCACAATTCAAAAAGGATGTGGAGAAGCTTGAGAGAGTCCGGAGGAGAGCCACGCGCATGATCAGAGGTCAGGAAAACAGATCTTACGATGACAGGCTGAGAGCCATGGGACTCTTTAGCCTGGAAAAGCGTAGGCTCGGGGTGATCTAATGGCCACCTATAAGTTTATCAGGGGTGACCACCAGGATCTGGGGGAACGTTTGTTCACCAGAGCGCCCCAAGGGGTTGAACGGTCACAAACTCCTGCAAGACCATTTCAGGCTGGACATAAGGAAGAATTTCTTTACTGTCCGAGTCCCCAAGGTCTGGAACAGTCTGCCAGCGGAGGTAGTTCAAGCACCTACATTGAACACCTTCAAGAGTAAATTGGATGCTTATCTTGCTGGGATCCTATGACCCCAGCTGACTTCCTGCCCTTTGGGCAGGGGGCTGGACTCGATGATCTCCCGAGGTCCCTTCCAGCCCTAATGTCTATGAAATCTATGAAATCTATGAAATAGTAGGTCCTCAAGTTCCCTGCTGAGCCAAGGGGTTCGCTGTGCCCTTTTGCCACCCTTCCTCCAAGATGGGATGAACAACCCTTGTGCTGTTAGGATCGTTCCCTTGAGGAGCAACCACTCCTCTTGGACTCCTCTTCCTGTTGAGTCATGGACCCTTAGGGCCTCGAAAATTAGCCTCCTGAGCTTGTCAAAGTCAGCTTTCCTAAAGTCGAGGACTTCTGCATTGCTGACTGACTTGCTAGCTTTGTGATGGATAGTAAAGGTGATCAGCTCATGGTCACTATCACCCACCTTTCCATCAGTTTTTAGGTCACATTTCTAAGCACTTGGAGGAGAAGAAGGTGATTGGGAACAGTCACCAAGGACAAGTCATGCCTGGCCAACCTGATTGCCTTCTATGATGAGATGGCTGGCTCTTTGGATGTGGGAAAGACCAGTGGATCTGGTATACCTCGACTTTAGGAAGGCTTTTGTTATTGTCTCCCAAAACATTCTTGCAGGCAAGCTAAGGAAATACATGTTGGATGAATGGATTGTAAGGTAGATAGAAAACTGGCTGGATCATCAGGCTCAGATGGTAGTAATCAATTACTCCATGTCTAGTTGGTAGCTGGTATCAAGTGGAGTGCCCTGGGGGTCAGTCCCGGGGCCAATTTTCTTCAATATCTTCATCGATGACCTGGAAAATGGCATAGAGTGCACCTTCAGCAAGTTTGCAAGTGACACTAAGCTGGGGGGAGTAGTAGATACGCTGGAGGGTAGGGCTAGGATTCAGGGAGACCTAGATAAATTGGAGGACTGAACCAAATACAGTTCAATACAGACAAGTGCAAAGTCCTGCACTTCAGACAGCATAATCCCATGCACCAGTATAGGCTGGGAACTGACTGCCTGTGCAGTAGCTCTGCAGAAAAGGAACTGAGGGGTTACAATGGACAAGAAGCTGAATAGAAGCCAACAATGTGCCCTTGTTGTGAAGAACGCTTATAGCGTACTGGGCTGTATTGGCAGGAGTGTTGCCAGCAGATCAAGAGAAACAATTATTCTCTAGTCAGCACTGGTGAAGCCACAGCTGGAACACTGGTTTTGGTTCTCCCACTACAGAAAGGACCTGGACAAATTGGAGAGAGTCCAGGAGAGGGCAATGAAAATGGTGAGGGGGCTGGGGCACATGACTTCTAAGGAGAGGCTGAGGGAACTGGGTTTGTTTAGTCTGGAGAAGAGAAGACTGAGAGGGGATTTATTAGCAGCCTTCAACTACCTGAAGGGGGGGGGTTGAAAGAGGATGGAGCCACACTGTTGTCAGTGGTGGCAGATGACAGAACAAGGAGCAATGGTCTCAAGGTGCAGCAAGGGAAATTTAGGTTAGATATTAGGAATAATTTTCTCACTAGAAAGATAGTAAAACACTGGAACAGGTTACCCAGAAAGGTTGTGGAGTTTCTATCCTTGGAGGTTTTTAACACCTGGTTAGACAAAGCCCTGGCTGGGATCATCTAGTTGGGCACTGTCCTGCTTTGAGCAGCGGGTTGGACTAGACGACTTCCTGAGGTCCCTTCCTATCCTGATTTTCTATGATTCTGTGAGGTTTGAAAGGAAAAGAGGTCAGGCCCAACATGCAAGTGCAGTGCAGTAAGGTGAATCCACTCGAGTGGACTTAACCCCGCCCCCCCCCCCCCACAAAAACATGGAGAAACAATTTCTCTGAGCAAACAGCCTGATGACACAGCTGCAGAATGACTTCAGATGCCTGGTCCTGAAACTGTCTGGCCTGATATCCAGTGTTTGAAGAAGCTTAGAGCCCAGGAAACTATTGCAAAGCCCCTGATACATGTGGTTCACGAGAATGTTTCTGCCTTTGGGAAGTACTTAGAGCAGCTTAAGACGGGGGTGTCAAACTCACCTTGTGCCTCAGGCTGGATCCGCCTCATGGCACAAGGAACTTACTGGGGCAGCAGCAGCAGCAGCTCTGGGTCCAGATACTAATTGACTGCTTGTGTCACATGATACTGCTGTTGCCCCCTGACTGGCTGACACAACCCCACAGAATCTTTACAATGGTTTCACAACCACATCTGGCACAATTGCCTAAGTGGACACACACTGGCACAAGCACTTTGGACGTATTCTTGTGGGGGGGTTGCAAAAATGTTGGTGTCTTGCTACAGAACTCAGAGATGTGAGTTCAGGCCTTGTTCCATGTATGTCAGGTCCATGTCCTGCTAACCCAGCTGTTACTGGACACTTGGTTGTCCTCTGGGCTGAGTAGGTAAATGCTGGCTGGATGGGACATTAGCTGCACTGCTCTTGTGTGATGCTCGCTACAGAAAGTGGTGCCCTGATGGACCTTTGACCTTTTGTTTCTCTCAAACAAAGAGCCCCCTCTGGGACTGCTTGTGGCAGGTGAACAAATGGCACTGCTGGGAGGGCTGGAGATTAAATAGGAGCAAATGCTCCTTGTGGTCTAATCTGTAATTGGATTATCCCTCCCAATTAGGTTAATTTAGAATCTAGGATGGGGTGGTCTGTCTGATTCAGCCTCTAGATTAATTGCTAAAGCAAAGAGGTTATCAATAGATTAAGCCACTCAGGTCATGCAAGTAAGATACCACAACTTCACCTCTGTTAATATGCCCAAGAAAAACAGCTCAATAAAACAGCGCAACTGTCATTGTACAGGGGATGTTACATAAGGTCTTTGGGGGACAGTCAAAGTAGACAAGGGAGGTGGTGCTTCCACCCTGGGACCACCCTGATGGTTTTCTCCCCAACAGGACCATGCCCAGAAACATTATTCACACTGTTATCCCCCTGCCCATTTCTCAATCAGTGGTGGGCTCCTCTTTTCTTTATTTAAATTTATACATGCTACTTTTCTTCGGTCTCCACTTTTAACAGATTGTCTGACTTACTTGACAATAAATCAGCATTTCTTTCAGTTCATTCCTATAGCATTAGTGCAGTTATTGTAGTTTCTTGTTTCACACTAGTGCTCTGACCCCCCTCGTGCCTGTTTATCAACTAGATAGTTGACTGAAGCATTTAGTAGGCCCTTCACTTTGTGATTTACAGTTACATGACTGTCATGTACCCATAAGAAGCTACACACAAGTCTTTGGACCACGCATGCTAATCTTACTTTCAGTACAGGACCCAGGCCTGCAGGACCGTTACTCGTTACAGCAGAAGTTGCCAGAAGCTACACCTTCAAGTGTTTCCTCAGATTTTCCCCTTGCTCTGCTCTGGGTCTTTTTTTTTCCAGTGCTGTCCCCTGCCCAGCACAGGAGGACAGTCACACCAGCTGAACCAGGTCAATAGCAGTGCCCATACAGCAGTGATAGGACAAGAACCCTTTGCCAACTTTACATCTGATTCATCCTTGCCAAGCCTCAATACTGAGGGGCTGCAGCTGTTGTGCCTGGAGTAAAGGTATCTCTTTATGCATCCAGATGTGTTAGAACAGGGCTGTCCAGCTGGTGGCCTGTGGATTGCATACAGCCTGCCAGTGACTGAAGAGAGGCCTGCAGGGCTTGGCAGTATGGCTGCTGGAGCTGCTGTGTTGGCACAGCTCCAGAACCCAGAGGGAGAAACACTGCTGCCCCAGGCACCTTACCTGCCACTGAATTTGTGGTCTCTGGTTGCCACTGGTGGCTAAAAAGAGCAGCAAGGGGAAAAGGTGGCAGAGGGGTGGGGGCTGGGTGCGGCAGGTAACCAGCAGTAGCATTCATTGCCTGGGTCATGGAGCCATGCCAAGAAGCACTGCTCTGCCGCTGGAAGTGGGTCATCTTGTCCATGAGAATCTCTGCAAGCCAGATCCAAGCCACAGCACCAGGCAAGCTGGATACAATAAAAGCTGTTTGCTACAGGAGGCGATTTCCACAGCTCATTTGAACCAGTGAGAGCTAGTTTCAGTTCTGTCATGTTCAACGGAATTCTGTCCTCTGAGTCCCCCAGGAGGGTGTCACAGTAAGACCTTTTCACCACTGGAGCAAATTCCCATTGCTCAGCTGTGCGTCAAAGAGAACACAAACCTGCTGGTGAAAGCACTGACCTATGAGCTACTCAGCCTTAGCTAAAAATAGCCAAAGGGCCAGAGGAAGCCATGGGCAGCATGGGTGTCCTGCTGGGCAGTGGAAATGTGCAGAGGCAGGGAAGGCCTGGCTACTGCAGGAGCTAGGGGCTGCCAGGGGAGTTGTGCTAGCAAAGCCCCATGTGATGTTTCAGCCATTGCAGGCTCCTTTCCCTGCTCCTAGGAGGCAACATCAACTGGCAAAGTGCTTAGACCTGCACTGGTCAGAGCAGAGAGTGTGTGAAACCAGTCCTATCTCAGCACAGGAGCAGGGGACAGTTGGTGACTTTGCTGCCTGTCCTTGTGCATGCAACCCACAAGCAGGTGTGGTGCGTAACACTGCACTATTGAAGTACAGTTTATTTTCATGAATTGGCTAGAAGGTAGAAGGAAAGGCCCTGGGGCTCTGTCCTCCTGCACCTGATGACCAGGGATCTGGGTTTTCCATTTCCCATGGAAAGAATGGAGAAAAATGCACATTTCCCTGTTTCCTGGAAGAAAATGTGGATTTCTCATCTTAGTACAGAAACCCGCAGATTTTGCAGTTTTGCAAAGAGCTCTCTGCAGGCTGGCAGAGTTCCAGCCGGCTGGGGGCTGGGAGGGAGCGGTCAACCAGGCGGTGCCATGTGAATGTATATGCACAAGGCTGCCAGGCAGCCTGGAGAGCGGCTCCCACAGGTGGGGGGAGGGGCGGGAAGTGGGTCCGATAGGGAGGGGGTTGGGCAGGGTTGGGGCTGCTGCCCGGCTGGGCAGTGTGTGGGGATGGGGCTGGAGGCTGCAAGTGGCTCATCTGGAGAAGTGGGGGTGGGGCCAGCTGCCAGCTACTGGCACGCTCCCAGGGGGGCAAAGGGGACCTGTGTCCCCCAGATCTGTGCATGGGGCAGGGGCAGGGGCGGGCACAGGGCCTCCACAGCTGGTGCTGCAGGGTAGAGCGGGGCCATGCAGGAAAGCTGCTTGTCACTGTACGCTGCTTGCTGCCCTCGCAACGTGTCTCCTGCGTGTGGGAGCAGTGAGGGGCACAGCCCCATGCTGCAGCCTCTGCTTCTTCCGCACATGCAGGGGATGTCTCACTAGGGCAGCACAGAGCTTGCAGGGCAAGCAGCTTTCCTACATGGCCCCGCTTTGCCCTGCAGGACCAGGTCACACCTGCTGGGGTGCAGAGGCCTTGGGGGAGGGAAGCAGGGCATGAGCCTGAGCCCACAGTGGACAGCCCACACCCACCTTATGCACAGATCTGGGGGGCACATATCTCCCCACCCCCATAGGAGTGCATGCCATAGTGGGGAGCCAGCCCCCCCCGCACCTGAGCCATCATCAGGCAGGCAGCAGAGGGGGACCTGAGCTCCCCCACACTGCAGCAGCTGCCATGTCCTATGGGGGGCAGGGGCTGTGGACCCAGGTCCCTGACTCCATAGCCCTGGGAGATGGGGGCCCCTCCAGCGGGAGGGGGGAGCAGGGGCTGTGGGTGGGGGCAAGGGGCACTAGCAGGGCTGGGGAGCTATAGGAGGGGCAATGAGGGGACCAGCAGGGCCAGGGGGATGTGGAGGGGGAGTAAGAGGCATCAGCAGGGCTGTGGAGGCTGTAGGGGGGTTCATTTTAATCACAGATTTGGGAGGTTTATCAGAGACCTTGCAGTTTTTTATCAGGCAAAACCAGGATCTCTGCTGATGACTAGAGCTCACTGTAGGGCAGAGCTGCTCCCATCCTCTGGTCTCTGAATAGGATTTGCTGTTCAAGAAATCCCCATGCCACTGTGCAGAAGGAGTTGAATGCCAAGAGGTTCTGGGGAGAGGCTGGTATATATTTCCTGCCTCCAGGCACCAGTAGTGGGTCAGGGTTATATCAATTTATGGCTTTAGCACAAGGTGAGGGGATAGCAAGACTCCAGGGACATTGTCTCCATCGCAGCCTTGACAAAAAACATGTACTTGACCAAAATCCCTGAACATGAATTGAACACTCCCATTTTCTGAAGGAGCCAGCGTGGGACTAGGAACAGCTGGAATAGAGCCATGAATCCCCCGAGGCCAGGTGGGATCAGCAGATAGAACTAGGCCTGTGCGAGTCGGCAGCAATCTGATCCAGCTTTGGATCCAGCCGCTTCGGATGGCTGCAATCTGATCCGGAGCTCAGGACTGGGTTTCTGCCTCGATCTGGCTGTAGCTTCAGGGCTGCCTTGGAGGTCCAGCCATAGGGTATAATGGGGGAATAAATTAAATATCTATAACTTTGTTGTTTTTTGTCCAATTTGGATGAAACTTTCAGAGATGGTAGCCTCTACTGAGAACATAAAACCTGCCAAGTTTCAGTAAGATCAGTATAGCGGTTTGGGGGGAACTGTACCCCAAATTCTTGAAAGCCAAACTCCTGTCACTTCTACGTGTCACACCACAGGGAGGTCAAAACTGCAGGGCTGGTAGCTCTTACTGAGGCCACAAAGCCTGCCAAGTTTCAAGAAGATTGGTGCAAGGGTTTGGGGAGAACTGCACCACAAGCTGCGGACAAGCAAAACTCATGACATGGGTGACCCTGTGTGTGTTAAGGCGCAGCGGGGTGAAAGCTGCAGGGATGGTGGCCCCTGCTATGGCCACAACACCTGCCAGCTGTCGAGGAGATCAGTTCAGGGGGGTTCTGGGGCCCTGCACCCCTAGCTGCTGATGGACAAAACTTGTGGTGCTCATGCAACTGACGGTGTCTGTCTTGGGGCAGTTGATTGTCTGTATTGATTCTTTCCTCTCCTTAGTCTGGTTTTGTAGGTGCTAATTGATGGCAATTAACTGGCTACATTAGCTAGGTCCTGTGTATTGAGCTGGTCCCTGAATCAATCATGATTGATTGGTGTCACCCATGGCACAAGTTTTGCTTGTCCACAGCTTGAGGTGCAGTTCCCCCCAAACCTCTGCACTGATTTTCTTGAAACTTGGCAGGTTTCACGCTCTCCACAGAGTCTACCACTCCTGAAACTGTCAACCAAATCAGACAAAAACAACAAAGTTATAGCTATTTTATTGTTTCCCCATTATACCCTATAGCCAGATCTCCGAGGCAGCACCCAGGCGGCTCCGAAGCACTTCAGGAAGCCTAACAAGGCCAGTGCTTTGACCTGGACATGCTGCTTTGGACCCTGAAGTGTCCAAAGCTTCTCTGGATCCGAAGCTCTGTTCGAAGCCTTGCACAAGCCTAGTTAGAACTTCAGTTAGCAAAAATCACATACTGGACCCCACAACCAGGATGTTTCACTGGGGCTGCAACTGCTGGTCTGTCTTCTCCCTTCCAGCATCTGTGTAAGAGCTACCCAGAAACAAATGAATCCTGCTTCGCACAGCTTTGCTCCCTGGAAGACCTGACCAGGATGGAATCGGTCAAATGGACATACACAGCCTGACAGTGCAGACAGCTCACTGCTTCTCAGAGTCTAATGCTCCCATTCTTTCACACTGTGCACCTCTGCCCTCCCCATGCTCATAGATCTTTGCCCCTAGCCATTTCAATTAATTCTGTCCCCTAGCAGGGTGGGAGCCTCTTCTGCCATTGGAGACTTGGTCCAGCAGGGACTAAAACCTATTATCGGCAGTAGCTTTTGTATTGGTTCTGTCATACCCAGGATGATGTCAGAGTCAGAGGATATACATCATTTAAAGATGTTGGCGAGGAACAGAGCCTGCAGTCAGCCTGCCGTACCAGATTGCTATGACTCATCTCTCAGGGGGATCCCAAATCTAGTAATGGTTGTTCTATAAAAATGTCTCAAACACAGTGAGAAAAAATAACTTTTATATCCTTCTTGCTTCATAACCCAGGAGGGAGCAGGCTCTCAGAAGTCTGATTCAACATGTACAAACATGCATGTTTCTGACTCTAATATCATTGTGCCCTTCTCTGTCACTTTCCACCTGAAGATCCCAAAAGCTGTTTCTAAAACTGAATGAAGCACCAGCAGAGAAGTATTATTATCTTCTGTTACAGTTGGGGAAATGGAGGCACAGAACGAGGACTTGGTTAGCTTGAGGCATTAGCAGGAGTCAATGGTAGGCACCTATCAAATGTACAAAAGCAGTAGAGATATATAAACTAACCTCTGCTCTTGCTCTCTTGATTGGTCATGGGAGCCTCATAGGAGATCTGTGCAAAAGTTTGGTATCAGGTCCTGTCTCTCTACTGGACACCCATACTCACCCGAACAGTGACACTGGCAATACACAGGCTAATGCAAAGGAGATTCTGACCAGTTCCAAGCCTGGAAAACTGCACAGGCACACCCACCCTGGCTCCTGCTTTTCCTTTTTTGCCTGGTGCCAGAAGGTAACTTTGGAGAGGGACATAGTTGGTGTCTGTAGCTTTTCCCTCTTAGTTCCACCTTGTAGATGGAAGCCCAAACTTGAAAGCAGCCCCACTGCAGAAAACTCTGACACCAGTGTCTTGGAAACAGCAGTTTTAATGGCTGTGGCTTAGGGCTTCCGAGTACCCTGTTTCCTTCTGTCTCAGCAGCAAAGCCCTGGGAGCAGAGCTTTGCTCAGTGCTGCCAATAGCACTAAATCTACAAGCATCAAATGGTTCCAGCCAGATTTTATAAGAAGTCCAGTAGGCCATTAAAGTAAAACTCAGGCAAACCCTGAGCAAGATCAAAGGAGCAGGATCCAAGGGCCAAAGATACTGGCTGCTCACAGCTCCAGCATATTACAGATCCACTTCCCCAAAAGAACCCAAGCTTTTAGCTTGTTTCAGACATGTTGGGATATTGGAACTGTTTGGGACACAAGGTAGTTATTTAAGTCTGCCTGGGCATGTCTACACGTACAATTAGTGCACATGAATAAACTCTGTAACTTATTGCTCTGGAGATTTTTGCTCCTGAATGTGCACCCAGGAGCAATTAACTCCAGAACAATCACCTCCAGAGTTTATTCATGTGAAGCTTGTGGAACCCTGTTGGAACAGCCCCAGCTGGCAGAGGGCCCCAGGGGTCAGCCCGGCAGGCCAGGGCTGCTCCAACCAGGCTTAATGTGCTGCAGGGGGGCTGGCTGGGGCACGAGGGTGCTTCAATGTGAGGCTAGCCAGCAGACAGCCCCTGCACTGAAGCACCCTTGTGTCCCAGTCAGCCAGGTCCGTGTCTACACATATGCTGCTGCACACAGAAAAACTCTGCAGCAGGGTACCACTTATATTTACCAGTACTACTCTGCTGCAGAGTTTATTAGTTTCCTTAGCCCTAATAGAAGTGCATGTGTAGATGCTGAGATGTTTACTGTTGAGCTAATTAGTAAGGCTGGAGTAGCTGTCTCATGTAGACATGTCCCCTTTCACCTAAAATCCTGGGGTTAAACTATTGCTATATAGAGGGCTGAAAGAAGCCTGGGTGAAGTGGGTGGGTGTAACCATCAGTCTGGTGAAAATACATGTACAAACCATTACGTTCTTCTTTGGGGTGGGGAACTGAAATATTAGGAGCCACTATCCAAACCCAGGCCGCATACAAGGCTGGCCATGAGATGAGCTATGGGGGTGATGGGTTTCACAGAGGTAGGGCTGAATGCGAACACTGAGGGCTGAGTGTTGTTTCTGGTAGATCTGTGTATGTAGGTGGGTGGGCATGAGCAGTTGGAAATAACAGAGATACACTTATAGGGTGACCCCAAGAAGAACAAAGACAGACAGAGCTGGCTGAAACAGGCTCAGAACTGTGAGAAACAAGACTGTGTCCCATGTGTTCTGGAAAACAAGGCTTTATGCAAGTTCTTTGGAAATAAGATTGCACTGAAGACATACTACACTCCATCCACAAAGCCTCTCCTAGCAGGGTCAATCTGTAGGACCCTGGATATTGAGCATATTCCCCACTGTAAATGGTGAAGAGAATGATGACTGCTACACACTGGCACGTCCATGCACGTCAAGGCAATCAACAGAGCCAACACCCTCATACTGGAGTTGATGAAATCATTCTGCTATTACTTATTCTAGTGAACATCCTGAAAGGCTCCCAATGAGATTATGGCTCAATACTGTACAAACACATAGTGACAGACCCTTCTCCAGAAAGTTCAGCCTAAATAAACAAAGCACAGGTGAAGGTCACACAGCAAGTCAGTGAAAAGGGTAGGAACACCGGCCCCCACCCACATACACACACAGATTTTGAGTTGTAGTCTAGCACTGGACAGCACTGACTTACTATAGCTGGAACAACCAGCCAGCTCCTGCACATATTTGGACATATTAGGGAGAAGGACAAACAGTTTCTCTTGACCTTGTTGGTACATAAGCTCTTTGGAGCAGGAACATTGGCCATGGGTGTGTGCAGGGTTTAACACAGGGGCGGGCAATTATTTTGGGTGGAGGGCTGCTTACTGAGTTTTGGCAAGCCATTGAAGGCCGCATGACAGGCAGGCAGGGGCAGATATACATGAATTTTCTAAATTTTTTAGGGGCTGTGCAGGCCAGATAGAATGGCCTGCTGGGCCACATCTGGCCCCTGGGCTGTATTTTGCCCACCCTTGGTTTAGCACAATAGGGTTGTAGCTGAAGCCAGCTAGGCTGATAACAAGTCTACAGTTGCTACCAGCTAAGGGCTCTGGTACTCAAGGTACAATGTACTCTGTACATTGCTACCAAAGGTCCCTGCTGGCCTGATCTGTCCTGGGGAGATGGTTACATAATGCTGCTGTTTGTTCTAAAACTAGTAACTATATACTGAGTTACTTTAATGCAACTGCTTTATCCTAAAGATGGAAAATAACAATAGCCATGTCTACACAAGATGCTACTGCACAGTGGTTATTGCACATTTATTTAGTACTTGTATAAACAAGTACTAAATAAAAGCACAATAACCTGAGTTACTGCTTAGTAGTCCCAGAGAAAATCTTTTTTGTGACACTGACTGTGCACTAGCCTAATACTACTGTGCAGTAGCATCACATCACGATTTTTGGCATGTGATGCTACTGCACAGTAGTATCGAGTACTGTGCAGTCAGCATCTTGTGTAGACATGCCAAGTGAGAAGAACAGGTTTGTCAGGATGTGGGGTGGTCTTCCCCTCACTTAAGGCTGCATTTAAAACTGGAAAACTGCATTAACTAGGATCAGATGCCAGAACTGGCCACTACCCCTAACAGCCCCTTTTGCCTTGCACTGAACTGAGGAATCCTGTCTCCTCTCTTGACACCCTAGGGCAGGTCTGTCCAACTTTTAAGTAGCGAGGGACTGTGAGCTGCACAGTCAAATGCTCCAGTTATAATCAACAAAGGTGAGAAATACCCAGAAACAGGGGTGGATGCAGGAATGTGGGAGGGGGGAGGTTGCGGTTGTACCTCCCCACTCTCCACATTTTATTCCTGCTCTACCCAAACTGACTCCAAGATCCCTCTCTGCCTCTGTGCTGCTGAGAGGGTCAGCCGCTAACCTATAACCATAATGCTGGTTCCCTCTTCCCAGGTGCAGCACCCTGCACTTGTCCTTGTTGAACCGCATCCTGTTCAGATCCGCCCATTTCTCTAACCTATCCAGGTCTGCCTGGATGCGGTCCCTGCCTGCTGGTGTATTCACATTGCCCCACAGCTTGGTGTCATCAGCAAAGTTGAACAGGGTGCTCTCCACACCCAGTAGTTATATTTGTTTTTGCTTAGATGTTGAACTGAAGAATACAGTAATAGCCCTCTAGGATATTAGTAAAACTTCTAGTTTCTCTTTAACAAGAAAATGTGTCGTTCTACATGGTGATGTGTCACATCTTCTGCATCCCACTTCACAAAATCCTAGATCTGCTCTTGGCCAGAAAGCATGCTGTGTGTTCCAGCCTGGACCTTTGCACTCAGATGGGAAGGGAGAGAGGGGCAGGCTCAAGCTCCCTGTGGGTTAGGAGGGTCGAGGCTCTGAGCTTCCGAGTACTCAGCCATGAAAGCAAAGCCATGGGAGGACACATTCAAACATGCATGCGCAGATTTCAGTTTCTGATTGAGTTCAGTCACATCCAGAGAAAATCATCAGAGTGTGGTGCCTGCCCATGGAGATCTCCCCGTTGCCCTCCTGTCAGAGGTCTTAGTTCCTTTCATGAATGGCCACCCCTGTGCAGCCAGATCCCTGCAGCAGAGGGCCCAGGCATTTGGGGAAAAGACTTTGGATAGTTCAAAGCATGTCACCTTCCCTTCAGACAGGAAAATGTGTGTGTGTGTTGGGGTGGGGTGGGGCGCACCACATCTCCAGACATCTGGAGTAGCAAAGTGACTTGGGCACCCACTTAGAAAGCGAAGAGCCTGGATTCTAGACCCACCTTCCCCTGAAAGGTGGGTCTAGATGTCACCTACATCTGCACCCAGAGTTTCAGGCCCCAGACCACCAGGCATGCATTCCTGACAGTGCTCTCTGGTGCTGCTTTAGGATGAGAGATGTAAATACCCATTAAATAAAAATTAATTTAACCTGTTGTAGTTACAACAGGTTAAATGATTGATAAGCTGGGCACAGGGATGGGGATGCAGCAATGCTGGGATCCAGCCTGTGGCTCTATGAAATTGTGGGAGGAGGGTGGTGGGAGGGGAGGGAATAGGTGCCGAACCCGAGGCCATTGCCTGCCCTGCCCTGCCATGGAGGAGGGGTTGCACACACCTGCTCCGAGTAGCATGGAGAGCTGTTTTGCCAGGTCTACTATAATTATCATATTTGCACAATAATTTCAACCCTTGTACGATATATGATAGATAATACTAAAAGTGTTCAAAATGTATGGTAATTTTTTGTGTCATTTGATCCAGTTCATGCTCACTGAGGGTGAGTAATATTTGCCATTTATCTTTAACTGGATACTTACAGTAAGCAATATAAAGTAACTGCATAATGATCACATAACTAAATCTCGTATAACAATACAAGAGCTTTATCTTAAATCAATAGAAAGTCAAAGGGGTTTTGGTTTTGTGCTTGCCTCATTTGTAAATTCCAGGCATGTACCTAATACAGTAATTGTAAAATAAAGTGTAGAAGATTTACAACACGCAGACCTGAATTGCAAAACAAGGAGAAAAGAATAATTATAGTAATAAATTCAGTTTAACCAGTCAGAGAAAGAGTTAAACAAAACATCATAGTGGGCTGTATCAAGTAGAGTGGTGCAGCCATGATAACAGGATGATAACAGTATAAGGCAACATAATGTTACTTTAAAAAGACTTATTTGCATACTTATTTTTTTAGTGTACAATAGTTTTTCAGAAAATATGATAATTTGAGCTTTCAGTATGATAATTTCATATTTAAGACCCGGCAACACTGCTGGGGGGGCCAAAGCAGCTCCTCCAGGCAGCCAGCACAGCCCCAGAAAGGGGAGAGAGTAGAGGTAGCAGCCAGCCACCGGTGCACTGGGAGGGAGGAGAGGCAGGCGGCAGCCGGAGAGGGGCTTTACCAGCCCGCAACAGCCCTTGTGAGGGAGGGAGTAAGCAACTCCTCCCTTCATCCTCACTCTTTTGTCTCTCCCTCTGTGTAGCTTAGGTATTAGGTATTAGTCACCCCTTCCCTCCTACTCTCTCCCTCCTTTCTGCCCTGCTGCCTTCTAGTTCTTGCTGAGGCACTGCAGGGCTTCCCTTCCCTCCCGAACTGTGCAGGCCCCAGGGTAAACCCATTATCACTAAGCTGGGGCACATTGCCTATGAGGAGAGGCTGAGAGAATGGTCTTATTTAGCCTGGAGAAGGGAAGACTGAGGAGGGATTTAATAGCAGCTTTTAACTACCTGAAGGAGGGTTTGAAAAAGGATGGAGCCACACTGTTCTTAGTGGTGACAGATGACAGAACAAGCAGTAATGGTTTCAAGTTGCAGCAAGAGAAGTTTAGATTCAATATTAGGAAGAGCTTCTTCACTAGGAGGGTAGTAAAGCACTGGAACATGTTATCCAGAGAGGTGGTGGAAGCTCCATCCTTGGAGGTTTTTAAGATCAGGCTAGACAAAACCTTGGCTGGGATGATTGATCGAGTGGCGGGGTAGACTAGGTGATCTCCTGAGGTCCCTTCCAGCCTTAATTTTCTATCATTCTATGACTGGTTAAACAATTAATCATTCATATCCATATTTAGAAGTGAAGAAGGGGAGGTCTGTGGGGGAAAAGAAGACCAGCTGAAAGAGTAGGGCCCCGCTGGCTTGGTAAGGCATGCACCATGTTCCAGCCTTGACCTTTGCACTGTGGTGGGAAGTGAGAGATGCAGGGTCAAGCCACATCTTGGTGAGGAGGTCTGAGGTCTTGGGTTTCCTGCTTTCTGGGCAAGTGCTCTGTAAAAGGACCCAACCCTGAAGCCAGGTGTTGGCCACCCTAATCCCAACTTCCCTCTCCTCTCTAGAGAATCAGGGTACCTCCCTGTAGTCATGTGTCCCATCTTTGAAATTATTTTAAATTCTCCCAGAACAGGTCCTCATGGGCCTACTCACACTTCTGCCACTCTCCAGTACTGCTTCTTGAAGTGTAAGGGGCTCTTCCAGCTACCACAGGCTGGACTACTCTGAGCCTTCATCCCAGGAGCCAGGCTTATATGGCTCCATGTTCTTCCCCCCACCTGACTTCTGCCCCTCAAGGCCAGGCTCAGAGGTTTCCCTTTTTACAAGTTAGCAGGGTTATTGCTTTGGCCTGCCTGTTTACCCCCTGTACCTGGTCCCTGTCTCCTTTGCTAACAGGTTCACAGCCTTGATTGCACATCAGCCCTGTGACATGGCAAGACTGTGTTGGTTCGTTCTCTGACTGCCGTCTCTCCAAGGTGCTCAGTAACACAAAGAGCACATCAATGCTTAGACTGGACATGAGCTCTCTGATGTTGAGGAGGCTTCTGCTCTTTATTGACTACAGCTTCCTGCGTCCCTCAGCTCTGAGAAGGATTCTTGCTGAGACTTTATCTGTGCCTCCTCTCTCCAGCATCCACTTTGTCCTCTCTTCTGTCTCCGCAGCCAAGAGTGGGGAGTAAATTCCATGTGCGCGCAACATGACAGCCTGCTAAACCCTTGCTTTAGTGTTGCTGCCTTGCCCCTCTAAGGCCATCCTGCTCCAGTGTCTTTTTGACAGCAAGTGACTCAAACTAACTGGAATAATTCCTAGTAACTAGTGTGCCATGTCAGGGTTCAGCTGGCCCTGGCTGGGGATCCTGTTCCCACTACTGCTTGGAATCAATGTGATCTGATACTAATGAGGTGGGCAAAGGGAAAGACAGCACCCCACTGAGCTCCTGCAAAGCCAAAGCAAAGAGTGGCTCCAGCACCAAGCCTGGCCACCCCAGCAGCAGTCCAGGGAGCTGAGGAGGAGCTTGGCATATAGATTTTGCCTTGGGTCTGTGTTACCAGAGGCAGTCACAGTCCCCAGTGCCAGCACATCAACGCTGTAATTAAGTCATAAGATCCCTTCAAGCAGAGCTGAGGGGTGAAAAGCTGCCTCTCCTACCCATAGAGCCTTACTTTCTTCTCTGCTCACCCCCTCCCTCTGGCTGTAGTTCTCATAGAAATGAACCTCCCTGGAATGGCCTCATTAAACATGGGCTGCCTCTGCCTGCATGAGGATGAGGGGAGCGCACGCAAGCTGCGTGTGCCTTGTACTGGAACCTGCTGGAGTAGAATATTAAGCAGCAGCCGCCGTCGCTGGGATTCACATGGGCCGAGCTTGCCCTGCAGGCACTCATTCAGGGACAAGCCAGGAAGCTGGCCAGCTCTGATCATTCTCCTTTGCTGGCAGCACAGGGGGAGGTGATAAGGCTGGCTTGTCCAACATATGGCCTGCAGGCTGCCATGCGGTCCGCCAAGCCATTTTCTGAGGCCTGAGGTTCTGCAATGGGAAACGAAAGTGTAACTTGGGCGGTACTCCAAGAGGTATCCCCTCTCCAATTGAAGGGATCAAAGCAGGTGCACAATCGCTGTGGGAGGTATAGGGACTCTCCTCCCCTACAGAGCAGAGCCAGACCACCAATGGGGACTTAACTATATACCTTTTAATACTGGGAACATAACAGGCATAAATCAGAGGGTATGGTGGACACTACAGTGTCCCAAGGGGGAAGGATTCAACAAAGGTTAGACACTTACAATCACTGACAAAACAGGGTTAACAAAATATAAAACTCAAACACCAGAACAAACAATACGGGTTGGTGAAATATAAAAAAAGCACAAGATGCAAGATGTCAAGGAAACAGGGCCTTGGTACCTGGAGGGGGAGAAAGGGGGGAAAACACAATGGCCCCTTTCCACTGCAAGAAGATTTGGTTCTTGTTATTATCGCACTAGGTTGGAGATGCCCAGGCATGGCCGGGCAGGTGGGGTAGGCACCGACAAGGACGCAGCTTGAGTTATACCAAACTTTTTATTTCTGCTTAACAAAATGCACAAAATACTTTGCTATTACTACTTCCTATGCTAATCTCAATGACTTACATATACGAACAATTAAAACAATCACAAACAGTTAACAACAGGGAATTGTGTCCGTTGGGTCACAAGGTTCAGGCCGAGGCCCCTCGCGTTCAAAACCACGTGTGGTCTTGGTGCTGCTGGCCAGGGCCCTAGTCTCAGACCTGGTCAACAGCTCATAGATTTCAAAAGGTGATTTAACAGTTAGGCTTGCATGCTTACCACAAAGGCAAACAGGAGCGGCTTCAAGGCTGGGGAACGCTAGTTACTTCATGGAGGCCTCAAAAACCAACCCAAGATGGTGCTTGGGGAGGGGTGGCCCTAGCAGGTGATCAGTCCATGGGCCCTTTGATGCTTGAGTTTCATTCCAAGCTTCCCCTATCAGAGCTTTTCCCATGACTGCTTTTGTACTGTTAGGCTGTAGCATTTTATTTCTAGTGACCAATCAGTCATCTTTTCCCTCAGCAATTTGTTCCTGGTGACCAATTGTGCACCATACCAAAGCTTTAGGCTGCAGCATTTTATTTTGACTCACACCAGCTATTATTACCTTGCTTTTGTTTGTCAGGCAGTTTCTAGGTGGGTGATCTTCTGCTATGTGAGGGTAGCAGATGCCACTTGTCCAGAGACCTTTGCATCAAGGCTTAGCACACTGCCAGCTTATAATACTGCCTAGCCATTCATCCAAGTGTGCCCATGACAGTTACCTCACTCACCCCAAGTCACCTCAACTGGGACTTGAACCTAGATCTTCCACGTGCCTGGCAGGAATGCTGCCACACAGCCACCACTGGTGGCACTAGTCTAGCCTGCTAGGGGTCCTTGACTTTCCCAGTGCCCAGGCCTCACATCAAGCTGCCTGGCTTCTGACTGGAGGAGCCGGAAGCAGAGCTGGAAACCTCTCAGGTCTCTTCTCAGATCCTTGCTGGAGCTGGGTGAGCCTCTCCTGCTGGCCGCAGCCTCTTCTGGGGGATCCTGGTGGGAGGCCTCTCCTGCCGGCCGCATGCTGCGCTGCTGAGGGTCTCACTGCTGCCTGCAGGTCCTGCTCTTTCACGCTCTTCTGGGGCACTGCTCTTGCCCCACTGGCTCAGCTCTGTGAAGCTCCTTCCTTGTTGTCCCTCACTAGTCTCTCCCCTGAGTCAGTCCACGCTGCCCCTTTTATCCCCCTCCAGGTGACCCAAGGGGGCCAATTGGGACATGGGGGGGGGGAGTGAGTCTCTGGAGTCTGATTGGTGCAGAAAGGGAATCCCAAGTCCTCCAGTCATCTTTTACCCCTTCAAAACCCCTGGGCCAAATCATTACCAGATTGGTGAGGAAAGGGAATCCCAAGTCCTCCAATCATCTTTTGCCCTTTCAAAACCCCTGGGCCAGGTCACTGCCAGCCAGCTCATCACAAAAGTAAGACTGTTTACTTTCATTCCCACCCCTTGTCCCTCCCCCAGGCCCTCAGCAGCTTCCTAATGGCTGCTGAAGGGCTGGGGAAGGGACAAGGTTCCCACACGCAGCCCACAGCAAGCAGTGCCCCACGTCAGGGCCTGGCCACACACATGCTCCCCGGTGCCTGGACAACTTATCCGGCATCCTTGAAAGCAGGTGGAGGCAGCGGTGTGGGGCTGGGGCCAGGCTCAGCAGTGGAGCTGCAAGGGGCCGAGGCAGGAGCGGGGGGCGGCGGCAGAGCAGAGGGCGCCTTTCCTGCACATCCTGGGGAGGCTGCGGCTGGGAGGATGAGGAGGAGCCCGGACTGGGCCTCCTGCGCGTGGCTGTGGTTCTCCCCGCCCCTTTCCACTCCATGCCTGGCTGCAGCTGTGGCCAGGCCCAGCTAAGCCACGGGGGCAGGGAAGGGACAAGCGTCTGGGCTGGGACAGAAGGCTGCTGCCGGCTCTTGTCGCCTGATTCCCAGGATGAGCAAACACTGCGGAATAAGGAAGTGGCAGCAGCCAGGAGTTTTCTTTCCCCGCCAGCTCTGCCATACCTGATTTCTCACCCGCCCCGCGCTTCCCCCTCTCTCCCCTTTCCCAGCCACCTGCTAGGGAGCTCCCTGCTGCCTGATTTACCTGCTGCCACATGCCCCTGTGTCCTCTGGGTAGGCTTGAGAGAGATGTTAGAAATGGAGTATTGTTAGAAATGCACAGCTTGCATCTTGCACCTGATAAGAAAGAAACACTGCCAAGGATGTTTTTCCTTGCCCAGCCTTGCCACAGCTCTTCTTATACTAAATCGCAGACTCTCCCCCAGCTTCTCCCTAGCCTTTCTCATGCAGATTACACAAGCTGGAATTCAATTGACTGTGTCCTTGAAAGCTGGGGCGGGGTTTAAACTCTTGGTGACCTATAGTAGTCTCTGAGCATGCTCAGTTAGCTGATGCATATTTACCTCTCCGCCCTGCATACTTAAGTATTTAATTATAATATACATGAGATATATGTAGTGATGTAACCACATGTATGCTTGTATGAAATGGAAGTGAGCTGTAAGAGTTCCTGTTTCTGCACACGTGCCCAGGAGGAAAAAGATAAATACAGCCTGCAAAATTCCTTGGTGGGTTCAGAGTAATCTGAGTTTTTGACTCTGCTCTGACCCTATTTGCAAATACACCTTTTGTGCCATCTAATGTATGTGTGTCTGTGATACTTTGTGAGCCTCCAAGAAACGGACCGCAATTTTTTGCATCAAATCTGGCGAGCCAGCCAGGAGTTTTCTTGGACCACCCCGGAATTCAGTGACAAGATTGTCTCTGCCACCACAGGGAGTGCGCACCGAGCCGCCTTTTTGGGCTCGCCCAGGGGGCTTAAGACGTGAGTCGGAATATCTGGGAAGTTAAAGGCTTCTGTGCATAATTTTTGGTTTCTGAGGACGCCAGACACACATTCCGGCATTCTGATCGAGATCTCTGGGGTATCTAAGTGAGTATACGAATTCCCTTGCCAATTTGGTCTGGATCCGGGAACAAAGACGCGTTCGATTTGGTTTAATACTGGGAAATTTTCGGCCTGGTATATGTGAACTGTCTGTAACTAGGATCTTTTGGTATTTGGTGTGTGTTGGACGCACTTTTGTGGGCATATGGGTGTGGGTCGCTCCCGTGTAGAAAACTCGGATGCGCCTTTAAGTTATATATTACAAAACCTCAGTAAATTTGGAAAGCAGGCAGATTATGGAGTGAAGATGAAAAAGGGTGATTTAATTAAGTTTTGTCAACTCAAGTGGCCAACATTTGGGGTCCACTGGACCCCGAAAGGATCCTTTGTAGTAAAAGAAGTGATAGCTATCCATGAAAGTTATGCAGAACGGATATTGGAATCAATTTCCTTATATCAATTGTTGGTTGTGGGTGGTTCAAAATCAGCCACCTTGGATTAAGAAATGCTTAGTAAAGTCTCATGTGATGGTTGTTAAAGGAAAGACTTGAGGAGGACCGCCTGTATTTCCTGAGTCTAATGGTGTGTGTGTGTGGGGGGGGATTCTGAATTGGCTGAGTATCGGACCTGCTCTCCGGTCACCCAGTCAGGTAGCGAGGATGAATCAGACACCTCCTCGGGATCCAGTCCCTCTGCACCACCACTCCCACCCTCAGGGAAACCACCACCGGCGTATCAAAGCATACCTAATGATTCAGAGCGTGAGCCTCAGCCAAGTGCCCCATCTGAATCAGGGAATAAGGACTATTATTTGTGCAAGACTGTAGAATCACAGCCGGTGCTGAATTGCCTGATGTGAGAGGTTATCGGAGAGGGGGGCAATGCAACTTTTGTCTGCACCCCATTTAGTACTTCAGATTTATTTTACTGAAAGAATCAGAGCCCCTCTTTTCGTGAAGACCCTGAAAAGGTGAGGGACCTGTTTCGATCTATTGGACAAACCCATCGACCCACTTGGGCTAATGTCCAGATGATGCTTCAAACCCTCCTGACCCCGGAGGAGAGGAGATTAGTGTTGGGGACAGCAGAGCGCATTGCGGCAGCCAGGGTAGAAGCAGAGGGAGCTGCTGGTCGTACCTTGCGTGATACCTGCCCTGTTGAGGAACCGAAATAAGATAATCATACTGCAGAAGGAAGAGAGCTGAGTGCATGGTATCTGGGGATTATAGTGGAAGCAATGGGGAAGGCAGTGCCTCGGGTTACTAATCTGTCTAAATTGTATGAAGTGAGACAGGGAAGAGAAGAGGAACCCTCAGCTTTCCTCAGGAGGCTGTATGAGGCGTTCCGCAGGTTTTCGGACCTAGATCCAGAAGCCCCAGATAATCAACGCATGGTAAATCTTATGTTTATTGGTCAATCTGCTGCTGATATTCGTAAGAAGTTACAGAAAACTGAGGGAGGTGCTGGGAAACCGATGTCAGAGCTGGTGGAAATTGCATATAAGGTATATGGGAATCGTGAGCATATGCAGGAGCGCAAGGAGGATAAAAAGGCTCAGTGACAGATGGCAGCGCTGCCAGCTGCTATAACTGGAGGTAACCCTGGAAAGGCTGGGATGCAGAAAGTTGAAGGAGAAGAGAGAGGGGGAACCAAGAGGTCACCTCATGCGGGCAGAGGAAAAGGGTGAGGACACAGAATGAAGGGGACGGGGATCTAAGACCACAAACCTTCAGGTTGGAGCCCGAGAAGATCCCATGGTAACCATTAGGGTTGGTGGCAAAAACTTTGAAGCCTTGGTGGATACTGGGGCTACAATTTCAATGATTCCAGAAAAAACCCCCTGTGCAGGAACTAGTGAACAGCATGTACTTGTGGAAGGGATTGAGGGAACGCAATCCCGACTCCCTGTTTGTAAACCACTCCTCACCAAAGTGGGGGACCATTTGCTCGAGCATTCCTTTGTATATTCTCCAAGTTGCCCGGTTGCACTACTTGCGCGGGACCTACTCACAAAATTGCAAGCTGAGATATTTTTCAGAGACGACCAGATGGTGGTCCAGCTACCTGTCAAGCAGAGCTCGAACTATCAGATGGCTCTCCTGGAGGACCGACGCCCTGTAGTAAGTTCTGAAGATCACATGACTGGAGTAGACCCTTCGGTATGGGCTGATGGAACCCCTGCACGAGCTAAGTCGGTCTCCCCGGTAAGGATCATACTCAAGGATGGGGAGGGGCCCGTTCGGGTAAAACAGTATCCACTCAGCCGAGCGGCCAGAGCTGGACTCAAGCCGTTAATAGAGAAATACAAGAGGTGCGGATGGCTAGTGGAAGGGTCCTCACCCTATAATACCCCCATTCTTGGAGTGCCGAAGGCAGATGGGGTCTCATACAGACTGGTCCAAGACCTGCGAGCAGTAAATAAGAAGGTCCTTTCAGACCATCCTGTAGTCCCGAACCCTCACACGATTTTGACACAAGTACCGGGGGAAGCTGAAATATTTTCAGTGCTAGATTTGAAAGATGCTTTCTTCTCCATTCCCCTTCACCGAGAGAGTCAAAAATTGTTTGCTTTTGAATGGAAGGATCCAGATACTTTCCATAAAGGCCAATTCATGTGGACAGTTCTCCCACAAGGATTCGTAGCAGCCCCCATATTTTCGGACTTGCCCTTCAGAAGGACTTGGAGGACTGGAAGGGATCACACCCCGCAGTGACTCTCCTCACGTATGTGGATGACCTGCTAGTTGCAAGCCCAAACTTGCAACTCTGCGAGGAAGCCACCAGGTCACTGTTAAACACTCTAGGGGAAAAAGGATATAAAGTCTCTAGAGAGAAAGCCCAAATATGTCAGCCTCAAGTTACATTTTTGGCATATAAGCTCTCAAAAGGAGTCAGAGCCCTGAGTGCAGATCGCATACAGGCAATCCAAGGTCTAACCTCACCTAAGTCAGCCAAGGAGCTGTGGGCATTCCTAGGGCTAACTGGGTTCTGTCGACTATGGATACCAGATTATGGTGGGAAGGCTAGACCACTGTATGACTCCCTGACTGAGGAGAGTCTCACTAAATGGAAATGGAATAAAGAAATGCAGCATGCCTTTGATCTGCTTAAGGCAGCATTAACCCAGCCCCCTGACCTGGCCATCCCAAATAGTAAAAAGCCATATCGACTGTATGTTCATGAGAATTGAGGGGTCGCATCAGGGGTGCTGACACAGCCATCAGGCCCAACCTGGAGACCCGTGGGATATTACTCAAAGGTTCTAGATCCAGTTGCACTCGGATGGCCAGCCTGTCTTCGGGCTGTGGCAGCCACAGCAGTAGTTGTTGAAGAAGCCCAGAAGATAGTCATGGGTGCGGATATGGAAATACTCACCCCACATGGAGTTCCCCAGATTCTACGGACTGAGGGAGGAAAGTTTCTCAACCCCTCCAGACAATCACGGTATGAGATATTTTTGCTCTCTAATCCAGGACTTACTTTCAAACATACTACAGCCTTAAACCCTGCAACCTTGCTGCCAGAGCCAGGGAAACCGATGCATGACTGCCTTGAGGTCCTGAATCAAACCACACAGGTGCGGCCTGATCTTGCTGAGGACCCAATTGAAGACCCAGATGCTGAATACTTCGTAGATGGCTCCAGCTCTGTCATTGATGGAAAAAGATGAACAGGATGTGCAGTGGTAACCTTGGATAAGGTAGTATGGAGGGAGTCATTGCCGAGCTCATGGTCGGCACAGGCCGCGGAACTCACTGCGCTCACCCGAGCATTACAGCTGGGGACAGGCCAGCGGGTTAATGTATACACTGATTCTTGCTATGCTTTTTCTACGGTTTGGAAACGCAAAGGCTGATGCGGCAGCAAAGGAGGCCGTATTTATTGGTGGAGAAGCGGAGGAAGTATCCAGGCAGGCCTTGTCCCATGCCATATGGCCATACGTCTGGGATTTAGTCCCGCAGTATTCCCCTGAAGAAGATAAATTTGCACAGAAAGCTTGTGCAAAAAAGAACTCCCAGGGGTGGTAGATAGTACCGGGAGGAAAGGTCATAATACCCAGGCCATTGCTTCGGGAGGTGCTGCAACAGCTCCATGCAAGAACCCATATGGGAGGCTTGGCTATGGGTGATCTAGTGATCCGCCAAGCGGTAGCCCCAGGGCTATATGTAGAAGCTCAGCGTATTGCTACCAGGTGCATCACATGCCAGAAAGTAAACCCTCGAAGGAAACCCCCTGTGCCAATGGGAGGTAGACCCTGGGCAGCGTACCCTGGACAAGCATGGCAGATTGATTTTGCCGAGCTCCCACGGTCCGGACATCATGGGTTTTTACTTGTCATGGTAGACCAGCTCTCTGGTTGGGTCAAGGAATGGCCCACCAGGACTGCCACTGCGGCTACAGTAGTGAAGTATTTGTTGCAGGAGATCATTCCCCGGTATTCTCTGCCTGAATCCATCGAGTCAGATCAAGGACAACACTTTGTGGGAAAGGTAGTTCAACAAGTCGCACAAGCTCTCAAGATCACTTGGAAACTACACACACCATGGAAACCACAAAGTTCAGGACAAGTGGAACCTGAATGAATAGGACCTTAAAGACTCTCCTCCTCCGCTTCTCCCCCAATAAATGCGGCTTCCTTTGCTGCCACATCAGCCTTTGCATTTCCAAGCTTATGTTTTTCCTCAGCAGCCTTCCCATGGGCCCGCACATGAATGACTGCTACCTCTTTAGGCTGGTGGAGTGCCTCTAGTAGCTTGATAATCTGGGGACCGTTAGCAATTTTATTTCTAGAAGCCGTAATGAAACCCCTTTCTTTCCACAATAGTCCGTGCGCATGGACTGTAGAAAAAGCATAGCGAGAGTCAGTGTATATATTAACCCGCTGGCCTGTCCCCAGCTGTAATGCTCGGGTGAGCGCAGTGAGTTCCGCGGCCTGTGCCGACCATGAGCTCGGCAATGACTCCCTTCATACTACCTTATCCAAGGCTAACACTGCACATCCTGTTCGTCTTTTTCCATCGATGACAGAGCTGGAGCCGTCTACGAAGTATTCAGCATCTGGGTCTTCAATTGGGTCCTCAGCAAGGTCAGGCCGCACCTGTGTGGTTTGATTCAGGACCTCAAGGCAGTCATGCGTCGGTTTCCCTGGCTCCGGCAGCAAGGTTGCAGGGTTTAAGGCTGTAGTATGTTTGAAAGTAAGTTCTGGATTAGAGAGCAAAAATATTTCATACTGTGATTGTCTGGAGGGGTTAAGAAACTTTCCTCCCTCAGTCCGTAGAATCTGGGGAACTCCACGAGGAGTGAGTATTTCCATATCTGCACCCATGACTATCTTCTGGGCTTCTTCAACAACTACTGCTGTGGCTGCCACAGCCCGAAGACAGGCTGGCCACCCGAGTGCAACTGGATCTAGAACCTTTGAGTAATATCCCACGGGTCTCCAGGTCGGGCCTGATGGCTGTGTCAGCACCCCTGATGCGACCCCTCAATTCTCATGAACATACAGTCGATATGGCTTTTTACTATTTGGGATGGCCAGGTCAGGGGGCTGGGTTAATGCTGCCTTAAGCAGATCAAAGGCATGCTGCATTTCTTTATTCCATTTCCATTTAGTGAGACTCTTCTTGTTCAGTGAGTCATACAGTGGTCTAGCCTTCTCACCATAATCTGGTATCTATAGTCGACAGAACCCAGTTAGCCCTAGGAATGCCCACAGCTCCTTGGGTGACTTAGGTGAGGCTAGACCTTGGATTGCCTGTATGCGGTCTGCACTCAGGGCTCTGAGTTCTTTTGAGAGCTTATATTCCAAAAATGTAACTTGAGGCTGACATATTTGGGCTTTCTCTCTAGAGACTTTATATCCTTTTTCCCCTAGAGTGTTTAGCAGTGACCTGGTGGCTTCCTCGCAGAGTTGCAAGTTTGGGCTTGCAACTAGCAGGTCATCCACATACTGGAGGAGAGTCACTGCGGGGAGTGATTCCTTCCACTCCTCCAAGTCCTTCTGAAGGGCAAGTCCGAAAATATGGGGGGCTGCTATGAATCCTTGTGGAAGAACTGTCCACATGAATTGGCCTTTATGGAAAGTATCTGGATCCTTCCATTCAAAAGCAAACAATTTTTGACTCTCTCGGTGAAGGGGAATGGAGAAGAAAGCATCTTTCAAATCTAGCACTGAAAATATTTCAGCTTCCCCCGGTACTTGTGTCAAAATCGTGTGAGGGTTCAGGACTACAGGAGGGTCTGAAAGGACCTTCTTATTTACTGCTCGCAGGTCTTGGACTAGTCTGTATGAGACCCCATCTGCCTTCGGCACGCCAAGAATGGGGGTGTTATAGGGTGAGGACCCTTCCACTAGCCATCCGCACCTCTTGTATTTCTCTATTAACGGCTTGAGTCCAGCTCTGGCCGCTCGGCTGAGTGGATACTGTTTTACCCGAACGGGCCCCTCCCCATCCTTGAGTATGATCCTTACCGGGGAGACCGACTTAGCTCGTGCAGGGGTTCCATCAGCCCATACCGAAGGGTCTACTCCAGTCATGTGATCTTCAGAACTTACTACAGGGCGTCGGTCCTCCAGGAGAGCCATCTGATAGTTCGAGCTCTGCTTGACAGGTAGCTGGACCACCATCTGATCGTCTCTGAAAAATATCTCAGCTTGCAATTTTGTGAGTAGGTCCCGCGCAAGTAGTGCAACCGGGCAACTTGGAGAATATACAAAGGAATGCTCGAGCAAATGGTTTCCTACTTTGGTGAGGAGTGGTTTACAAACAGGGAGTTGGGATTGCATTCCCTCAATTCCTTCCACAAGTACATGCTGTTCACTAGTTCCTGCACAGGGGGGGTTTTCTGGAATCATTGAAATGTAGCCCCAGTATCCACCAAGGCTTCAAAGTTTTTGCCACCAACCCTAATGGTTACCATGGGATCTTCTCGGGCTCCAACCTGAAGGGTAGTGGTCTTAGATCCCTGTCCCCTTCATTCTGTGTCCTCACCCTTTTCCTCTGCCTGCATGAGGTGACCTCTTGGTTCCCCCTCTCTCTTCTCCTTCAACTTTGGGCATTCCCTCTTCCAGTGTCCTTTCTCTTTGCAATAAGCACAAATGTCTGCTCCCACTCTTTCTCCTTTCCCCTTTTGCATCCCAGCCTTTCCAGGGTTACCTCCAGTTATAGCAGCTGGCAGCACTGCCATCTGTCGCTGAGCCTTTTTATCCTCCTTGTGCTCTTGCACTTGCTCACGATTCCCATATACCTTATATGCAATTTCCACCAGCTCTGACATCGGTTTTCCTGCACCTCCCTCAGTTTTCTGTAACTTCTTACGAATATCAGCAGCGGATTGACCAATAAACATAAGATTTACCATGCGTTGATTATCTGGGGCTTCTGGATCTAGGTCCGAAAACCTGCGGAACGCCTCATACAGCCTCCCGAGGAAAGCTGAAGGATCCTCTTCTCTTCCCTGTCTCACTTCATACAATTTAGACAGATTAGTAACCCGAGGCACTGCCTTCCCCATTGCTTCCACTATAATCCTCAGATACCGTGCACTCAGCTCTCTTCCTTCTGCAGTATGATTATCTTATTTCGGTTCCTCAACAGGGCAGGTATCACGCAAGGTACGACCAGCAGCTCCCTCTGCTTCTACCCTGGCTGCTGCAATGCGCTCTGCTGTCCCCAACACTAATCACCTTTCCTCCGGGGTCAGGAGGGTTTGAAGCATCATCTGGACATCAGCCCAAGTGGGTCAATGGGTTTGCCCAATACATCGAAACAGGTCCCTCATCTTTTCAGGATTTTCACGAAAAGAGGGGCTCTGATTCTTTCAGTAAAATAAATCTGAAGTACTAAATGGGGTGTAGACAAAAGTTGCATTGCCCCCCTCTCCGATAACCTCTTGCATCGGGCAGTTCAGCCCTGGCTGTGATTCTACAGGCTTGCGCAAATAATCGCCCTTATTCCCTGATTCAGATGGGGCACTTGGCTGAGGCTCATGCTCTGAATCATTAGGTATGTTTTGATACGCTGGTGGTAGTCTCCCTGAGGGAGGGAGCAGTGGTGCAGAGGGACTGGATCCCGAGGAGGTGTCTGATTCATCCTCGCTACCTGACAGGGCGACCGGAGAGCGGGTCCGATACTCAGTCAATTCAGAATTCCCCCCCTCATTAGACTCAGGGAGTACAGGCGGTCCTCCTCGAGTCTTTCCTTTAACAACCATCACATGAGACTTTACTAAGCATTTGTTAATCCAAGGTGGCTGATTTTGAACCACCCACAACCAACTATTGATATAAGGAAATTGATTCCAATATCCGTTCTGCATAACTATTTCATGGATAGCTATCACTTCTTTTACTACAAAGGATCCTTTCGGGGTCCAGTGGACCCCAAATGTTGGCTACTCGAGTTGACAAAACTTAATTAAATCACCCTTTTTCATCTTCACTCCATAATCTGCCTGCTTTGCAAATTTATTAAAGTTCCATAACATTCATCTTAAGGGCGTATCCGAGTTTTCTACACGGGAGCGACCCGCACCCATTGCCCACAAGAGTGCGCCCAAGGCACACCAAATACCAAAAGATCCTTAACAACAGATGATTTACAACGAGAACTAAGCCAAATGTCTCCCAGTAATCGTTCACATCCTTTGTTCTTGGATCCAGACACCAAATTGGGCAAGGGAATTCGTATACTCACTCAGATACCCCAGAGATCTCGATCAGAATGCCGGAGTGTGTGTCTGGCATCCTCAGAAACTAAAAATTTGCACAGGAGCCTTTAACTTCCCGAATATCCCGACTCACGTCTCAAACCCCCGGGCGAGCCCAAAAAGTCGGCTTGGTGTGCACTCCCCGTGGTGCCGGAGACGATTTTGTTGCTGAATTTCGGGGTAGTCCAGAGAAGGTCCCATCTGGGGTGCCAGGATTTGTTGCAAAATATTGCTGTTTGTTTCTCGGGAGGCGAAGAACTCTCAGACACACACTTATTAGCAGCACAAAAGGTGTATTTGCAAATAGGGTCGGAGCAGAGCCAAAGGACTCAGATTACTCTGCCCCTGAGGAAATTCTTAGCTGGCTTTTATCTCTTCCCTCCTGGGCACGTGTGCAGAAGCAGGAACTCTTACAGCTCATTTCCGGTTCATACAAACATATATGTGACTACGTCACTTCATCCATCGCATGTATATTATAATTAACTACTTAAGTATGCGGGGTGGATAGGCAAATATGCATCAGCTAATTGCGCACGCTCAGAAAGCTCTCTAGGTCACCAAGAGTTGATATTCCCCTCCCCCCTTCAAGGACACAGTCAGTTGAATTCCAGCTTCTGTAATCTGCATGAGAAAGACCAGTAGGAGTGTGGGGTAGAGAGTGATTTATCATAAGAAAAGCTAGCAAACTGGCCAAGGGGGAAAAAAGTCCTTGGCAGTGTTTTTTCTTATCAGGTATGAGATGCAAACTGTGCAGTTCTAACAACACTCCATTTCTAATCATATTCTAACAATACTCCATTTACTGTGCATTTCTAACAAAATGTTTGGTATTATTTCATTGTTGCTTTTATATTGTTTTTATTTTGGATTTTAAACCACATTGCCAGACCCATTTCATTGCCACTTCCTGCAACTCCATTGGTGTCAAAGGTCACATGACATCACTTCCTGATGTGATACTGCTTCCTGTGAGGTCTTTGAATATGGCTCGCGGGCCCACTGGCTGATAAAAAGTTCATGATCTGGCCCCACATTCAAAAAGGTTGTGATCCCTGTGATAAGAGATCCTGGGTCTGACAACAAGTCTATTCATTGGCAAAGCTGCTATAATAGAGAGCCTGTCACTGTAACACCTGGGCAGGATAGGAAGCCGGACTGTAGAAGTGCCCCTGCTTCATAATTGCTGGGGAGGGTCACTCCATCAAATCCTTAACAACAAGCTTGTCCCCCAAGCTCTCCCACAAACTGGGGAAAACAGTTCAAAGACAGACAAGGCTTTTGACCATGCATACACACACATAGATAGACATATCAGCAGTTACATAAAAGATCATAGAATCATAGAAAATTAGGGTTGGAAGGGACATCAGGAGATTATCTAGTTCAACCCCCTGCTCAAAGCAGAACCATCCCCAGCTAGATCATTCCAGTCAGGGCTTTGCTGAGCAGGGCCTTAAAAACCTCCAAGGATGGAGATCACACCACCTTTCTAGGTCAGTCGTCTCCAAACTTTTTTGGTCGTGCACCCCTATCAGTAAAAAATTTGTGAGCACGCACCCCCAATATATGTATATTTATATAAATATAAATAGACATTCTAATATTTTCTTCCCATACCCCAATGGATCCTTGCGCACGCCCTGGGGTGCGCACACCCCACTTTGGAGACCACTGCTCTAGGTAACCCATTCCAGTGCTTCACCACCCTCATAGTGAGAACGTTTTTCCTAATATCCAACCTAAACTTCCCTTGCTACAACTTGAAACCATTGGGCCCTTGTACACATGATGGGGTTTAGTGCTTCAGGGTCACATTCTATGCCACCTAAATTGAAACAGTGGGTTTTATTTTTCCATCACTACTGTTTACATGTCATTAGGCTTAAATCTCTTGAAATGCTCAGTGTGCTAGTCACAGTAAATTACTGCAGGGGGTGCCACGTAACAATCCACCCTGCTGATCTCTTACTAAATTACAGCAGGGGGTGCTAATCCCCACTACAGACTGATGATGTCTATAGCTCACAGCTCATTTGTACAGATGACCAAAAGTGGCACAAAGTCATCCATTTATTTAATTAAATTGTTATTTCATTCATTTTATTAACTTCTATGTACTTTTTCATTTTTCTGAAATGTTTTACACCAATATTTTCATTTTTTAAATTCTTATTTTATTCTTTTCATTTCTATCTTTATTTTTATTTTTCTATTTCAGTGTCATCAAGTAAACTTTATTTTCTGTGCAAATCCACTTGCTTTTTTTATTTCACTCAAACAACCACTCCTATGAACAGGGTACCAAAATTCTCTGAGCACTTATAATATGTGCACAAATCTGCATACCATGAATTTCTTATATATATATATCTTTGTGTGCATATTGGAGTCTTGTGGGGCACTAATTGGAACTCCAGTAATGTGCTCCTTGTATTATCTCACAAGGGTTCCCAATCCCGGAAGATGCCTGGAACTGCCCCTTCTGCATCCACAGTCCTGCATTCACATTCCTGCACTGCTGGGGGTCATTGTTTTATTTAATGTTTCCCTTCCATCCCCAGTCACTGCTCACTACATCTCCGTTCAGGTCTCTGTTCCCACCCAAGTCCCAGTGTCCTTGGGCTGTACCCCATGCCCTGCCTGCTAAATTCAAATCCACATACTAACCATCCAAACTCCCCCCACCCAGTCTAACAAGAGACCCTGGCCATCTGACTGGACAATCCCACCCACCCCCGCAAGACAGGAGCAGAGAGCTGCTTCATTATCAGCTCCACCTCTCCAAACAGGGCACTGAAATTCTCTGAGCACTTATAATATGCACATGAATCAGCACCCTGTGAATTTCTTATTTCTTTGCGTGCATATTGGGTGTCAAGTTAATATGACCAGCAGTAGGTAATGCATTTTAATGTCCTTGCTGGATTTCACATCCCCCCCCACGCAAAGCAAAGAAAAACCTGTAGACTTCAGCTCTCTCTGGCTCCCTCCCCATCCCCCATCACCACAGCCTGCCCCCTTCCTCCCACTAAGTGACTACAGACAATGTACTTATGAGACAGACAGAAGTGTTGCAATGAATTTTTTTTATATAGAAACAGTGGTAACTTCTGAATGGTTTAGCATTCAGCACTGATCAGTTGGTGGCCTACAGAGCATCCTCTCAATCTGCAGCAGCCAGAATGTGTGGCCAGGCAATTCTGCACAATGGCTCCCCAACCAGCATTTGCATGATGATCATAGGTGGCACTGTGCCCTGCCTGCCCATGTCTCTGTCTGGTCATTGCCTCCCACACTTTCTCAGACCAGGACTTGCTGAATGCCTCCCCATTGGTCTTGCAAACCCTGGGGTTATTGAGGCAGATGAAGCTGTTCGGCACAATGCCCTGCAGCAGCTGGCATACCTCATGTATTGCCACCCTGGCTGTGCAGGGAGCCATAGCGAACTGAAGTGGAGGCTAGTGAGGGTGGCCAGTTTCATGATGGCCATGGTCACCTTTTCTGGTGCAACGGGGTGGTGCATGACAGTGTGCTGGTGCTCAGTGTACAGTGAAAGCAGTGAGACTGTGCACAAATGTGTCCCTGCTCATGCAGAAGATCTCAAGCCACAGTTAATCATCCCAACTGACAGTACAACGCACTTCCACCAGTCAGAGCTGCTTGTGTGGGCCCAGACCTTCTGACGGTTGCTCTGTAGGTTGATCCACAGAACCCTGTCAGCCTTGAGATCCATGGCTTCCTCTTGCTTCTCTGACTCCAGCTCATAGCCCATTGACTGGTATAGCAAGGCCTGAGAAGCTGCTACCCTGCATTGGTGCCTCTGTAGAAGGGCCATCATAGCCTGTATTGTGTTTAGTAGCAGTATCTCTGCATTATTGCATGCCTCTATTCTCTGGCTGGAACCTCCAGGGCATCCAACAGCATCTGGTTCTCCTCATAGGTTCCATCAAGATTCATCAAAGCCATGTTGTTATGCAGGACACAACAGTTACTGTTTTGCTCAGAGCACTACCTGCTTGCACTAAGAGGGTTGCATAGGTAGGGCTGTTGAATAGGGTTATTAGCATTATAACAGCCCTGCTCTTTACATTTCAGTTCCTATGCACCTCGGGCTCCTGTAACCAACCCTCCTTTAAAAACTTAAGGGTGCCTAATGACCCCAGAATCCCGTGATACACCCAGGCCTACAGATAATAGCACTTAGCAGAACAATGACTAGACCATGAAGTATCATGCCAGCAAACACCCCTAATCTGGCAGAAGCCGGGGAAGAAATATGGGTATGAGGCCCCCCACCCCCGCACTCTTTTTGTATAGGTCCCATTAGCGCATCAAGAGCTATGCCAGACATTGAGGCACCAGAACCACTAAGTAACATCACAGCCACAAATGCCCGAAATCTTCCTATACCTGGTTTTCAATGATATAATGCACTCAGTGGAAAAAAGGCAGGCTGAACCCCGAATTAAGGATTGTGGAATAGGGACATTAGCATTAACAGCGTTAGCAGCCCTTCTCTTTACATTGCAGTTCCTATACACCCCAGGTTCCTGTAACCACCCCTCCTCTAAAAACTTGGGGTTTTAGGTTTTTGGGGGGCTACCCCTGAAATCTGTTAAGTGCTAGCAGAAAAAAGGCAAGCACTGAGCCAGAGACTGAATGGATGAACCCTGAATTTCCACCCCCCCAGACCAAATAGACCCCCCAGGAGCACAGCTGAGTGATTGATATGTTGGATAGTGTTGCTGGCGGGAGAGGGCGTGTGCGCTTGAAGGGATAGCTGCAGTCCTTTCAAGTTGCATCTCAAGCTGCCAGGCAAAGAATTTTGGGTGCATGCAGCAGTGAGCCATTAACAACTATCCTTCTGGACCATGGGGGGGGAATTGGGGGACATTTTGAAGCAGGCTATGGTAGATGTCACAGGTGTTCTGTTAGAAAAGGCCACATGAGCAGATTTCCATGAGTTGTGGTATTGAGACAGTTCACACCTGCATAGTTATGCATATGTGGAAACTCAGACCTGCATGAAAATATTCCATACCCATGTCTATATAACTGCTCTCAGCTGGGGGCAGAAAGCATCCTGTGACTGGTTATAGCATAGTGACCCCTGTCTCAGTGACTCATTTTGGCTACAAAAACATATTCAATAGAGGCGCTGAAGAACAAGCCATGTCTGCCAGGCTTGGAGTAGCAGGTAGATATATCCCTAAGCCGTGGCCCCAACTGGGCCCAGGAAGAACTGGCAGATTTGATTGATATTTGGGGGGAACAAAAGGTTCTGGAGCAGCTGGAAAATTGACAAAATAAGCCAGTCTATGCAGCCATTGCCCAGGAAATGAAGGTGTGTGGCCACAACCAGGACTGGGCACCATGCTGCAGTGAGATGAAGGCCCTGAAATGTGCTTTCTATCAGGCCAAAGACCAGAATTCTCCCTGGGGACAGGACACACAATAGCCCCACTCTATGAGCAGCTGTTCTGCATTCTCCCAAAGAACGCAGGCGACGTTTGCCTTTGATCCTTCGGGGCAACGGGTGCAGGAGGCCACAGCCTCACCTAGCTCTCAAGAGTCCACAGACTGTCCTGCCACTGCAGCCGGCAGTGCGATATGCACTGTGCAGCTTTCAGGCAACCAGTTGGAGGCGGGGGGTGAGTGCCCATAGCAGCTGGAGGATGTGGACAGCTGAGACATCTTGACCATGACCCCAGTCTCTCTGATGCCTTGCCTGCATAACCCAAAGGAGGTGCATCAGATTCTATGATGGTACTGTCCTCAGAATTGTGGGACACGCCAGAAAGTCCAGGGACCCAAAGATCAGTGTTGGTGCTGGAAATGCCCAAGGATCCACAGTCAGGGACTTGTAAGTTATGGGGAAGGGACATTGGTTTTGGCAACTAGGGCCTATGTGGATCTAGCCCTGCTTTTGCACCAAGGCCAAGTCACACAATGTTTCACTTACATGAGGGTGGGTGTGCTGTGCCCTCTCTTAAAGTTGCTTGTGGGGGAAGCAAACATTAATTCATTTAGGAGCAGGAATCTGTGCCGCTGAGAGACATAAAATGAACTCCTTAGTGGACTGGGAAGACATCTGAGTTCCTGCATGATCAGCCTTTGTGGGTGGCTGCATTAATTCACCAAATGGCAGGGATGCTGCTTGGGGATCGCTAATAGTCTGCCCACTACAGGGAGTGATAGTTGACCATGAACACCATTTTTTCCCCATTCCTGTTACAGTAAAAGCTCTGTTATCTGGCATCCCCCAGAAATGGGGGATGCTGGATAACAGAATATGCCAGTTAATTGAGTGGCCCAAACAGGTGTCCTTGCCTGTTCAAGCTGCTGCTTCTCCTGCTGCGTCCGGGGCGTCGCCACCCCTCCCGCGGCATCGCTGCCCCTTCTGTGGGCAGTGACAGTCAAGAGAAACTGTGATGGAGGCTTTAGTGGCAGCCTCAGAATGGCGAGTATGATCCACAGATGAATGGTGGGACAAACTCTGGGAGGTATATAGAAAGGTTGAAGAGTGAGAGGCAGCAGCTCACCAGGACTTCATGGCCAGCACAAGGGAATTCCTTGACCTGGCCAGACAGCGTCATTGGGATATCGCAGAGAGCTAGCGAATGGAGGGCATGTTTAGAGAGGAGCTGCTTAGACACATGACCCTAGCCCCATTTGTGAGCTGCTCCCCCCACCAGGACCATCCATGCGACATCCACTGTGCATGCCCCTATCCATGAGCTAATCCTCGTAGAGGCCCCATCTGTGATCAGCCCCCCATAGCAACAACCTCAGCAACAGCCACTGTGCCTGTGAGTAGGGCGGGGTGGGGGCCTACTCTAGCAGGCCAAGGAGAACACCACTACGCTTTAGGGATGAAGGGGAGGGTGTGACAGAGGGGGCACTGGGCCTATGATAAGTGATAGGTTTTTAGTTGTTAGTGCTGTTGTTTCTGTAGGAAATTGGGGAGTGGGCATTACGTTCCTGCATTATTTTAGTTCTGTTTTGGTTATTGACAATACATTAAATGCTTTGGTGAAATTAAAATGAATTTTCATTCATTTCTGTCTGCTGTAATGGGAAGGGTTGTAGAGGTGTGGGTTTTGGTGGGGTGGTAAGCCAGACCAAAGAAAACTAGGCTTGTTTTAGATACATGGCACTAATGAAAGAGAACATACCCACCTCTGGACTTGCGGCGGGGGGAGGGTTGCCCAGAATGTGGGTACCATAGGATGTGGTGGTGAGCAGCAATGGGGGTGCAGCACAGTGCCCACAACATTTCCTCTGAGCACATGCAGTTTATCAGTGCTTCCTGGCTACCCCACTGAAGGAGACAGCTTGTGGGGTGGAGGCTATCAAGGCCCAGGCTTTTATTATTGTGACCAGAAAAAGATGTGGCAGCCAAACCAAGGCCAGGTGGTGGTGGGCTGTCCTAGAATTTTGTTAATGCAGGGAACAGTAATTGGGTAGGTGCTGCACAGTGCACCTACTATGTCCTCTGAGTGTATGTAGCTTCTCTGGGATCAGGAGATTGGCAGTGGTGGAAAACAAAGCAAATTCAAAAACAGTCAGGCAGACTCGACTAACTGCTAATTGCCACTATTGAAAGACAGGTGTACTCATCAGCACCTCATGCAAGGTCCTCACAGTACATGCCAGCAACCCCCCCCACCTCTACACTTCCCCTCTTATACAGGGAACATGAAGTGAAGAATTAAACAAAGCAAATAGAAACCTTTATTTACAAACCAAATATTACTCATAATAAACAAACCATAGAACAGCTTTTATAAGATAATGATACATAATTGCTAGGACAGAGGAATTTCTTTTTACTACTGCAATGATACATGATTCACGAAAAAGATCAATCTAAGTAACCTTGGCTCTAAGGTGGACTTTCTGAGGTGGAGTCACTGACTTCCAGGCAGAAGCAGGGCTAATGACCAGCAGGCATATTGATACAAGGAGCCTGGCCATTATTTTCAAAACCTCCCAGCTCTGAGAATGCCACCTGGACCTGGAGTGATTCCTGTCGTGCTGGTGTCCTGTCGCTGCCACCACTGCCTCAGGCAGGGAGGCAGCTGCAAACCCTACTGCTCTAGGGGAGTAGGCAGAGACAGGAGGTGGGGGAGGAAGCCTCTGCCTCTGCTGGCACCACGGCCTCAGGCAGGGAGGTGGTTGCAAGCCCCACTGCTCCAGGGGAAGATGCCAGAGGTGGGCAGTGGGGAGGGAGCTGCCACTGCAGCCACCTCAAGCAAGGAGGTGGAGGCAGGGAGGCGGTTTTGGTTGCTCTGGGGGAGGAGGTGGAGGCAGGCAAGTGGGGAGGGAACCGCAGCTGCCACCACCACTGCCTCAGGCAGGGAGGTGGTTGCAAGCTCCGCTGCTCTGAGGGAGGAGGTGAAGGTGGGCATGAGGGAGGGAGCCATTGCAACCACTGCCTCAGGCAGGGAGGTGGGGGAGGCCCTGCTGCTCTGGGTTAGGAGGTGGAGGTGGAGGTGAAGGCGGGCAGGGGGGAGGGAGCCACTGTGCCGGAGGCTGGAGACGAAATGCCCCATCAACAGTGGTGATGCACAGGGGGTTCATGGTTGTGCACGTGCATCTCCTGAGAGCGCTGGTGCATCCCCTGACCAGTCGCAATCCCCATTTAGGCAATGGGCAGGGGAGGCAGGGTGGAGCTCCAGTGTCCCCTCTGTGAGCACTGGCTGGGGAGTGGGAGCACTGGATGTAGGCCACAGCTGCTTCTGGGAACACCGTGGCCACTTTTGGGAGCAGTGCAGCCGCTCACTGGTTGGTAAGTTTTGCCATGGGAGGAGCCCCCCCCAGTTGGTGAGATTGGCCGTGGGGGGAACCACACCCAGTTGCTGGCTGGTCACTGGGGGCGATGTACCCCAGCTAACTAAGGTGGCACCAGTTGCCCATGCCTGTCACAAATGATGGGAGGGCGTGGCTCCAGTGAAGCAAGCCAAGCAGGAGCGGAGCAGGAGGGAGGGGTTGCGTGCTGGGTACCGGCACGCCATACCCGCCCGCCCTCCCCATCATTCTTGATGGGCAGTTGCCTAGTCAAGGTAGATGTGCCAGTTGCCTTCAGGCTGCAGATGAACTGGCGTACAAACTCAGGGTCTGCCAATACCCACACCAGGCCCTTTGTTTCAGCAAAGGTCCAAGTAGATCTAGACCTACATGCTCCAGTCTGCTCCGTTCTCCCCTAAATGTCAGACATCTTGGATCAGTAAGGGGTACCTTGGGGAGTTGTACACTCAATTTATAAGTCTTGAGGTGGCAGGGCCAAGGGAAGTTCACCCCCCATCCCACCCTATTGTTGCTGGGCAAAGTTTGGACATCGGACATGCTGGCACCAGGCAGGATCAAGGCAGCGATGGGGGCTCTGCACTGGTGGCAACTTTGTATCTCCTGGGTTTACTTGTTCTGGATGTCTTTTAGCCCTGCTAGGTCTTTTTGCCCTGTGTATGCCATGGCACAATAGCAGGCTACACAATGAGCCATATACTTAGAGTTAGGCCTTGATGGGTGCCACAGGCTCCCTGTCAAGGCATGGTACAACAACAGGCTACCCAGTGACCCATGTTTCAAGACACCGATCCCACTGGGACCTGGTCTGAACTGCTGAGCAGCTCAGACATAGCTGGTAAGGGAATGAGTGCTAACAGAACTCACCCAGTTGATAAAGCAGGTGCACTTAACATTCATACGGGCTCACAGAACTCCGCTTGTTGAGTTTACATAAAACTGGTGAGGGAATTAATGGCATTGGGAGGACAATTATGCCACAGCCAGCTGAAAAGTGATGTTTTAGAGGTGCAGGTAGAGGAGAGCAGGTGTTCCTCACAGCTGTTGCTGAGCAAATTCTGGGCATTTTTGTGGCTGTTGCAAGTTTTGGCACCAGTCAGCAGAGTTCACCAGGGCTCTACCCTGGCCTGCCAAGGGTGACCTAAAATATTCATTATACACAAATACCTGCAAATTGTAGCAACACTTGGTGGACAAGGGGGCTCACTACACAAAAATTGTAGCAACACTGATGTCCAAAGCGGCCTAGTACACGACATTCAGTGAATTACTATCTTGGCATGACAGATTAATGGCTGCACCATTCCAAGTTGCATTGTTGCAAAGTAAACTACATTGGGATGGGGATTAGTTTATGATGTTGCAAACTCATTTAAATCACCAAAAACTTGCATATGGGTAAAGTGTGACACCATGAAGCCACACAAAAGGGCAATTTTTATCACATTTACAAGCACCTATTGCTCCTTGTTCTGTCATCTGCCACCACTGAAAACTGTTTAGCTCCATCCTCTTTGGAACAGGTACTTGAAGACTGCTATCAAATCCTCCCTGTCTTTTCTGCAGACTAAATAAGTTCCCTCGGTTCCCATTTCCCTCAGCCTTTCCTCACAAGTCATGTGCCCCAGCCCCCTAACTATTTTTGTTGCCCTCTGTTGGACTCTCTTCAACTTGTCCACATCCTTTCTGTAGTGGGGGGCCCAAAACTGGACACAGTACTCCAGATGTGGCCTCATCAGTGCTGATTAGAGAGGAATAATCACTTCTCTCGATCTGCTGACAACACTTCTACTAATGCAGCCCAGTATGCTGTTAGCCTTCTTGGCAACAAGGGCACACTATTGACTCATATCTAACGTATTGTCCACTGTAACCCCCAGGTCCTTTTCTGCAGAGCTGCTGCTTAGCCAGTTGGTCCCCAGCATGTACCGGCGCATGGGATTGTTCCATCCTAAGTGCAGAACTTTGCACTTGAACTTGTTGAACCTCATGATATAGCTTTTGGCCCAAATCTTCAATTTACTTAGATCATTCTGAATCCTAGCCCTACACTCCAACATATCTACTACTCCCCCAAGCTTGATGTCATCAGTGAACTTGCTGAGAGTGCACTTCATTCCATCTTCCAGTTTGTTAATGAAGATATTGAACAAAACCGAGGACCAACCACTGGGGCACTCCACTTATACCTAATCACATATTAGGAAACCCATTAACAGGCTCAACTGTCTCCCCCCAAAATCAGAGAAATAACTTGAAAATGAATACAATTAATACTGTAAATAACTGCAGTCCGGAGCAGTGGCCACTGAACCCACAGGAGACTGTATATTTGAAAAAGATCTGGGGTTTGCCACCATCAGTCCTTGCAAATGGGGGGTTTCCATTATGCTTGATTGCACTGCCTATACATACATGCTAGACCAATGGGGGCCAACCTTTTTGGGAGGCGTGCTACAAACTAGCCCCATGCCATCCCTGAGTGCCTCTCTGATTCCCTTCCTCTGTCCAATCTGCTGTTCTGCTTTCTGTTTCCTGTCCTGTGCTCCCTGCCCAATTTCCTATTCCAGTGGTCTCCAAACTATTTTGATCGTGCACGCCTACCAGTAAAAAAATTTTTGAGCACTCACCCCCAATATATGTATATTTATATAAATAGAAATAGAAGTTCTAGTATTTTCTTCCCACACCCCAATGAATCATCTTGCGCACCCCACTTTGGAGACCACTGTCCTATTCTACCTTCTGCTTCCTGCCCTATCTGCTCCTGTGCTCCTGTTCCCTCCCTGATCTGCCATGTATCATACAGAGAGGCTGCCTGTGCCACTTGTGGCATGCATGCCACAGATTGGCCTCTCCTGTACTCAGATCATATGCTTCTTCCAGAGCTAGGGATGGAACCCAGCAATCCCAACTCTCACTACCCTAGTAAGGCTCACAAATTACTGCATAACCCAGTGGCAAAGTGTGCTGTATCTTTGTCTATGGGTTAAATTCAGGTGCTAGATTTAGCTACTAATCATATCTGAGGCTGTGGACAGAACAACAATTAAACCATTCTAAAGAGGACGAGGGAAAAAGCTTACTGTTTTTTAGCTGATCTCAACAGGTGTCAGATCATAGGCGATGCATGGGGGGGCATGTGTCCGCCCTGAGATTGGCTGCAGCTGAAGTTGCTGCTGGCTTCTGTGGGCAGTCGCCGCTTGCACCTGTTCTGCATCACTGCTGACATGGCTGGTGGTGCCTGCAGGCGGTCTCCGCTCACCGCGTGCCACCGCTGCCACTGCTGGCAGCAGCTGCAGACGATCCCCAATCACCACCTCCACACCCCCTCCGCCACCCACACAGCCGGTGGCAGCTGCGGGTGGTCTCCGCTCACTACTCACTGCTGACAACACCGATGCCAGTGGCTGCAGGCATCCCTGCTCACCACTTGCTGCCATGGTGCCCCCCCGTGCCCATCTCAGGAGGCATCAGTCGTTCATGTGTCAGATGTTTGGGTCCAGAAGCTGACCATCCCCTCTCAGTAGGTAAGTGAAAAAACAATAGAAGTCACAGTGTTTCACCCACTTATCCTAGACGTTTCATGTCTCTTCACAGAGTCAGGTTTGAGTTAAGATCAATAAAGCCTTCTTGCCCTACTGATGCTGCCCAGCCTGTTCCCTTGGCTCGGATTTTACTGGGCAGCACAGTGAGAATCTCATTCATCTATTCATCCATATTGCTATTTAGACGATGAGGCATGTTGTTATTTCTCTACCCCCAGGTATTTCTATTTGGGGCCTGGCCACCCAGGTGGCCCATCAGGCCTATGTTTTTTGTCCAGGCGACAGCTGTCATAAATAATTTGAATCATGAAATGCCCACTGGCTCCTGGGGACCTGGTTGATGCACTAAGAGGCTAGGCTACAGCGCAGCCTGCCTCTCTTCAGTACTGGGAAAAGTGTTGATAATTTTGGAGAACAGGCTGACAGCTTGACCTGCCTGTGCACTGTTGGCAGCCAACTAGTTCCTGTAGCACTGTGGGGGAAAGCCAAAGCAGAAGGCCTATCACACCCAAGTTAAAAAATTTATGTTGTCAGTCAGAGAGCAGAAGGACACAGGGCACGGGTACTTTCTCTGCAGTCACTTCTGTAAAACCTTTGGGATTATCCTCAAGGGGAAGTATGATGTCCATCACTGAGGCTTGTTCACCTTTTTTTACAAAAGCATCCAGGTTTTCTGAGATTGTCTTTGCCACCTGTGGTCACTATGGGGACAGTGACCGCCAATCACTCGAATTCACCATCTGGCATAGGGTGGGTAAGATAACTGGTAGGGTGGAAGTGCTTAACTTTAGGAAGGCTAACTTCAGTGTGCTCAGGAGTGTAGTCAATGATGCACTGCAGGATAGGAGTATTGTCGAGATGGAAGTCCAGGAAGGGTGGTCGTTCCTAAAGGAGGCAATCCTTCAGGAGCAGAGGGAGACAATCCCAGTATGAGGGAAAAGGGGGAAAGGAGCCAAAAAACTTCCTTGGCTAAACAGGGAAATCCAGGGGACATTAAGGGCAAAAAAGAAGGCATATAGGCAGTGGAAGCAGGGGGAAGCTACCAAGGAGGAGTATACCTGCTTGGCCTGCACTAGCAGGGAGGCAGTTAGAAAGGCCAAAAACAGCTACAGAGCTGAGGCTGGCAACACAAATTAAAGACAACAAAAAGTCTTTTTTTAGGTATGTAGGGAGTAAAAGGAAGGTGCAAGGCAGCATAGGACCCCTACTGAACAAGAAGGAGCAATTAGTGACAGACAGGGGAGGCAAGGCTGAGATATTCAATGAGTTTTTTGCCTCAGTGTTCTTGAACGGGTCAAGATAAGTCTCCTAATGGGCTCTTAGATGGGCATCAGAAGGTCACCAGCCCACCAACTATCAACGCTGACCTGGTGCAGAGTCACTTGGATGGACTGGATCTGTTCAAGTCAAACTTCATCTGAAAGTACTGAAGGAATTGGTGTCATAGCAGAACCACTGGCACGGCTGTTTGAGTGCTTGTGGTGCTCAGGTCAGGTCCCAGAGGACTGGAAAAGGGCCGAAGTGGTCCCTATTTTCAAGAAGGGGAGGAAGGAGGATCTGAGTAATTATAGGCCAGTCAGTCTCACCTCCATCCTTGGAAAGTTCTTTGAAAAGATCATGAAGGATCACATTTGTGGGAGTCCGATGGGAAAAATAATGCAGCAGGGCAACAAGCATGGATTCATAGCAAGTAGGTCATGCCTGACCAATCTGGTTTCATTTTATGACAGGGTCACAAAATGCTTAGACGCAGTCGAGATGGATGTCATTTTGATGGATTTTAGCAAGGCCTTCGATATGGTATCTCATCCTATTCTCATAAATAAATTAAGAGACTGTGACATAGATGTTTACACGGTTCAATTGGCTTAGCGGTCACACCCAGAGAGTGGTAGTAGACAGCTGGTATTGACCTGGAAGGATGTGAGTAGTGGGGTCCCACAGGGTTCGGTCCTTGGACCTGTACTCTTCAATATCTTCATCAGTGACTTGGATGTGAGTGTGAAGTGTACTCTGTCCAAGTTTGTGGACAATACTAAATTGTGGGGTGATGTGCACACTCTGGAGGGTAGGGAACAATTGCAGGCAGACCTGGACAGGTTAGAAAAGTGGACAGTACACAATAGGATGAAGTTCAACAAGGACAAGTGCAGAGTGCTGCACCTAGGGTGCAACAATATCCAGCACACCTAGAGGCTGGGAAGTGACCCTCATGTTCCCAGCTTGAGGGGCAGTTCCCCCCAAACCCTTGCACCAATCTTCTTGAAACTTGGCAGGCTTTGTGGCCTCAGTAAGACCAACCACCTCCGCAGTTTTCACCCTGCTATGTTGTAACACCTAGACATGACTTGAGTTTTGCTTTCAGGAATTTGGGGCACCGTTCCCCAAAACCCCTATACCTATCTCCTTGAAACTTGGCAGGCTCCATGCCCTCTGCAGAGTCTGCCACTCCTGAAAATTTCATCCAAATCAGACAAAAAATAACAAAGTTATAGATATGTTATTTTTTCCCATTATACCCTATGGACGGATCTCCGAGGCGGCTTCGAAGCTCTTTGGGGAGCGGAACGAGGCAGCACCTCAGCCCAGATATGCTGCTTCAGACCCTGAAGTATCCAAAGCTTCTCGGGGTCCAAAGCTCTGTCCGAAGCCTCGCACAGCCCTACTATAAACTTGTACTGAGACAGTATTGGCTCATCTGGTCTCGGAAGCTAAACTGTTTTGGGCTTGTCTAACACTTAGATGAGACACTACCTGGGAATTCTGGGTGCTGTAAGTGGCCCTTAATTTTGTTGAGACAGGGCTGTCTAGACAAGAGGTGGCCAACTTGTGGCACAGGTACCCAGGGTGGCACAGGCAGCCTCTGTGTGGCATGCGACAGATCAGGGAGGGGGCTGGGAGCACAGTGGCAGATAGGGCTGGAAGCAGAAAACAGAGTAATGGATTGGGTAAGGAAAGGGTGCTCAGAGAGGGTGTGGGACTAATTTGGGGCACACCTGCTTACAAGATTGGCTCTGAGAAGCTGGGAGTGAGTGCTGAGTGCTGACTGCTGAGTGAGTGTTGATTGCTGTGGGATTACCGGCTGCCATGTGATTGCTGCCTGGCCTGGAGAGCAGCCAGGGCCCCTGGCCTGCTGCTGCCTCTGGCCCAGAGCTCCTGTAAGGCTTCCACCCAGACAGGCCCCTTGGATGGGTCGGTAGTGCTCTGGCCCCCCGCCTGTGGGGGTTGCCTGGCGGGACCTCTGGGCCTGAGGGTAGCGTGGGGGCTGGGGGTTCCCTTGCCTGTCCCACATGTGCCCAGATTGAGGCCCTGGAGGGGCAGGTGAGGGAACTCCAGGCAGAGGTGAGTAGGCTGCAGGGGATCAGGGCTGCAGAGGATGAGATTGATGGCTACTTTCATTCTTTGTTGGACCAGACACCTGGCACAGACACATCATGGGAGAGTCCCAGGACAGCTGAATGGGGGATGGTCACCTCCAGAGCTAGACAGCCTGTGGCTGTGACTGCTTCCCAATGCAACTGGGGAACAGATACGAAGCCCTGGTAGCACTGGAAGATGATGCGCCAGAGGAAACTGCAGGGGAAGATACATCTGTAACAAACACCAGGCAGGCTGAGTGATAACCAAGCAGCCGGAGGAAGAGACACTGGGTGATCGTGGTGGGCAACTCCCTCTTGAGAGGCATGGAGGGACCTATCTGTCGACTGGTTCCCACAGCATAGGAGGTTTGCTGCCTACCCAGAGCCAGGATCTGGGACATCACAGTGAGGATTCACGACCTCATCCAGCCCTCTGATTATTATCCCATGGTCCTTGTCCATATAGGCACAAATGATGCGGCCAGGAGTAGTCCAGACCATGTCATGAGGAACTACAGGGCTCTGGGGGCCAGGCTTAGGAAGTTGGGGGCACAGGTGGTCTTCTTGTCCATTCTTCTAGTCAGTGGTCACCATCAGCATCAGGACGCCTGCATCAGGGAAATCAACCTGCATCTCTGGGTTGGCTTCTACGTGCAGGTTCCACGATCCACACTTCCGTGAGAGACGTGTCCTGGGATGAGATGGTCTTCATCTCTCTTCTAAAGGTAAGAGTCTGTTTTCTTACAGGTTGGTTGATCTCCGAAGGGCTTTAAACTAGGTTCGTTGGGGGATGGGGAAGCAGAGGATAAGGAGAACCTAGGATCAGCGAGCCACAAGCAATGCACTAGATCAGTCCAGGTAAGCACTAAGGGAGCTGGTAGACATCAGGACAGGGGCGTACCAAGGGCACCCAGTGTGGGGCTTAAATGCCTCTACACTAATGCTAGGAGCATGGGGAACAAGCAGGAGGAGCTTGCACTCCTGTTTGCAAACAACAATTTCGACCTGGTTTGGACTAAGTGAAACCTGGTGGGACTCTATTCATGATTGGACAGTAGGTATTGAGGGTTATAGGGTGTACAGATGGGATAGAGTGGGGAAAAAAGGGGGGCTGTTGCTCTCTACGTTAAGGAACAATAGACATCCTCTATAATCAAGATGGGATCAGAGGAGGGCCAACCAAGGTACTGTGGGTCAGGATACAAGGGGGTCGGGGGGAAAGGGACTTGGTAGTGGGGGTCTACTATAGATCGCCACACCAGGAGGATGAGCTAGACCTGGAATTCTCTCAGAGGCCGTTTGGTTGAGAGATATGGTTGTCATGGGTGACCTAAACTACCCTGACTTCTGCTGGGAGGAGCAGTCAGCCAAATCTAACTGCTCACGTAGGTTCTTAACCTGCATATAGGACCTCCACCTAACGCAGGAGATTTATGATCCCACTAGGGGAAATGTCTTGCTGGACTTGGTGTTACCTACAGGGGATGGATGACCTGGTGGGGAATCTGCAGGTACAGAGTAACCTAGGGGATAGTGACCATCGATTGATTGAATTCACTATCTGATGCAGGGTGGGTAAACTAACCAGCATGGCTGAAGTGCCAGACTTTTTAAAAAGGCTAACTTCAATGTGCTCAGGAGATTATTTAGTGAGGCGTTAAAGCTCAAGAGCATTGGCGAAATGCAGGTCCAGGAAGGGTGGTCATTCCTCAAGGGAGCGATTGTATGGGTGCAGAAGACAATCCCATTGTGCATAAAAGGGGGCAAAGGGGCCAAGAAGCCCTCTTGGCTGAACAGGGAAGTCCAGGAAAGCCTGAGGGCAAAGAAAGAGATATACAGGCTATGGAAACAGTGGGTAGCTACCAAGGAAGAATATACCTCCCTGTCTTGCACTTGCAGGGAATGAGTTAGGAAGGCCAAAACAGGATTAGAACTTAGGCTGGCAACAAAAATTAAGGACAACAAAAAGTCCTTCAGGTATATAGGGAGCAAAACAAAGGTGCAGGTAGCATAGGACCCCTACAGGACAAACTAGGGCAAAAGGTGATAGAGAGGGAGGACAAGGCTGAGCTCTTCAATGAGTTCATTGCATCTGCATTCCTAGACACAGACCAAGACAAATCTCCCAATTAGATCATAGATAGACACAGTAGGGAGACCAGCCCACGAACTATTAGTTCAGACTTAAAGGGTACTTGGAGGGGCTGGATGTGTTCAAATCAGCAGACCCAGATGAACTTCATCCAAGGGTGCTGAAGGAATTGGCCAGTGTCATAGCAGAGCCACTGGCATGACTGTTAGAGCACTCATGGTGCTCTGGTTAGGTCCCAGAGGACTGGAAAAGGGCCAATGTGGTCCCTATTTTCAAGAAGGGGAGGAGGGAGGAACTGGGAAACTATAGGTCAGTTAGTCTCACCTCTATCCTTGGGAAAACTCTGGAAAAAATCATTAAGGATCAGATTTGTGGGAGCACAGCAGGGGTAATGATGCTGAAAGAAAATCAGCACAGATTCATTGCAGGTAGATCCTGCCTGCCTAACCTTGTTTCTTTTTATGACCAGGTCACAAAATGCTTAGTTGCAGGAGTCGAGGTAGATATAATTTGCCTAGATTCTAAAAAGGCCTTTGATATGGTATCTCATTCTGTTCTCATAAATCAGGCTTGTCCAACATACGGCCCGTGGGACGCCATGTGGCCTGCCAAGCCGTTTTATCCAGCCCATGGCGGCACCACCGCTGTGGAGTGCAGAGCTGCAGCCAGGTGTGGAGCCGCGGCCGAGCACGGAGCCGCCATCGTGGAGCACGGAGCCGGCAGCGAGGTGAGGCGGGCAGGGCTCGTCCGTGGGCCGCAGCCAGCAGCGAGGGGAGGGGAGGGGAGCTGCTTACCCCCGCAGGGCCAGGCTCATCAGTGAGCCAGGTCCTGCCCTCACTGCCCCAAGGGCTGCCAGGCACGGGGCTGCCCCAGCCGCGCCTGATTGGATGAGCTGGGGACAGCGGGTGCAGCTTCTTCTCTGGCTCTCCCCTTGCCCCTGGCACGTGGCCAGGGGAGCTGCAGCATGGCCCGTGCCCTGCCCGCGTGCATGGTGGAAGGAGGCACGAGGTAAGTTCCAGCGCGGAGCTGGGGGCGACTCGGGGCCGGGCCGGGTCTGCAGGGCATGCGGTTGCTAGAGCTGGGCTGGGCGGGAGGCAGGAGGAGCCCAGCCCCGAGGCGCTCTACGTCCAGCCTCCTCCTTGGTGGTTCAGGGCCTGCAAATGTAGCCTGCATGGCTGAGGACAGGGGTCTGCATGCTGCTGGAGCAGCCCATGCAGTGAGGGGGTCCTAGGGGCCCACCCCCACAGCGTGCAGCCTGTGCAACACATGCTGGTGTCATCTGGGGCCCACAGCCTCACCAGATCTGAACAGCCCTGGACTAGCTTATCCTTGAGATCCTTTACTAACTTGATCATGGTCATTGTAGTTAATTAAATAGAAATTGTAGGCATATACTGCAGAGACGTGGATAAGGTAGTCCAGGGCTGTTCAGATCTGGTGAGGCTGTGGGCCCCAGATGACACCAGCATGTGTTGCACAGGCTGCACGCTGTGGGGGTGGGCCCCTAGGACCCCCTCACTGCATGGGCTGCTCCAGCAGCATGCAGACCCCCGTCCTCAGCCATGCAGGCTACATTTGCAGAACATGGACCACTCCACCCCTCACCCCCAGAGGCCTTTCCCCCTTGCACAGCAGTGGGAGAGGTGGCTGCCCAGGCCCATGCCCTATATATTAACTGCTTGCAGACCCCATGTAAACTGTGGGCGACATCCTGGCCTTTTGTGGGCCACATGTGGCCTGCAGGTAGTCAGCTGGGCAGCCTTAATCTAGTCCAACCTCCTGCACAGAAAAATGATGTCCTGTTCCTAAGCCATACCAAACACACATACTTTCTGAAAACCACAACTTCCCTAGGCACATTTCCAGACCCATTTCATTGTCACTTCCTGCAACTTCATTGGTGTCAAAGGTCACATGATATCACTTCCTGATGTGACACCACTTCTGGTGAGGTCTTTGAATATGGCTCACTGGCCCCCTGGGTGATAAAAGTTTGTGATCCGGCCCCACATTCAAAAAGGTTGGACACCCCTGTCATAAATAAACTGACAGGCTGCGACATAGATGATTACACAGTCAGGTGGGTGGCAAATTGGCTTAGGGGTCGCACTCAGAGAGGTGGATGAGTCAATATCGACCTGGAAAGATGTGGGCAAGGCTCGGTCCTTGGACCTGCGCTATTCAATGTCGTCATCAGTGACTTGGACGAGAGCGTGGAGAGCACCCTGTCCAAGTTCGCAGATGATACCGAATTATGGGGTAAATTTAACACACTAGAGCATAGGGAACAGATTCAGGTAGATCTGGACAGGTTGGGAAAATGGGCAGAACAAAATAGGATGCGGTTCAACAAAGACAAGTGCAAAGTGCTGCACCAGGGCAAAAAGAACCGCCAACACACTTACAGGCTGGGGGATGACCTTCTCAGCAGCAAAGCAATGGAAAGGGATCTTGGAGTCATAGCTGACATGAGTCGTCAGTGTGACAAAGTGATCAACAAGGCTAACCACGCTTTATCATGCATTAGCAGATGCATCACGGACAAGTCCAGGGAGGTGATGCTTCCCCTCTATGCAGCACTGATCAGGTTGCAGTTGGAGTACTGCGTCCAGTTTTGGGCGCTGCACTTCAAGAGGGATGGGGAGTATCTTGAGAGGGTTCAGAGGAGGCCACTTGTATGGTCAGAGGCCTGCAGGCAAGGCCCTGCAAGGAGAAACTGAGGGATCCAGATCTCTTCAGCCTTCACAAGAGAAGGCTGAGTGGTGATCTTGGGGCTGCCTATAAATTCATCCGGGATGGGCAGCAGGAAATAGGAGATGCTCTATTTACCAGGGCACCCCCTGGAGTAACTAGCAACAATGGCCACAAATTGACAGAGAGCAGATTTAGGCTGGACATCAGAAAGAACTTCACGGTGACGGTTGCCAGAATCTGGACTGGGCTCCCAAGGGAGGTGGTGCTCTCCCCTACCCTGGGGGTCTTCAAGAGGAGACTGGACAAGCACCTAGCTGGTGTCATCTGACCCCAGCGCTCTTCCCTGCCCAGGGCAGGGGGTTGGATTCGATCATCTACTGAGGTCCCTTCTGACCCTAACATCTATGAATCCCTGACATCCATAAGAATGACTGGAGGGTGGGGGATGAGAACAGAGGCCCATGTCTGGCCCCTGCTCCTCCCCTGCACTTTGGGTCTGGCTCTGCTTCCCCCTCCCCGCCAGTCCGGGCCTGTTCCCCACCCTGCTGCTTCTGGTCTGGGCCTATTCCCCCATCCCCCACTTCGGGTCCGGAGCCGCTCCCCCTCAGCCCTGTGCTCTGGTCTGCCTGGTCCACATCCACCTGCCTTCCCTCCCTGCTCCCCTCCCTCCCAGGTGTTGGCGGGGCATAGTCACCATTGCCGTCACCGTGCCCACCTCCCGATCCCCTCCCTCCCTTCTCCTCCCTGCTAGCTTTTGTTGGGGCCTGATGGCGGGGTGGCAGTGGCACACTCCCCTCTGTCATGGTGGGTGAGGATGGAGTCCTGCATCCGTCCCTGTCCCCACTTCTCATCTGGTCAGGGGAGAGGGCGAACTTCCCACACCCTTGCCCCACCACTTTCAGGCTGGGCCCATTCCCCCCCACTCCCCCCTTCGGGGCTGTTGCTGAGGCATGGTGGCAGAGGCGGGGTGCCACCACTGTGCCCCTCACTCCCACTCCTGCTCCTCTCCCTCCCACTCCCTGCTGGGTTTTGTTGTGGCCTGGGGGGCTCTGCATCCCCCCGCATCTGGCTCTGCTCCCACTTCTTGTCCAGTTGGGGGAGGGGGGAAATGGCCCGCTTCTCCCCCCTCCCCCCGCACTCTGTTGCCGCCACCTGCAGGGAACGGGGGGAGGGGAGAAGGGGGGGCATCCCCTGTGTCCCCGTCATCACAGCAGCGCACTGCCTCCTGTCCAAATGCTCTTGGAGCGCTCTGATTGTCTGTCTGACCATGACGCTTTATTTGCACTGATCGGCTGACTGAAACAGCCAAAGGCTTTTATAATATTAGACTGGTCTCCATCTTTGCTAACCAGCACCTTGCACCAATGCTACATCCCACATGCTCATCTTTTCTCCTGTTCTTTGATCTTACCCTTGCTCTGGGAAAATTTCCTCCTCAGCAGCTATTCCTAGGCACTGATGGTACTGGGGAGAGGATGCTGTAACCCCAGAGCAGCTGGGCACGGAAGGAGGCTGGCATCAGACAACTGCACAGCTTTACTCAGCTCAGGCTGATCCAGGATTTCCTCATGGCATCTGATGACAGATTTAAAGTAGCAGCAGGAACAGCAGCAGGTGCTGTTTACAAGCTGCCCTTGGGGATTTGCCCTCATCTATCGCAGCGTCTGGCATTCAAGGGTTAAGGCTCAGAAGCTTATGAAGCAAAGCGGTTTCTACCCCCCGCCTCCCCCTTGCTAAGGCCAACAGAACTGGACAGAGCCCCATGCTGCCACAATAACCTTTCTCTTTATATTATGGTTTTTCTCTCAGCCCTTGTGCAGCTCAAATGGGTGGTACAAGCCCATGATGTTGATCAGGATCAACGCAGATAGAGGACAGAGCTGCTAGTGTGTTTATTATTATTGCAGAGGTCGTAGTTACATATTTTTTTCAATTTTATTAGATAATATTGGACACCTAATACTACCAGTGACCACTCCCCCCAGCCCTTCTCCTCAGCATTGACCCCCCTGCCCCCCCACCTGGCTAGTGACAATCTTGTCCGCCCCAGCAAGGTGTTTCCCAAGGCTGCTCAGCCAGTCAGAAGTCGCAGCTAGAAGAAGCCTGTCAGAAGTCACCAGCTAGGCCACGTGGGTAACTGTAGCTCTTTGAAGTTAGCAAAGGTCCTCAGATACCAGTGAGGGGTGAGTGGATAGGAAGGGTCCACAAGCTATGAAGGAGCTATCGCTGAGCCTCCAGGGATGGCAAGAGGTTCTCCCCCATGCAGAGGCCATTAATGAAGCATTCCTGGGAGATGCTTTCTGCTGTCACAAACCAATTAAAACGTTTTAGGGGGATGGCATTTTCCATCTGGTCTCTGTGATGTTGTTGCTGTGATGTTTCAGTTTTACACCTGTAGTTGTGTGGGTACAAATTATCTTAAACACAAAAATGCCACCAGAATTGCAGGGCAGCTAAGACTGCAATCAACAATTAAGGCCTGATTTGGGGGCCCAAGTGTCATTAATTCCTCTGCAAATAACTTCCCAGGGGAAAACAGAAGCTAGTATCAAAGCATTTGATCCTGAAAAGCCAGAGATACTGGCACTGTGCTGTGAGTTAATCAGATGGGATATCACAGGAAGCTGGTTGCAGAACAGTCACAGCCCGTTGTGAACATCAAGAATTGCCCAAGTTCCAGTCACACAATCTGGACTTGCTGTAAATGAGCCTCTTGCCTTTTGTTTCCTGCTATAACTTGCCATGGCCTGGAGAGCTTATACCTCCTTCCGAGCTACTGCAGTTTAATTGGGAATGGGATTTCAGGGCCTCTAACCCTGCCTGACTGGAGTTCCCTTGCAGGCAAAAATCAAAACTTGTTCATCCTCTGTAGCCATTTATATGTTCTTCAGCAAAGGTTGCTGTTTTTCTCCTGTGGTTGTATCCTGAGCATATAGTTATCCACAGAGCTATCAAGCCATAAATATGTGATAGTGGCCTTAAAATGTGTAAGCAGGACTTACTCATAAACAAAAGACCTTGCAAAGACCAGAGGGACAGGAGGCTGGAGAAGGAGGGTATTTCTCTCGTTACAATGCTTTTGACAGTCTCAGCTTAATGCAACCAACCATCCTGAATTTGGCAGAAGACTCCCAAATTTTTGATGATTCCAGGTAAAAACTAATTTATCCTGGTTCTGATTATCCCAGGCTTGCAGCTGATGACAATTAACTTGGATTAGCCATGACTGCTCAGGCAAAAAAATGTTATCTCAGATACACTACAAGTACTTAGAAGTTGGACAATAGGCTTGTACACCTGTAGGATAAAAAGATTTCTCCTTGGATAAACATGACACCTGTTTTTCCCCATAGAAATCAGGTTTCTTCAAGGACAAAGCCTTTTAGAGATCCTCAGATCCTACAGAATTACAAGCCCATTATTCCACTTTAAGTACCTGTGAAGTATCCGAGATAACTTTTCCCCAGACCAATCCTGGCTCATCCAAGGGACAGTAAGAGTGAATTTAGTCAGGCTTCTGGCCTCTCTGACTAGAAAAACAGACAGAGATCAGAAGTGCTGATACTGCTTATTTCAGTTATATGTTTTGAGATAAACCCCGCCCCCCCGCATTATTACTCTGTGCACAGATGTCCAATTAGGAAAGCTTGTTTTAGTTTCTTCAGGGTCATAGTTTTTTCTCTTTATCTGTCTTAAGTATAAAAATGCTTAGAAACTGAGGGAGGGGGAGATTCCTTTGAACAGACAAGTGAGTGATCCCCCTGCTGTGTGGCATTCTCCCTGTGATCACAGTGTAGCCCTCAATAAAGAAAAGCTGGCTCTGTCAGTTCTGATTCAACCACAACGTGAAGTTTGAGTTCTTCCACAGGACAAACCTGAGAATATTTTTTCCCAGCATGATTTAGCGAATTTTAGTTACCAAACTGCAAGTATAGAGGGCTATGCCACTCCCAGCTTTTGAGACTGGTCAATCAGAAGCAACTCAAATGCAGTGTCTGTTTTTAGCAGGCATCTATCTTGCGAGGCAATAGAATTATGCCGAGTGGAACATCAGCTTGCTGAAGGTAATCCTCACTTGAAAATAAAGTAAAACTGGAGTGACCCCTCCAGGGTGCAAAAGCTTGGGCAGTGATTATGGAGACACTGAGCTGTCTGCACACCAGTGTCCCCCTCTCAGCCTTGCTGGTTTAATCCAAAGAGGCAAAGGAGAACGTCCAGAGAGTGCTTTTTCATAGATTTCTAGGGTCAGAAATGACCTTGTAGATCACCAAGTCTGACCCCCTGCTCTAGGCAGGAAAGAGCTCTGGGGTCAAATAACCTCAGTTAGCTGGTGGTCCAATCTTTTCTTGAACAACTCCAAGGTAGGGGTGTTGCCGGCACAAGGTGCCCGAGGGAGGCAACAATTGGGTTCGTTGCCCGGTGTGCGTCGTGCCAAATAAACACACTGGGGGAGAAGCAGACAAAGTTTATTTGAGCTCAAGTAAAAGGCACAGGGAGACTGTATAGTCTCAAATCCTGCGCACCTAACCCTGCAACAGTGGGATCTTTATACCCCTGTCAGTTTCACTGTCAGTGATTTTCCATCAGCTGGCCCCCCTCTTTCTCCCCTTTCTCTCTCCGAGTGGTGCCCTTGCATTCCACAGATAACAGTTTTAGCTCGCCTGCTTTCCAGAAGGACAGGAGATTGCAGGCGCCAAAGAAAGGGTTACAAAGGTTGGGCAAGGGGGTTTTTTGGCTCTTCTGAGCCTGGAGCAGAAGGACTTCCTCGACACTCGTGGTCTTACGTCCCTCTGAGTTACCCAGGGTTATGCCCAGTGACACCAACAGGGGAAAGCACCACCTCCCTTGGAAGCCCATTCTGTATTTTGGTAACCCTCCCCATAAAGAATTTCTCCCTGATATCCAATCCAAATCTACCCTCCTTTAGTTTGTGGCCTTTATTTCTAGTAACCCCAAGGGGCACCCTGGTAAACAGAGTATCCCCTATTCCCTGCTGACCCCCCATGATGAGTTTGTAGACAGCCACGAGATCACCTCTCAGCCTTCTCTTTCGGAGGCTGAAGAGATTCAGGTCCCTCAGTCTCACTTCATAGGATCTTACCCACAGGCCCTCAACCATGCAAGCTGCTCTTCTCTGAACCTTCTCAAGTTTATCCACATCCCTCCTGAAGTGCGGCGTCCAAAACTGGATGCAGTACTCCAGCTGCAGCCTGACCAATGCCACATAGAGAGGAAGCATTACCTCCCTAGACCTGCTCGTGATGCACCTGCTAATGCAAGAAAGTGTGGTTAGCCTTACTTATTACCTCATCACACTGGCGACTCGTGTTCATTTGTGTCTCAGCCAAGACTGCAAGATGCCTTTCCATTGCCATGGTACTCAGAATGGTACCCCCCAGTCTATAGGTGTATTAGAGATTCTCTGTCCCCAGATGTAGCACCTTGCACTTATCCTTGTTAAACTGCATCCTATTCTGATCCACCTGCTTCCCCAGTCTATCCAGATCCGCCTGGATTCGCTCCCTGCCCTCCAGTGGGTTTACTGAGCCTCATAGTTTGGTGTTGTCTGCGAATTTGGACAGTGCTTTCAATCTCCTCGTCCAAATCACTCATGAAAATATTGAACAGCACTGGTCCAAGGACAGAGTCTTGGGGAACACCACCACCCACATCTCTCCAGGGAGAAACCGCCCCATCCACCACCACTTTCTGGGTGTGTCCCAGAAGCCAGTTTTTCACCCACCCTACTGTGAAAAAATCCACATCTCAGCTACTCAGTTTGTCCATCTATTGGGGCTTCACCCCTGGACTGGCTGCTGACCAGAATTAAAGAGCCCAGTCTACTCTATCATGGATTGGACTTCAGTTCCACAACTTTTAGGTGGCATTTCCTCCACCGGGGGTAAGACTAGTACCCTCCTCTAAAGTACTCTTCTGCACAAAGTCATTGGCACCCTAAAGATTGCTAGGTTGTTTATCCACTGCTCAGCAATCAATGTTAAGTCGCAGGTACTTCTGTCTGCTCTATGTTATGGTAGCAGTTTGTACTTTCCACCCTAAGGACAATACCTTGTTCAAGGAGCAGGTGCCCTCCCTCTCCTGCTGCAATGCCACCTGTTCTCAACCGGGTCACTCCTTTCTGGTGTAACGCAAGGAAAAGTAGGATACACATACACATGCCTTTGATCACCCTGGCACCTTGCTTCTTTTATGGGTTCAGAAGGGGTCTCAGTAAGCAGTGGTGTAGCAGGGCAGCAGTGCATGGGGCAGTGCCAGCTGCCACGGTGCAGGTGGCCACAGATGGATCTGGGATTTTGGAAAGGTGGCACGGCTCATTGTCATGTGCAATACAGCACACGTCTTCCTGTGGTCAACAAGAAACTAGTCCCGTGGGTTGGCACTGTAGTATTCAGTTTAAAATGGAAACAAGAACAAATATCACTATCGGAATGTCCATTAATTTGCTCAGTTATGTATTAAGTTAATAAAAAGAGAACAAACTAGGCATAAGACGGCAAAGATGCTGCGCTGTTAGTCTGGTTATTGTCACGCTGACTGTATGCCTCATTTACTCTGGGCTGTTAAAAGCTAGCACCTTGGGCCTCTCGCCAAGTGTCTCAGTACGTCTGGGCAGTTGTGTCTATGCCCCGCTTCTGCTTTGTGGCCAGAGCTAAAGCCCGGGCAGAGGCTGCAAAGCTGGGACAGGCGGGACGGGCTGCCACCGCGGCAGGAGGAGCATTTCAACAGAGGAACCTCGAGACCCTTGAAGAAGAGAGAGGGGGGCACTAACTAACACCTGCGGAGGCAGAGATTAGCAGGACTCGAGGAGCCGATAAGGGTCCTGACCCCACTCGATCCCACGTCTCTGCCTGAGCACAGCCGCGCTGCGCTGCCAGGCCCCGGGGGGCGGGTGAGTGCACGGCCCGCCCACTGGGTCGAGCCCCCCACAAGGACCTAGCTGCGCATGCGCGGCGGTGGAGCCCGGCCGGACTCCATCTCCCAGCAGCCTCCACGGCGCCGGACCGGCTTGTTGCCTGGTGAGGGCCGTGTGGGTCCGCTCTGCCTCGTCAGCAAGCTCTAGGCAGGTGCGTGCGCGGCTCCGGGCGCATCCCGCTGTGGGGGCGGCGGAGGTGGCGAGCCGGGGGTCGCGTCAGGCCAGGCCCGCCCCGCCCCGCCTGCCGGTTGGGGTCGCGTCAAATCCCCTCCTTCGCGGGCCAGGCCAGGCTCCCCGCGCCCCTCGGCACCGCCGGCAGGGCCCAGAGGCGGGGGCCGGGGGCGCCGAGCACCGACTGCTCTGGGGCAGCGGGACAGGGTGCGCGGAACCAGCCGGCTCCAGTGGCCTCCGGCGCGGCGCGGCGCGCGGCGGCAAAGGCAGCAGGAAGCGGAGGCTGAGCTGAGCAGCGTGTTACACAGTAATTAAAGGAGAACGGCCGGAGGAGCAATCAGAAGCGCGCCGTGACTCCTGTACGTGCTGCAGCGAGGGGAGCAGCACAACACAGTGGAGACAGCTTCGGTTTTTACAGCTGTCTGTCCTCTGCGAGCACCTAAAGCAAGCACAGACAGCAGCAGGGAGCATAATGCTGAAATGGGGCAGTTTAGGGCAGCTATTTGACAGCACCAGTTTAGGGCAGGAAGTGAAATTGCACAGGGCACGCCCAGGCAGAGAGCCTGGAACAGTAGAGACTGTGACCCAAGCTTCAAAGGATGAAAGTGCTATAGGATCTCTATGAGCAGGAGTGGTTAGATCCCCAGCTTCTGGATGTTTTCAAAAGGTGATGGATATTGGTGGGTAGAGATCCTGTACCAGTTTGCAGTTGTACCTTAGGAATCCACTAGTGCTTGGTGGTGGGAGAGAGTAGTATGAACGTCTCTGCTTGGTTTTCACTCGCATCAGACTCTCACATGAAAATGTATAGCTGGTTCGTCCTGGTTTTAGGCGGCCGGTGCAGCTGAGAGCCTGTTGGGGTGTGCATGAACTCTGAGCCTCATAGAGGAAGCCTCGGAGGTTAGTTGAACCAACTAAATGTTTCTAATGCAGTTTGCTGGAACACCCCAGGAGTGTTGTGGCAGTGCTGGTATTTGGCTAAGAGTTCAGTCTCAGAGATAGATTGCAACCTAATTACACTTAACCTGCCCAGTTGGGCCTGGGCTGGTCTGTGTGCTAGATCCAGCAGTATAGAGCCAGTGGGCAGGACTGGTCTGGTGGGATGTCACATGCAGCACATTCCCTGTGCTGGAGCAGCTTCTGTATTGTAGGTAGTGTCAGTCAGCCTTGCTCCAGGGGTTATGCTGCTGCAGGCTGTGCATGGGCTGGATCAGGCACTGTGGGTACTGCCTGTTGCCTTGGGAGCTGGCACAGGGTATAAAGCTGCATCCCAGTGGACTGGCCCTGAACTCTGACTCTGAGGCTAATCAGGATTGGGCCCCAGGCTATCTGTGTGCAGGGCTGTGTGCAGTAGATGCTCCATACCAGCTCAGTCTGGCAAGCAGTGTCTGTGGTGCTGTCTACCTGGCTCACCAGAGGTAATACAGCTCTTGGAGTGGGGCTGGCACATGGTGCATGGGCTAGACCCAGTGCCATGGGTGCTGCTCCTGGCACTGGGGGCTAGCACAGGGCTTGAGCTGCATGTGGTACCCTGCTGAACAACCTGTCCTGCTGGCTCCAGCACAACCCGATCCAAACTGGTCTCATAGCTAGTGCACAGGGTTGGTTCAGCATAGACACCTCATACAGCTCATGCCCCAAACTGACCCCCTGTGCTACAAACAGCACCTGCAGTGTTGGATCTACCCCTCACATGGGACCAGCTCCATGTGCTGCATGCAGGGTCAATTGGAGACTCGCAGGCTGAATCTTCTGTGGCTCCATGGGCCAGGTCCAGCCCATGGGCCATGTTTGATGCCCCTGGTGTAGGGCACCTGGCTGATCTCTCCAGTGGCAGGGTTTTAGCCTTTCAGGACTTCAGTAGATATATGTTCCTTGCACCCTGAATGGCTGGAGTGGAGATGATCACACCCATGTAATCTTGAGCTTGTCTGAGCTGTATGGGACAAGTGCTAGTCATTTAGGCTGTGAACGATGCTCCAGGGGTTGTATCTCACAATGAAAGGAAGGAAGCAGCCAGAGGATTCAAGGGCCCTGAGAAATGTTATCTTTGGTCCTCAGTGGGGAGTTGCAATGGGAACCCACAAAAGGTGAACCCGTCCCCTCATTTCTGTTTGAGATGCGGCCAGTGGACAGATGCTACAGATGCCAACATATGCTTTGTCTTCATCTGATCTAGTGGAGAGCTGTATGCTGGGTCCCTCAGTCTCTGCATGGGAAGGATCCTTGGGGCAGAGCAGAGGGAGGCTGCTTGCTATGCTGTGGCCAAGCCTGTGCTGTGCTGTCCTACCTGTTCTGGCCCAGGAACATGTAACTCCCTTGTCCTTGGAGCATTAGGGAGGTCACATCTACCTCCTCACCCTTTCTTTAAACAGGTACCGGTCTTGGTCCCTGCCTGGTATCCCATACAGATGAAAGTCCCATTTGCCTTGTGTTCTGGGCTATTGCTGAAGGGTATCGTTTCTGCCTCTTGGAAAGAGCATATGAGCTACCTTTGCTCCTAACAGTTTGTGTGTGAAGGTCAGCCCAGTGCATAGGGAAAAGATGACCTGAACACAAGTCACCAGCATAACTGGTGTTAATTGGCCCCTCTGTCAGCAGAGAGGCAGAAGAGTAAACAGGCCTTGAAGGCTGGTGTCTGAGGGCAAGGCAGAGGAGACCCTCTGGGAACAGAATATGGTCTGCAGTCTCTGTGGCTACCAGGAGCTTCTCATCTGTTTTGGGACCCATGGAGAGTGTCACTTTTCCTGTTCCTATCTATTCAGTGGGGCCAAGGGGAATGTACACATTACGTTGCATTCCCTGGGGGCTTGAACAACAAAATACGTTGCTTATCAGGTGTAACTTGGATACCGAAGGGGCAGGCAAAGCAGCCATCAATAGGGGAAATATTCTGCCATCACACTGCCCTTCTTCCTGCTAAGTCCTTTTTCATGCAGTGGCCCATATTCCTTCATATTAAGCTCACCCAGACTTGCTTTCTGATGGGGTGGGGTTGCTTCTGCTGGCATTGAAATTGGAAACATTTCAACCTTTCACAATAATGGGAGCAGAACTGATGTACAGTGCTCTTGCCCCAGATCGTTGAAAGAGGTGCATCTTCCTGTGGGTATCAGCAGCTGGAAGAGGCATTCTCTTGTTGCTTTCTCCCTGATCTGCCAGCTGCTCTCTTCAAGCAAGGGAAGTCATCTTGCATTGTTTGGAGGGCTGTTTGCACAGCATGGTTGGTTGCCACTGTGTTTTCCCACTGTTGCTCTGTTGTAATAAGCTTTCCTTCTAATCCAGTTCTATCAAGAGAGAATATAAAGGGAAAGGGTCTGAAAGGGGCTTTTACTAGTTCACTCTGGAGGCCCTGTTTCCTTTATCACAACCCTTTCAATTGAATTACAGCAATCACCTCGGGGCAAACTTGGCTTCTAAATTTCACTGCATTATGTCTCTCAGAATAGGCTCTAAATATATTGCTGCTCATTGTTCTTTTGGGTTAATCTCTGTGACAAATTTTTCTCAATCAGTGTGGTTGGTTTCCTCAGGGTTTAGCTAGTACTGGTGAGAGATTGGCTTTGCCTCTGCACACTCAGCTGTCTTCCGGGAGAACCTGAATAGTTCAAAGCTGTGACCTTGCAAGGAGAGGTCAAATACCACAGGCCTAGATTCTGCCTGCCCTTTGAGAATGCACCCAACAAAGCTCTCTCTTGCATGCAGTGGCATTTGCTTGGGCAAATCTGGGCCCTAACTGCAGAAAAATAAGACTCCTTTGTGCTCACATAGTGTATGTGGGTCTTCAGTCACCTTGGAAAAACAGATAAATAGCAATATTACATTTTACTGATAGGGACTCGGGCACAGGGAGAGGCATCAATTTGCCCAAGGTCATAGAGCAGCAATGAACCTGTGTGTCCTGACTCCCAGTCCAACTGCACTGGCTGGGAGTCGAACCCTGGTTCCAAAGCAGGGGAAGTGAGGGCCAGGAGGAGCCCAGTGTTTCCAAGAAGATGCTTTTAAATTGAGCATAGCTGGCAAGGTCTAAATGGCTTGAAAGCAGAGTGCTGAAATAACTCAGTTGCCAGTAGAGTGACTTGGTCCGCCTGTCTTTCAGAGTTGGAGAGCATGTGCTCAGCAGGGAAGAAAGTAAGCATGCCTGGGCTGAGGGTGCAGCATCAGATTTGTGTGTCAAAGCTCTCCTTCCCCAGCTGATCCAATTTGCCAGCACTGGGTTAATTCAGGGTCAAACCCACCATTTTGTGTTCAGCCCCTCTGTCAGCAGGGTTTAGTGTGGAAGCAGCTTTGCATCCTGAAACCTTGGGTGCATGAAGGCGCTAAATAGTCTCTCACCTGCAGGTGTATTTGGGGCAGGTCAGGAGTTTGTGTCACATTTTATGCTCCAATATGGTGACAGGTAGGCACTTTTCAGTTGGGCTGTCCAAGAACTGGTGATGTGCACCAGCATGGAAATTCCAGCCTGATCCTTTGGTATCTTCGAATGCAGCAGGGCTGTGTGTCTGACAACACCTGGGCTTAGTAGGACTGAGCTGACACAAATGCATAAATCCCATAGCAATGTTTTGTAGCATTTCTGATGTCTAAGGAGGCAAGATCATGACTTGGGATAAGCCCCTTCCTCCTCAGAGGAGCCATGTAGAAAATCCCCAAGCAATGTAAGTGGCAGGTCAGGGTGTGTACAGGATGTTCTGGGCAGGAGGCTTGGAGCTGTCAAAGCAGGAAAGACAGCTACTGAAGAGTGTGAAAGGAAGCACCCCACTCCCCATACCTTGCGTTACCTTTCCCTTTAATACCCTCATGCAAGTTTTGCTGCAAACATCCCTGTTTTGCACCCCAAGGGGTAGAGGCATTCTTTGGACTCTTCTGCTATTGGAAGCCAGTTTGGATGAAGGTAGGATATGAAGTTATAGTTCCAGAGCATGACTTGTTTGTGCTGTTCTGTTGAGTCTGCTGTGAAAGTGGGTTCAGTTAAGCCAGAGCTAAGGCATGTGTGGGCCTTGTCCACGCTGCAGAGCTTGGCTGACAAAGCGCTGAGTATATCCTTCCCCACAGCTCCTCCAGGGCAAAATGAACCCTCCTTCTGCTTGCAGAATGACATCAGCTTTGCCAAGCAGAGTAAGGCTTTTGCCTTCTAGCAACTGCCAAAGGAGCGTGAGGATATGCCCAGCTGCTCCCCCTTTGACAGCTGGTTTTTCTCCACTCTGTGCCAGCAGAGCATGAACAACAGCTGCTGCAGTGGAGCTGTGTGATGTCACGTGCTGGGCAGCTCTACCAGCAGAGGCAGGCGAGTGTAGACAACGCCTCTCAGTGCCCACCTGGGGATCATTTAGGAGCCGCTCTACTGGAATCACTCAGTTGGCAGACAAGCTCTTATTCAGCACGTGACTGTCACTACTGTTTTATGGCCTGTGCAATTAGCCCTGGGGACTAAATACTTAGCCCTCCACTAATGGAACTAATTTTGGAGCTGTACCTGCATGGCTGTAACAAGGGAGACTAAGGCAGATTAGCTGATGTCATCACAGGCTATTTTATCCCTTCCTCCAGATCAATAATACATTGGCTTGTAATTTGAGCTGGGGATCCAGTCTGTCCCTGGAGTACATTGAGATTGCCTTGCCTCCTGCCTGCTGGGGATCTGGCTGGAGGTGCTAGTATGGAATCACCTTTGCTGGTCAGGGATCCTGCTTATGGGTAGGAACTGATGCCAAGGGGGAGCTGAGCACCTGCAGCTCTTGCCAGTGTCACAAGATGTTGATTCTTCTCAGCTCTCCTTGGAGCCTGCCCCAGCATTTCTTAATCTTTATTTTCTGAGGGATGGTTGAGTTGCAGTGAAAGAGCAAACAGATTCCCTAGCCAGTTGATCAGGGCAGAGGTCTGAGCTCAGTCAGGGCTGAAGATACTGCCTGGCTCCCTTATGGCATGGACCTTGGATGGACTTGTGTTAGGGATCTGGGGTTGTTCTGGGGTCTCCTTGGGGAATGGGGATGTTGCCAAAGCAGTCTAAGGGCAAGGCAGGGTCCAAAATGAGGGGCTGCTTTGAGGAGGGGGCTGTATATATGGTATTATGGGTTTACATTTGCTCTGCATCAGATCTGCCTAATTTAGACATTCACAACATGTTTTCTTAACTGGCCAGCCTTGCCCAGTCCTTTGAGGGCCCTGCTGGGCTCTTTCCTTCCAGTGCTCCATTCCATGAAAGAAGGTGCTGGCCCTGAGCTATTCCTGGGCAGTCCTAGTGATGGAGAATTGGTCCAACCCAGAAGGTTGGGAGGGGTAGTGGAGGATTTGAGTATGGTGGGACCTTCCCAGGGTGCTGCAGGGGCACAAGTGTTGTCAGCATAAGGACTTGTCTGCATTTAGAGACCAATGTGGTACAAGGCTGTGTTTACTTGTGAAGTGTGGTAACTTCTCAGGAGCAGCTTTGAGAGTGGATGCTCTTAGTATTTTCACATGGAGCTATTCCTGAATAGCTCCAGGGGCAGATGAGCTCAAGGCCTGGGCAGTGGCATGAGCCATGGCTGAAAGGAGACTCCTTAGAGCTGCTAGAGGTGGCTGGCACAGGCATTGGGGTGGGTTGCAGCCTGTGCTCATGTCAGTGACTGCAGCATGGATCTTTGGGTAAGGTGACTGTAGCATGGATCTCTGGGTAAGGCTATTCTTGATGTCACCCTTCAGAGCAGAACTGCTTGTTCTCAACCTTCTGGAGCAGACAGAGCCAGCAAAGAGGCTTTGGGTAAGGGAGATACAACAAGAAGTGTGGACAGTTTAGTCAGCTTTGGGCAGGGTCTGGTTAGTCAGTGCACAGGGGGGCTTCCACTTGGGGCTGTTTGTGTGACGGTTGTATTTCTATCCCCCAATTCCAGGTGTGATCTCTTCAGTGAAGGGTGGGAGTGCAGAAGGATTTTAAATAACTATGGCTGGAAAGGACCTCCTGTGCCCAAGCAGCTTCTGTTCCTAATGATTTGGATTTGTCTGTTGCAGCCGCAGAGCCAAAGCCAAGATGTGTGAAGGGCCTTCCAGGATTACTGGTCCTATCCCTCCTGACCCCACACTTTTACCAGACTATTACAAATGTCCCCTGTCAGGTAAGTCTCAGGTTGGAGGCACTGCAGAGCAGGGATCAGATGTACAAAATAACCTGTGACTATGTAGTATTTTAACAGATCACTGTCCTCTGGCCTTGCATTATACTGTAGCCATTGGAGCCATCTCAGGGGTCAGCTCAGTGGCTTTTTAACAGCCTCATACTGTCCTTTGTGGCTGCACACAGTCACTACTGTGTGAGCAGCCAGGGCAGGGAGTTTCATGAAGACTCAGCTCAGCAAGGTGGGGAACAGTTTCGATGTGCTCTGCAAGGGTCCCTGATGGGAAGGGCTGGATGCTGAGCAGATTGATGTTCTGAGTAGAAGGGGACTCCAGTGGTGACTGAAAAGTGGGTGGAGGAGGCAGCAATTGCTTGAATGTTTCTAGCTTCCCCAAACATGAGGGAGGCGGCATCGCTCCCTGCGTATCTTGATTTTGTTGTTGTCTTTCATAGCTCGAGGGAGGTTGGAAGGGAATGCTCTGAAGCTGGACTTTTTGTCTGGTCCCCTGGCCTCAGATCCCAGCTTATACCCCAACTGCTACAGTGCACGCCCTGCCCAGCCTGCCCCACGCATCTGCCCCAGTGGTAAGGACATCCTGGCAAAGGGGCAGAAGGGGACAGTTGGGGTCCTGCTGCAGCTGGAGGGGATCTTCCTTGACAAGGAATCACCTCCCAAAAGTAAGTATGATTGAGCAGTTGTAGTTGATGGTATGTAAAATCTGTAGAGGCTGGGAGGGGTAAGCGCATGGACACATGGACTCAGGTTCGTAAGTCTGTGCAGGGCAAGCATGCCAGCCACTACCACCCCCAATGTGTGAAAAGTTTATTGCTCCCTTTATCTCTAGAATAGCAGCAACTGGTACCTTTTCCCTTTGCTGTGAGGTGGTATTGGTGTTAGGATAGTGCATGCTGTCTGACACTGACCTGGAACACTAGTGCAGCCCTCAAGATTATCTGACAATGGAAACCAGAAGAGGCAGATGATGTGTCGGTTGGTCTGGCACAATCCCAACCAGGACAGTGAGGATTATAACCAATCCTGTGTTTTCCTGGGAGAGGACAATTCTTCTGTTACTAGTACTGTGCAGGGGCACATCCTCCTGTGCTTGTTTGTGCAGCTGCAAGTACCAGCCACATGGGGTATCCATAAAAAATATGATTCCACTATGTGCCTGGCACACAGGGAAGTTAAGAGGGAAGACGTTGCTGTTAGTGACTTGGGTAATAGAGACCCCCATCTCTGATGCTGAAGGTCCTGGGTTCTGCATCTGTTGGTGACATCTCAGGTTTGCTGTACATTACGAGGGCAGAAGCTGTATCTCCTCTTGATGTGCAGGAAAGGAGTCCAAGAACTATGAGAAGGAGAATGTGAGGCGGATACGGGAGATCCAGAAGAAATGCAAAGAGAAAGAGTTGGCCAGGGAGCACAGCCGACCTCAGCCTGTGAAAGCCTTATGGAAGTCTCAGAAGTACGAGAATGTGGGGTCCAAGGTGAAAGCCAAGATACAGGTACCTGCCTGCTGCAGTCCCTAGCCTATGACATCCCTTTGCCTTGGGAGGGTATGGACCAGTCAGCATGTTATGTAGATGCTGTGCAGAACAGTGGAGGGCATCTCTTTGCAGGGAGAACCCTGGTGGTTTTGAACTTCTCCTTTGAGGCTAGGAATCATAGAGCCATTCAGTGCTCCAGCATCCCATTTCCTGCTCAAGGGACAGTGATTTTGTTCCAGCCTCAGGTCTGAGAGCAGAGCCATGTCATGGACAGGAGAACCTGACTTAGACAAGGAGAATGGAGATTCCTGAATGCACCAGCCTGGCATGTAAAGGAAAGCCCCATTGTGACAGTAGGGGAGTCTAGTCCAAGGGTGGGCAGTTATTTCAGGTGGAGGGCCAGTTACCAATTTCTGGCAAGCTGTTGAGGACTGCATGGATAGCCCCACCCCTTGACAGGTGTCCTGCCTCCTGGTCACCATCTTGGGACTTCATTTGACCCCAGTATTTTTTCCTGCCATGGCAGGGGGTCGGACTAGATGATCTGCTCAGGTCCCTTCCGACCCTACAAACTATGAAACCCCTGATCTTTGCCCCAAGAAGTTCCTCGCCTTACCTCCAGAAGTAATCCTTTCAGCAGGGGGTTTTGCCATCTCAGAACCAGAAAAATACCAAATTATATTCTAAAAAGAGAACAGCTGAAACATTTATTAATGTGATTTCAAAGAATATTTTGTCCTGGTTTACATGTGTTTCTGTAATGTACATAGAGGTGATTGTATATAATAGTTTAAAATGAAGTCTTACTCTTGTATATTGTGGGGGAGGGGGTGGGTATAGGTTTGTGGGGTGTAGGGGAGAGTGTGGGCATGTCTGTGGGGAGATGGATAGGTGTGGAGGTGCTGGTATGGGGTGAGGGAGCATGTGGGTGTGTGCAGATAAGTGGGATGTAGGTGAGTATGGGGTTTGTGGGGGTCTGCGTGGGGGGGCGGGTGGCTGGGGTGTGTGAAGGGGTGTGGGTGTGGGAGTCTGCATGTATAGCAGTGTGGGTGTATGTGTATGGTTAGGTGTGGGACTCATCTTATGAACACACACCCACCGGTGCAGCCCCATGCTCTTGGTCAGGAATTTAGCAGGGAGCCACATGATTCTGGAGCAGTGGCGGGGTCAAGAAGGCAGCTGAAATGGCTGGGGGTGGGCAGGTCTGGGCTTCTACCTCCTGCTGCCGGCTCCCTCTGGGTCCTACTGCCCTTGTCTCCTGTAGTCTTTGACAAGAAAACAGGAGCAGATAAATATTTTCTAAATTTTTTAGGGGTCCTGTGGCCTGGATTGAATGGCCTGGTGGGCTATATTTTGCCCACCCCTGCTCTAGTCACTACACAGAACTAGGGAAAAGGAAGGTCCCATCATTTTCCTGTACTACATCTATTGGGACAGAATCAGATACTGCTATTGCAGCAATTCCTGGTGGGATGGAGGGGGCAGGGACTTCAGTGGTGTTACATGACAAGAAGTAATAGCATCATTGCCACCTGGCAAACACCTACTCCAGTGCTGGCCCTTCTGTTGCCCAAATGTATGTACTTCTTTGAGGTCCTCTCTAGTCACAAGAGCTCTTGCATTTTAACAAGCTGCATCCAGGCAGCTTTCCAGAGTGATTTGCTCAGGGACCAGACTGGGCCACTCTGCAATGAGCAAAGGCTCTGTGTGCTGTGTCACTCATCCTTATGGGTTAAAAGGTCAAAGGGCCCACTAGTGTGACTATGTTACTGACACCTTATAGTGCATGTAATTCTGCATCTCCTAGGTTCCTTGTGCCTTTTTTAAGTCCTTTTAATCCCTTCCCCCAGCAGGTTACAGCTTGAGATGTAGGCCTGGCTGGAGGGGCTGGACAGTTGCACTATCCTAGCTGCTTGCTAGTTTGTTTCTGACTTGGGTGTTGCTCTGTGGAATTCAGTGGTCTAATCCAGATTTACACCAGTGCTTCATTGAGCAAGATCTGGGCCAGTCTCTGCTGACTGTAGCCCCCATCAGGGGTCTTCTCTTGACATGCGGAGCAGCAGCAAAGATCAGGGCCATTTGTCTGCTGGGAACTCCTGGCTGATTCTAGGCTCTCAGTGGCTGCGCTGAGTGGTTTTCCATTCACTCTTTTCTCCTAATTTTGCTGTTCTCAGGAGAACTCTCCCCCTCCCAACCCAGAGTCTCAAAAATTCCTGAGGGCATATTCCCGCTGTGGCTCAGGAATCCAACCACGCCGGTCGCTTTCCCCAACGCCTTCCAAAACGAGAGCTGTGATGGGCACTGAGGCTCCGGGAACGCAGAGCATGGACACCCAGGTAGGGCACAGTGGGGGCTAACTTATCTGATTTCACATTCCTCTGGACTCAGTAGTTACTTCTGCTCCTTACTGTACCTGGATTCTGCCCTCAAGACATTGGGTTAATGATCTGTCAAAACAGAGAGTTTTGTTTAGATTGCCTGCTGGCTCAGAGAGGCAGGTAGGATCTGGCAGGAGACGAGGAAACTGAGCTCAAGGGTTTCCTAACACTCGCTATGTGGCTCTTCTCTTCTTGAGGGATAAAGAAACCCCAAAGTTTTCTTTTTAGACCTCATGTTTCCTGTCTCAGAGCTCTCAGGGGTGTCTTCCTTGGGCTTTGTCGGAGACCTCACAGGTTTACCAGTGTATTGCATATTAAGAACTTAGAATGGAAAGGACGGGCAGTGGTGCTTATGCTGTATGAAGATGTCCTGTCTTCAGAGAGCTGAGTAGTTGGTAGAGTTAATCAGTGTTAATGCTAATGGGGTTGAGGGTTGCAGTCCTTCAATTACAATCCTTTCCTCTCTGGAGCTGGCTCTTGTGGGGTTCTCATGTCACTGCTTCTCTAGGTGCTACAGAATTTGCAAGCCCTGAAAGTACCTGAATTTCCAAGGTGAAACACCTTGCCGGGGCCTGGGATTAGTGTCTCTGGGCATCTGTCTGCCTGTTCCCTGCTGCTTCATGCTCCCTCTACCCCACCCCCATTCCTTTTAGATCCATGTGGAAGGCACGAGCATCAACTTTGTCAGTCACAATGCCCAGAATGCCAAGCGGGCCCAGATGCGGCGCTCTCGCTCTCTACAGTTGTTGACTGAGGTGCTGGAGCAGAAGCGGCGGGAGCAGGAGGAGTACAACAGCAAGCAGAAGGGCCATGTCCCCCGCTAGTATGTACATGTCTGCCTGTCCACTAGAGCCTCTGTCACAAATAAGCCCAGCTCCTCTGGCACTGCACCCAGAAGGTATAAAGCAGTAACTGGCCTGCCCTAAAGAAATTACTGCTTCCCTGTTGTGGGATATGGCCTGTCCTGTGGCCTGATTGTTTGTTCTTTTAAGCATTTAGAGGTTCCCATAGGCAGTTCTCAAGTGGTGAACTGCTTGGGCTGAGTAGAGCTACTCCCATGCTCTCACTAACTCCTTGCTTCTCATTGGCTCTGGCAGTGTTTCTTTAAAATCATTTGTGCCTCAAGTGTATGCAAGAGCCGGATGGCTTGGGGTTGGGAGGTGGGAGAGTTGGGCATAGCTTGCAGTGCCTTTTGCCCCCCGAGTCCTGGTTCGGATCTAGCCCAAGCCCTTGATATCCATTCTCTGCTTGGTGTCCATTGTGGGGACTGCCTCGGTTTATTTAGGTCCTAGTTATCACAGAAGTTGCCACGGCCTTGGTGCACATTTATTGGTGCTTTTTAGTCCAGAAGCTAAGGTCTGGTTGTATAGGGGAGATTGGCCCACAGCAGTCCCTTCCTTGGCTAGGGCAGTGCTGATTGCTGGTAGGTAGCATGTAGGAATCTGCACAGGTCTGTGAGGGGAGAATATTAGTCTCCAGAGCTACTGGGCACTTGCCGTTGGAGAAAATGAAGTGCAAATGAAGTACCGCTGGGAATGGCTGTGGCTGGGACTGTCCCTAGGAGCTCACCTGGCTCTGTCCTGCTCTCTCTGGCCAGGGTGTTCTCTCCTGCCCATTGTATGTCTATTGTACTGTCTGGATTTATCCTCGAGCTGCATGTGCTGACCTTTGCTCTTGTTCGGTCCTGGCAGCCTGCTGCAGAGGAAGGATCTGTGGCGCAGAGAGACAGAGGAACGGCTGCGAAACCTGCCAGACCCTGACCTGCCTCCTGGCCACACCATGATGCCAGAGAGCCAGCGGCTGGAGACCCTTGGGAACCTGAAGCAGAGTAAGCGGGAATGAAATACCAGTTCAGCCTTGGAGATGGCCGTTGGTGCCTTTATGCAGAGGCATGGCTGGCAACACAGGGAGATTTTTGTGCTCCTCACTTGAGAGTTGGCTTCTCTAGGGTTGGACTCCCATCTCCTTCCCCTTTTAACCCTTACCTTGCCAAGTTGCTCTCTTGGGCTTTGATCTTCCAGAGTAAGAACTTCCTGGAGTAATAGGTCAGGGCTGCAGTCCCTCTTAATGAGGGCCTCGCCTCTTCCTGCTCTGATGTGCCATCACTCCTGGTTACAGTGGACTTTGTGTGAGTGCAGGATGCTGCTGGATCGGGCTTGATCCTGTGTGGATAATGCCTTATTCACCACTGCTCTCATCCCAGGTCCTTTGTGATTAAAATCAGCCATTAGTGTTAAGGTAGAAGAGACTCTCTGTGTCCCCTCTTATGTGTTCCCTTCCCCCACAGCTCAGGCACAGCTGACCAAGGACCTGGTGATGCTGCCAGTGCGGGCTGACACTCTTGGTGTCCAGAGGAGGCGGTCAGAGCTGGAGAAAAAGCTGTCACAGATCGAGGAAGCCCTCAAAATCTTTTCCCGACCCAAGGTCTTCATCAAGTTGGACTCGTGAGCAGAGAAGGGGACTTGCAGTCACTCCACTTGCAGGGGGAGGGGAAGGGGAACCAAATTCAGTCCACGGTTTCATTTGCTGCAGCAGCAGTTTCTTCTGTGTGGTTCCTCATTCTGCTGCCAGGCCCTGTCCTGGGGAGAGCAAGACTAGCTTGGGAAGCTGGGCCCATTCAGGTGCTAGCACCATTGGAGTCTTGGAAATGGAACTAGTGACAGTCATTTCCAAGGCAATCTTTAGGCCTTTTTGGCACAGAAGACTGGCTCATCTGCCTTGGAAAGCAGCTGTCCCCATGCTCCCCTGAGAGCTGCCCTTGCCCACACTCCCTGTGACCCATCTCCGTTACTTGGATCGATGACATCTGGACAGTGTCAGAAGCAGCTGCTCCTATGCTGCTTGGAGTGTAGCATGCCCTGACCCATCTGCTTTCCTCCTGAGGTAAGGTGAGAGCAGCAGGAAGATGGGGAGATGAAGGGCCTTTTAAAGCAGGAGACCAGCTTTTGAAAGTCTCTCCCAGTGCCTGAGCCCAACCCTGCAGGATCTTACCTTTATCACTGGTGGTATAATGGCCTTGCTGTGCCCAAGTGCTGACTTCTGCCCTTCCCTGCCCCCAGGATGTGATAGGAGTCCAGGGAAAGCAAAGAGCAATGCATCTTGCCTCTGGACTGACGCCTCTGGCCCCTGCAGCCCTTTGCCAAAGGGCTGTTCCTTAATGCAGCTAATGTCCAATCCCTTATATGAGGCAAACTTAGAGCTGTGTTTGGCATACCTGCTGAGCATGCCTGGCAGCAAAGGGGCAGGAATGAACAGGGGTGAGCTCCTGTTCCTTCCAGCCTGGCAGGGGGGAGGGGATTTAGCTGTGGGCTGGCCTAGGGATGGTGGTGGGAGTGTGAAGTATTGAGGGCTTGGAAAGTGGGTTGTTTTGTTTTTTTTTGTTTTGTTTTGTTTTATTTTTTAAATAAAAAGCTTTTGAAGATGCTGGATACTGGTGAGGAGGTGGTTGGAGATAGCAGTGCCCAGGCACGCGGAGCCTGGCTGTGGGGAGGGTTCTTGAGGTGGTTCGGTGCCAAAGCTGTGAGGGACCAGAGGGGAGAGCTATTTTTTCTTTTAAATTTTTCTTCCAGAAAATATTGGCATTTAATTTTTTTTTTGAGAATTGGAAATGTTCAAATTTGTCTGCGCCTCAATTTCAGAATCCCACCATGTGTTTGAGGCAACTAATTGCAAGGGAAGGTGGAAAATCCGGCCCCCAAGCCAAAATAAAAATGAGATTTGGCCCCAAAAGTAGGATTTTGAGAGAATTCACAATACTTGTGCCTACATTTCCAGCTTTGGAAAACACCCAAGGCTGCTGCCTCTTGTTGGAGACCAGCTCCTACGTTGAGATGGATGGAGCTGAACTGTGAAAGGGATCAGCCTTTTACATAGTAAGAATATAGATGTGGGAGCCCAAAGATGGTTCCATGTTGGCACAGCTCAGTCCTTGCTGGGCCTGGTGTGATCATGGTCATGGAAAACAAAAGGATTTCAATCCTACTCAAAAGGAAACTCAAGACATGCTTCCAACAACATGCCTGTGCTGTGTTCCTGGTGCGTGCACCATTTTGGAAGTGTTGGGGATCTGTGAAAGGCAGCTGGTACTTGGTATCCTGGAGGTGGAATCAGAGGTGTGATTGCAGCAGAAGTGAGCATCCCCAAGCTGCTGTTCATTTAGCTGGCTGGGGTAGCCTTAGTCGTGAGGATGTAGGGGCATGGGCTTCAGCATGGATGGCTTCAGTGGGTTTGAGCAGTCATTGCTGAAGTCTGAGCTGCTGTGTTTTTGTTAGTATTGGCTAGGTTAAGGCTAGCATGGGTGTGCCTTTCTGGCTGCACTGAGAGCCCCACGGGGCATTTCAGCCCAGCTGGTACCTGCTGGCTTTGCCAATAGCTAGGTCACATCAGTAGGTAACAACAGGAGGGGTAGAGGGGTGACAGTACCAGAGATTAGTAGCTGCCTTGTACTGTGCTAGGCTCCAGTTTGCTGCAGCTCTGCATCAGGATTGGTCAGTACACATAAGCCTTCTTGAAATATGATAAGCATTATCCTGCCTTTATGCTGGGAGTCCTGGCTGCCTTGATCAAAACCCTCTGTGAGCAGCAGGGTCAACTGGATGGCACAGCTATGGAGGCCCTTCTGAGTGCTGCCCAGAGGACACTGACTCCATCACAATAACAAGTGGCAAAGGCCACTACCTGGAAGGACAAGAGATGCTACCACCTTGCAGGGGTCCCAGCCTCACACCTGGCTTGTGGCAGCCACTACTTACAGCTGTGGGATGTGATGCAGGCGTGATGCAGAGCCCGACCTGGGCTTCCACTGCGTTCCCCTGCAGAAAGGGATGGGCTGCCATGCAGGAGGGGTTGGTAGGATCCTGTGAGGGGGCAAGTCGAAGTTATGAGTGACAAAGCAAAATAAAACCCTAGATCAGGCCAGTGCCTTAAGTGCCTATCTGTGCTTCAGTGATGACTAGGGGGAAGAGGAATGTATGAAAATAACAGGTGATTGCTGATTCCTGTCCATTCTTTAGTCCTGCCCATACATTCCACTGTTAGGCAAGTCACGTAACGGAGCCAGCACGTGGTCCACCGAGGTGTGTGCCACTTCAAGGCCCAATGACTTGATACCAAGGCAGAACGGTGGTGGCAGAGGAAGGAGAAGGAGACCAACGCAGGGCTGCAAATTCCACTCCCCCATGCAACAACATGCCCCAATTGAAGAACATGTGTATCCGGAATCGGGCTCCTCAGTCACCTGAGGACTCATCAGGCCTGATGCATGTCATCCTTGACTTTGAGGGGCACCGCTGCCATGTGGCTCTTGACTGTTCTAGTCCTGGGAGCCCCTTGGCAGACCCATTGTTGACAAGCAAGGATGGAGTCCTACAAGTTCTCAGGACCTGAAGTGCCCCAATGATCCTCTGAAAATCCAGCCTCACAGGGGAAGGGAGATGGCTACACTGGGGCCTGAGATTCTTCTACCCCCTTTTCCTGCAGAGTAGAGCCAGTTGTGGCTGGGAAGGGTTGGTGCCTTTGCCTGTTGCTGCATCCTCCTCATAACCAGACATCTGAGTGCTGTTAATGATCTGACTCACCTGGTACTGGGATAAACCAAGCCTGGATTAACCAGATTTACTTCTGGCTTCTGTGGGGGAATTTGCCTGCCTGTATCTGGTGCCTGTTCCCTGTCTGTGTGCAGTACAGAGCTGGTTTCTCTAGCTATCGGGACTGGTTGTTGCAGAATAGGATTGATGGTACTGCAACCTTCCTGGGAAATACCTGGGTAGCTCCTGTTGCACCCAGTAGAGGGCAGCACTGACACATATAGCGAGTGTCCCCCGACCCCCCAATGCCAAGGACATAACTGGGATGAGAGTTGGCTCTATGGACCATTTGCTGGATGGGGCACAGCACCAGGATGCAAGCTCAAGTTGGTTCCTTTGTAGGAGATGTCCCAGGGGCTGGTCTGGGCTGTGCTGAATTTTGATTCCCCACACACCTACCTACCTCCCCCCAGCTCCGTTGATGTCTGCTGTTCACAGCATCCGTGTCATGCCTGCAGGGGCAGGTTCATAGGAAGGCCATGGAGTGTGTGACTAAGCCCAACCCTGACCTAGAGAAGCACAGCTCTCCCTGTTACTGCAGGTCCCTGCTCAGTATGTCTGTGGTGCCAATGCACAAGGAGTTTATGGGATCTTGGAGGTTTCATGAATCAAAACTCCTTGCTCCTCCCTTGCTAAGCAGCAACCTGGCCCTTCAGGAGCCTTCAAAAGGAAGTTAGGGCTTGGCCAGGCCAGGGTGTGGCAGCACAGGCACCTCCTGCTCTCTGCTCCCCAGTGGGGCACATGCTCACAGCAGGGGCTCCATGGAGCAGGAGCTGTCAGGCCAGGTCAAAGCAGCTAGTGTTGTTACTTAGTTCCAGTTTTCCCTCCCTGGGCACAAGATGGCAGCTTTCAGAGCCCACTAGCTACTGATGTCTGCTTTCCCAGTGCTGCAGCAGCAGGTTGTGAAGGCCATGGCCAGCTTCCCTGGGCACTTGGAACAGCAGCCTTGTCCTGGTGCATGTGCAAGGAAAGGCATGCTGAGTTTGCTTCCTGCTCTGCCCCATTATTCCAAGGCAGGATGGACAGACAGCCAGGCCCCCTGCCCCCTCTCTTGTTATCTGTATGACCATCACTTTCAAGCAGCTGTGCCCTGGATCAAGTCCCTGTTATACTGGGCACTGCACATGCACAGAGCAGTTACAGGCCTGTCCCAGAGCTGGCAGACTAAGGCCTTGGCTCCCAGGCCTTGCTTGACTTGAGTCCCTGGCACCCAACAGCACCTGAGTCCATTGCCCTCCCTGACCTTACCTGGGAACACCGAGTGCAAGGGGGGGAGGTGGTTCCACGCATACTCTGCACCTTGAAGTGGGCTATGAGGCTTGTGCAGTGTTGACCTAGGTTTTAGTGTGTGAGGTGGGCCTGCAGAAACTGCACCAGAACAACCTGCACCCAGGCAGAGCAGCCCATGGCACTGCTACATGCTCAGCATCAAACCGGTTCGTGCACAGGCCTGTGGCAGGGATGCAGTGAGGATGAAGGGAATGTACTGTACGTCTTGCCTGTGACAGACGCATCTTGAGGCAGCAAGAATCCCCACACAGATCCCTGCCTCACCAGTGAGCTCTTATGTGGGGCACAGAGCCCAGCCTGGGTGCTAATAAGGTGCTCCTCTTGCACCCTCAGAGATGGTGCAGGATCTTTTTTCACCAGGGAGCTGAGTGCTGCCTTTGACAGCTGTGCTAGCATCTGGATCCAGGCAGAGCACCGAACACCCTTCTGCAGCAGGAATGTTCATGGATGATGGGTCCAGATGGCAGCACATGGTTAGGAGCAGCTCCACATCATCTAGGGGTGGCCAACCTACAGTATGCATGGCATGGGTGCCCTCTGCATGTGTGCACACAGCAGCTCAGGTAGGAGATAAGCAGCACAGCAGCAGATAGGGATGAAAGCAAAGAAGCAGATTGGGCAGGGAAGGGGACTGGAGCAGCACTCCAAGAAGGTGCAGCGCTAATTTGTGGCACAGCTGCCAAAAAGGTTGGTTCCACTGGTCTCGTGAGTGTTGGGTTTGAACAGGGAGTGGGGTGTGGAAGGGTGCTAATGGGGGCTCATACAGCCAGGGAGAGACACTAAAATGGAGGGCCACTGCCTAGGAGGACTGGCAGAGTTACCTCCTGGGGGAAGGCAGTGGAGTATTTGTGGGGGCATCTCTAGGTATCTCCTAGGGGCCTTTTAAAGCAGTCCTAGGTTTGTAGCCCAGCTCATTCTGCATCAGGCCTGGGCTGTGGGAGCTGCAGTTTAGAGATGCAAGGACAGGACAAGTCAGAGGTGGCTGGGCCCTATGGGGCAGACAGATGAGAGACAGCCCCAAGCTGTGGGAATGGAGCCAAGCAGCTGAGACATGCTTCATGGCAGAGAAATAAAGAGCAGGCTTTGGACTGACCCAAACCTCAGAGCTTTGAGCAACTAGGAAACAGCTAGCCTCAGTCCACTGGCCACAGAAGAAGCAGCCCCTGCATATGAGTTGCCACTGCTGGCCCCAGAAGTTTGGAGCCAGGTCTCTGTGGGGGAGGCTTCCTGGGCTGTGGCTGGCATCCTCAGGGGCAGCTTGGTCCCTTTGCTGTACCAAGAGTCTGCCAGGGTGGTTCATCCAACCTGCTCCTGGCACCTTGTGAGAGCTACACAGGGTGGGGAGGAGCCCACAATGACCATGGCACTGCTACAGTGTATGCGAGCAGCCAGGGCAGCACTCTGGGAGGGCAAAGACAGGCTGCCTCAGAGGGTGCCTGCTTCTGCCTCCCCGCCTTAATCCTGAGGGCTGGGGGTGAGGCAGTAGCTCTGCCCTCAGATTCACAGAAGTTTAGGGCTGGAAGGGACCTTGTGAGATCACTGGGTCCAGCCCTGCTATTCTTAGGCAGGAAAGACTGCTGAGGTCAAATAACCCCAGCAAGGTGTGCATCCAACAGGGTGTCCTGGAAGGCTGCATTGTGCGTGTGCATGAGGCTGGGTGGTTTCATAGATTTCATAGACATTAGGGCTGGAAGGGACCTCGGGAGATCATTGAGTCCAGCCCCCTGCCCAAAGGGCAGGAAGTCAGCTGGGGTCATAGGATCCCAGCAAGATAAGCATCCAAGCATAAGCATGTGGTGTGTGAGTGTGGGTGTGTGTGTGTCCTGGAAGCCTGCTTTGGGGACCTGTTAGTGTCAGGCAAGGCCCTGGCACGAGATGAGAGAGAGCGCTTCCTAGAAAAGGTTTAATGTCCTGATACAATATATTAATTTGTGATGCATATTCTCATAAAACAATTAAAAAACACTTGATTCGAAGGGGATGGGGGGGGAAGCATGGGCATGGCTGTCACAGGCAGTGTCCAGTAAGACAAAGAAACACCACTTTGGTTCCCCAAGGGGGGGAAGGGGAGGGTGAGCTCCAGAGAAGGGACAGCATCTGTAGGGAGGGGGCAGGGAGCCAGGGCTGGGCCCCCATGCCCTAGTCCCAGCTACCACCCTCCTGGCAGGTCCCAATAGGTGCCAGCATACCTTAATGCCTGAGAAGAGGGCAGGTGTGGGACCTGGGTGGCTTCCCAGTGCCCTTGCTTCTGTGTCTTGCCCCACCTAGCAAGGGGCTGGCACAGTCAAGGCCTGATACAGAAATGCTCCAAGAGATCTGGTCGGTGCAGGAGGCCAGCCCCCCTGGTGGGTTGCTGGCTATAGGGTGAGGACTGTGCCGTCCTCCCGCAGGCTGCCCCTGTGGCTGCCCCGGCTTGGGCTGCCCCCGCTGCCATTGTGACTGTTCAGGGAGTGCAGCGAGCCCTGGGAGCTGTTCAGGGACAGGCTCTGTTGAAAGCTCCTGTCCAGGAGGCTGCCACCATTGGGGCAGGTGGCTGGGATGTAGTGGGGAGCACTATCGTTTTCAATAATGAGATCGCCTTCCTCGTCGCTCTCACCCTCAGCTGTGCTGTAGTTGCTCAGGTACTGGGAGGCAGGGCTGGGTGTCTGCTGGCTGGGTGTGCTGTCCGTTGACATGCCCGAGCTGCCGGAGGCCTTGCTGCTGCGGATGACATTGTTGCGTTGGTTGGCTGGCTTGACGGTGATGATGAGGTTGTGACTGTTAGCCACCATCATGTCTGTCACCTGGTCCAGGGACTTGCCGGCCACGTCAATGCCGTTCACCTCCAGGATCTCATCATTGACAGCCAGCAGCCCCGTGCTCTCAGCCAGGCCACCCTTGACCAGGCGGGAGATGAAGATGCCAGGGACCTTCTCAACACCCTGGGGGGCCACACGGACGCTGATGCCATCACGGATGTAGAAGCCCAGCGGCTTGTCAGAGCCGTGCTTATGCAGGCGGACGCGGCGATGCGTCTCAGGCAGGATGTCCACGTCGATGATGGAAGAGATCTGCCGGAAGTCCTGGGGCAGCCCAATCAGGATATGCGGCTTGGCCCGGTGGTGCGCTGGCCGCAGCAGCCCCTTCTTCTTCCGCTGCAGGGAGTTTGAGGCAAACACACTGGAGTCGGCTTCAGCTGCAGGGGAGCAAACAGAGCACACAGGTCAGCCAGGTGTCCCCCCTGTGAGCCAGCTGGCACTGCCTCATCATGCCCCTGCTGAACAAGGTCATGGTGGCCCAGCAACTCAGTGCTGCAACACAGTTTCCTGAGTGGGTCCTACAGGGAAACTGAGCAAGAGCTTGTGGTCCCACACATGGAATCCTCTGCTCTCCCTGGTATTTCTGAGGGCCTCTCCTTCCTGCGTTAGTTGGTGCCATGCAACTTCCCCTCCTATCTTAGGCTCTCCCTGGGCTTTGCTGATCTTCATGTGATTTGCAGCCCCCTCCAATCCCAGCCCTGGGCTCCCTCCATTGCTCAGGTGATGCTTGCCCCTCAGCCCCCAGCCTCTGCTGTCCCAGCCCTGGGCTCCCTTTTCCTGAACAGAGAATTTGTAGTGCTTGGGGACTGTAAAGTACAAAAAGAAATAATCTGGACAAGGCTGAGATACCCAAGCTGCTCCCTCTGCACAAGACCTAGCTCTGAAGGGATGGCTGAAGTGCCCTTGGGCCTGCCAGCTCTGCATCAGCCCCAGGGTGCTGCTGTCTCCTTGGTGCAAGAGTGCCCAGAGGCCCCTGCCAGCTACTCCCTGCTCCCAGGTGAGTGCAGAGCTGTCCTTGTGAGCCCAGATGGCCATGGCAGCTGGAGCAGCTGATGTTTCCTGGGGTCTATTGTAGCTCAGCTTAGCAGGATAGGAAGGCTGAGGGCATGTCAGCAGGGCTCCGATGGGCCAGACTCCCAGGCCTATTCCAGTCTGTGTCAGCAGCACAGGCAACAGCACTGCATGCAGCCCAATTCCCAACCCTCCTGGCACTGCCTTGGCAGCCAGCACTACAGCCCCTCCTGCATGCCTAGGGCCAGAGCCTTCCCCCCAAACTGCTCCTCTCCAAGGCCTGGCCCCTTCAAGACACCTCTACTGTCTATGCCATCTCCCCAGGATGGCCCAGCTCAAGTCTCCCTCCCCACAGGCACAGAGAGAAGGCATCTCCAGAGCCCTGCCATGTACCCGTCCAGATCATCCCTGAACTGCAGCTGAAGCCCATTCCCCAGACACTCTGGCCCTGGCGTGGGGGATCCCTCTTGCAGGGTAGCTCATCTGTCCACAAGCAAGCCAACCTCTTCTCCACAGCTGCCCCCTCCCACAGACAGTTCTTGGGGTGCTTCCCTGTTGTGCTCTGTAGTCTCAGCTGCCATGCCACAGGCTCTGCCCCCTGCTCTTGCAGCTAGGAGAGGAGCTTTAAATCCATGAGTGGGACCATCCAGACTGCTACTGCAGGGCACTTCCAAAGACACAAACCTTGAAGACTGTCTGCACTGTGCTGCTTCCTGTTATGCCAGGCACTGCATCGTGGACATGCTGTGTGTTATCAAGCCATGGAGCCTACCCAGACTGGTAACAGCCACTCTCTGCCCTTGCTGGCACCACTGCCTGCACTACCTACAGAGCAGGGCCACAGGCCCAAAATTGGCCTGGCTTCTGACTAGGCAGATGCTTTCCTGGCTCACAGCAGAAAGTGTATGTGTTGGGAGGAAAGAGGCTACACCTCCTTCCTTGTCTGGCAGACACGGTGCCCAGGCTGCTTCAGCTCCCGCACCTGCCCCTGCCCCTGCCTCCACCCCAGCACTGCAGCCCCACCTGTACCCTGAGGCAAGAGGGTATCCACTGTAGACCAGCAAGAGCCAGGGGCTTTTGCACACTAGCTGCTGCAGCTCAGGAAGGAGACGGTGCCCACCAGGGGCCCCAACTCAATTTGCAGGAATCCTCTCTCCACTGTGCTGCACCCACCTCAGGTGGAGCACAGCTACCGTGATCAGCACACAGGGGAAAGGAACCGCAACCTCCAGCTCCCCCTCTACAGAACAACGTCTTGCTCCCCCTGCCTCCCTCCCCTCCTCACAGCCCGGCTGCTGGACTGGCCCCTCCGTGGTCTGGTATCTGCAGGTGCTGGGGGAATGGATTACATTGTATGTGCCAAGATGGGATTAGCAATCTGGATAATTTGGATTTAATCACACTTTGAGGCATGCCCTTCCAAGTTAACCGTGAAGCTGCCAGATCCCACAGAACAGCTTGCCCCAGCTGGGACAGCACGGGCACTGACCAGAGATGCCTGCCCCAAGCAGCCTAGGAATCAGGGGCTCCAGATCTCTGGGGCTGCTGACCAGATCGCTCAGGGCTTGTGCTGTCTAGCAGAGCAGAGCAGAGCAGAGCAGAGCAGGACCAAGGGTTGGTAGAAAGACCTTGCTGCTTGCCATGGGACTCAAGTGGCTGTTCATCACCAAGAGCCCCCTGTGCCAGGGCCCAAGGGAGGGCAGAGTACAGGTGTGTGGCAGGGGGGAGGGGAGGGATAGGGAGAAGGTACCTCAGGGTCAGCACAGTTTGGATCTCATTCCTTTCTCACTCAGTGCAGCCCTCGACTCTTCCACCAGCTCCAGCCATTCCCCTTGGTCACAGCAGAGAGCCCCACCCCAGGGCCACGCAGCTACAGAGAGCAGTGAGGTGGACTGGCACTGAGGCCTCTGATAAACCCCAGAAGCATTGCCTTAAACACTGCTGAGGCACCACACAGCACAGCTGCCCCAGGGCTCCAGGCCTGGCAGTGCCCCTGGGGAGATGCACCCCCTCCAACCTGCTCTAGGAGCTAGGGAGCTTCTCCAGGCACTGGCGCTCCAAGTAGAGCAGGGGAAGATAGTCCTCTCCAGTCGGCAGGGGTTGGACAGGCGAGGGGCTCTGAACACCATGTAACCTGGGTGAGAGGGAAGAAGATGCCATTTGGTGCCAGCTAGGAGCAGATCTCAGGGACTGGAAAGGTGCTAACACACCCCTTGACTGGCAGCCAAGCAAAGCAGGCTCTGCTGGCCACACCAAGTGACATCACCTTCCCCATCCCTGAGCCTGGAATGGGACAGGTATCATGGGTGGCACACGGCCCAACAATACAGGAGCACTGTGCTAGGCCCTCAGGAAGTCAGGGACATGGCTATGCCTCCATGCACAGCTCCCAGCCAGCAGCGCAGAGTGAGGGCACCAACACAGCTGAGTGCCAGGCTGAAAACAAGGGGACTCGTGAGTGAGAATGAAGCTGGGAGCAGGGGGAAGGAGCCCCCCCTGAGTGAAGCTGGAAAAGGGGAGGGAGAGGATCCTGGAGGCTGTACAGAGCCAACTCTGCTCCTGGGAGCCCAGGCCCTGCACCCCACTTGGGGGCACAGGGGCCCTGGTCCAGCTGCAGGAGGACCCCGGGCAGGCGCCTGTGCATAGAAGGCACCAGTTAGACTGGCAAGACTGGAGTGAGGGAGGCAGGGGCAGATTCCTTTCATTCCTCAGACAGGAGCATTCAAACCTTTGCCCCTGGCCTGCTGAGGCAGCCCCACAAACTCTGTCACCAGCCCAGCAGAAATGGGTTGCTCCCACCAAGCCCCACTGCATGGCCCTTCTGTGCCAGCTGGGGACGTGCTTTGGATGGGATACCAAGCAGCGCTCTCAGTCAGTGCCACCCTGGAAACCCTTCTGCAGGAGCCAGGGCACAAGTCATTCCCTGCAGCCATTTTCCTCCATAGAGATTCATGTCCCACTCCATGCACACAGGGCAGGGCATGGCCAAATGGACCTGGAAAGCCCTACTGGGCAGGCAGAGTACCTTCACTCTGCACACAGCAAGCTTCTTCATGCACCTCTGGTCACTACATCACCAGGCTGCAAAGGCTTCCTTATAATTTTAAGTCATCCAATGCTGGTCAGGGTGAACTTCTTAGAATCAGCTGCCGGACTTTGTTGGCTCTAGCAGCCCATCAGAGCTAGGCTAGGCTGCAGCATGAGCAGGGGAAGCGTGGGAATCATAAAAAAGCAGGGCTGAAAGCCACCCTAAGAGGTCATCTCATCCAACCCCTCGCTCAGCCAGGCTGCGGCACCCTGGGGTGCCATGAGGTCCTTCTAAGGATGCTTTGGGTTGTGAGGAGTTAAGCATGCACTCATTCCTGCTCAGTTGCTCCTCCTCCCTCACTGCAGCCCACACTGCCTGGCCCCTCTGTAAGGAGGTAAGCACCATAACAAATAAATTAGTTTCTGAAATAGGGTGCTGCTCAATTCAGAAATGCTATGGAGGGCTGCCTGGGGTCCAAAAAGACAGAGAACCACTGGTTTAGCCCTGGGTGCTCAACCCCCCTCCTGTGGACCAAATCCAGCCCACAGAGCCATATTATTGGGCCCCTGGGGATCCTCACAGGTTGGGAAATTTGGCAACTGGGTTAGGAAATTTGGCAATGGAGGACCAGCAGAAGCTCTATGCAGCCAGATCTAGCCCACATGGGCCGCTGCCATGCAACAGGATCAGGGCCAGGCTCATCCCTGCCCATCCATACAGGGGCCGGGTTGCCCCCCACAAGTTTGGATCAGAGCTGGGCTGCTACCCATTCTCTCCTCCCCCCTGCTGCATATGTATGGATGGGGGCTGCTCTGCACCCCCCACTCAACACTTCCAGAGGAGCTGGGCTGCTCTCTGCCTCCTTGGGCAGCTGAATCAGGGTCGGGCTCTGCACCCACCTCATTGCTGGATTGGGCCTTTGATGCATGGGCCCATGTGCCAGATCAAGCCCATTGGCTGGATCTGGCCCACAGACAGACCTTGCACTGCCCAGCCTCCAGGATCCTCTCCCCCACTTTCCATGGGTAAAAAGGTTGGGCATCCCTGGTCCAGCCCCTTTGAAACACAACTGCATGAACAGCCCCCTCACACAACTGCCAGGCACACTGCCTGAGTCACAAAAGCTCAGTGAGAGGGCAGCAGCATGCAGGGGCCTTGCACAAGTCTCAGCCAAGGTGTTCACCTTCCCTGGGACCAGCTGGTTAAGGGGCAAACCACACAACCCAAGACACAAGAATTCAACAGGAATTCATGGCCTGCTCCATGCTGGAAAAGCTTGATCAGTTCAGCTACACTGTGGGGTGGAGGAGAGTTAACTTGTACAGGCTCCCAAGACGAACAGCTGTGCATTCCTTACTGGCATGAGAGTAAGTGTGCTCCCCCTCCCAAATACTACTGAAAAGGGCAAGCACTCGGTTTGCCATGTGCCACCCCGGCCATAAGCTGACTGAGAGTAGATTCAGGCTGGACATCAGGAGGCGCTGCTTCACGGTCAGGGCGGCTAGGAGCTGGAACCAACTTCCAAGAGAAGTGGTGCTGGCTCCTACCCCGGGGGTCTTCAAAAAGAGGCTGGACAATCACCTAGCCGGGGTCGTTTGAACCTGCCCATGGCAGGGGGTCAGACTTGATGATCTGCTTAGGTCCCTTCCGACCCTACCAACTATGAAACTATGAAACTAAGTGCAGGTCAAGCCCAAAACCACTGGAGGCCAGATCTCCTATATACCAGGTCCCCTCACTCTTCCATTCTCCAGGTTCCTCCTGCATTGGCCCCGGTAGGAACAGATGTAGGCATTTCTGGTTGAGGACCACAGCAGGCTGGTCCTGAGATAGCTGGTTCATGTCCATGTGCAGCCAAGCCAGCTCTGGGAAGGTAGTGGGCTCTCCTGGGGGGCCCTGCCTCTCCTTGCCAGGCCCACAGCCTCTATTGGCAGCAGTGAGGCAGCACAGACTGAGCAGGTACTTGCTAAATCACCTGTTGACACAGAGGTCCCCTCACTCTGCTTTGCTGGCCTACAAGCACCTGGGTCCTTCCAGGCCACTGCCTGCCAGTTGGCAAAGCCCCTGAGCTTCACTCAGGTAAGCACTGCTGGGTCCTGCTGCCCAGGAGGGCCTGCGCCAGCTGCTCAGAGCCCCCAGCGAGGGTTACTAGGATCTGGGGGGAGAGGATGGCAGGGGAGAGGATGGCAATACCCTTCTCAGGAAGTCACACCCTACAGCACCATGTAGGGCACTGCCAGCCACGTGGAGGCAGTTCCCGGTCAGTCAGCTGTACTGCTCCCTGCAGCATTGCTTTGCTCCTGGACAGTGGATGGAGCTCAGGAATCCCCCCTCCAGAGGGGAGGTGGCTCAGAGGGCTGCCACAGCTCTTCATTGCCACAGGCCAGGACCCAGGCTTGTTTCCAGAGCCCTGTGGAACTGGGCTTGAAGCATATGGACAGGTGGGGGTGGAGAAGGCTTGGACAGGGCTGGGAAGGGCCAGACCCCTGGTTTCTCCTGACCAGCCCATGACCCCTGCTGGGTCCGCTGTGCCTGTTGCCTGGTTGAGCACCGAGGCAGTGAGCGCTCTCCCATGGCACACGCCTGCCTGCAGGGGTTTGATAGTTATAAATATCTCGCTGTGTGCACAGAATAGCACACTTATTTTTAGCCCAGGAGAATCTGCAGGGCCCCACAAGGCTTTCCCGGCTATTTTTGTGAGCAATTTTCTTCTGCTGCCTGAGTCACCATCAGATAGGATCAACTCAGCACCTCTTCCTCTGGGAGGCAGCAGCCTCAGCATGGTGGGGGAAGAGCCTGCTAGGAAAAGCTGGGTGCATCCTGCCTGTACTGTCTGGGGCCACCAGCAGCACATCACTGCCGGGGCCAGAATCCACGGCCCTGAGGGTAAAGACAGGTTCATTTCCAGCTTGGCTGCATGGTTCTTCCTATTTGCAGTGAGGGCCAGCCTTTTCTGCAGGCATGTCACAGAATAGCCCTGCACTTTCCTTGAGTACCATTCTGATCCCCTTCCACTGCCTGATCTGCTGCTCTGCTTCCTGGTCCCTGCCCTATCTGCCACTGTGCTGCCTGTCCCATCCCCCCCAATCCACTATGTGCCACACACAGAGGGTGCCCATGCCCTGTGTGGCACACATGGTGCAGGCTGGCCATCCCTGTCTTGTTGCATATCAAACACTGCTCAGGAAGGGGCCTGCCAGAGTGCTTGCACCTGGATATACCATCCAAGGCCACCTGGTCCATGTGAAAGGAGGAAGCAGGTAAGAAGCAAGTGGCTAGACCCCAAACCTACATCCCAGCACCTTGCCTTACATGGGCATGGTGGGCCAGATGGCAGCTCTGTCCATACCTTCCTGTCCCAGAGCTGCTAAAGCCATGCAAGGTGCATGGGGTGCTACCTCCTGGGTGCCTTGTTTTGCCAGCATAGAGAAAGTGTGTCTGGGTCTGTGTGCTGAAGCCATGTCTCTGCTGGTGCATGGATGACTAGGCAGCTCTATAGGGACAGGGGGCTCACACTGAGGTGGACTCCCAGGTTTGTGCTCCAGGCCAGCTGGTGAGGAGACCAGTTATTTAGTGCGTCAGTGCCCCAGAGGGCCCCATTGCAAACGATCAGGTAAACAGCTCCACCACCACATTTCCACTGTGATACCAGCAACCTTGCAAGGACAGATCCATATCCCAGTTCCACATCCCTGCCCCACCACCTCTGCCAGGCTCTTCACCCCCCCAGCCTCTCTCCTCCCCACTGGATGGTTTTCTGGTTGGAGGGGAAACAGGATCGAGCTGGGCAGGCTGTTCCCACCTTCAGTCACCAGCTAAGAGCAGAGGTTCCCACAGATGGGCAGCAGGAGCATGGTCAGAGCGCAGTCGTCACAGGGGAGCCAAGGCCAAGCAGGGGGAGGGGTGGCTGTGCTAGGGAACACCCAGCCCTTCATGGACCTGACCCAGGGTCCTGCTGGCTGACCCGGTGCTTGGCTGATCCTGCCTTGGCCCTGCCTGCCTGGCTTCCCCTGCACTGGGGCACCTTACTGCCATGGTCTGGGCTAGGGGAAGCATCATGTGGAGCTGCAGCCCTGTGAATCAGCTCAGAGCAGAGACGGTGCATCTCCCCAGCTCCAGCCTGCACTCCAGCTCCCGGGCAAGCCAGCCAGCAGTGGGGGAGGGGGAGGAGGAGGAGGAAGAAAAAAGATAGGGCAAGCCAAAGGCCCCTCTGCTGACTCCCATTTTCTAATGAATGCCCAGGCCTTGCACAGTCCTCAGGGGCAGCTGCAAGCCATGCGTGGGGCAGGTGGGAACAGGCACTGGCCCATAGCTCATTAGCAGAGTGCAGGCAGTCCCAGGGGACTAGGCTGATGTAATGGGGAACATCTGCAATAGCTGAACCTACTGCAGGAAGGGGCCCTCCAGCTGTGACAGGCCTCCCCAGAGCTCATGGGAGCTGCCCCTCCCAGGGGTGGTCTCTCCAGACCAAGTATTTCTGCCACACAAAGGATAGATGCTGCCTCTCCATCTCTGCACCAGCTGAAGGCAACTAGAAAGTGCTCAATCCCACCCCAGCACCTGGGGTGTGAGTTACCCTCAGGGCCCAACTCGCAAAAGAACAAGCACTGCTTCGCTGGATCCTGACCACTGAGATGAGTATGCCCCCACCTAACTCCTGGTCCCCTGGCCACCCCCATGCCCATCCCCCAGCTACACCATCAGCTGGAATAGCTCCTGTTTGCTTCAGTCACCTTGAGTTCCAGCATCACGAGAGTGAATGGGCAGGAGACTCCAGGCAGGGCTCCCTGGATCTGGGAGGAGATAACACAGACAGCCCTAGACAGCTCTTCCAGCCCTCTGGCACCCTTCCCCCGTGATGCTGAGTCAAAAGGAGACGCTGCCAGGCATTAATGGAGCCTAACCCCTCCACAGGGGAGCAAGACTGGACTTTAGGAAAGCTGATTTCAGTGAACTCAGGCGATTAGTGAAGGACGCACTACAGAGTAGTAGTTTTGAAATGATGGGAGCCCAAGAAGGGTGGCTGTGCCTTAAGGAAACTATCCTTCGAGCACAAAGCGAGACGATCCCCGTGAGAGGTAAAAGAGGGAAAGGGGCCAGGAGGCTTCCCTGGCTGACCAGAGAAATCCAGGGCAGACTAAGGGCCAAAAGGGGAGCACATAAAAAGTGCTTGTAGGGAGGCAGTTAGACAGGCCAAAGCTACCATGGAGCTGAGGATGGCAACCCAAGTAAAAGACAATAAGAAATTGTTTTTTAGATATATAGGGAGTAAAAGGAAGGCCCAGGGAGGAATAGGACCTCTGCTAAATGGGCAGAAACAATTGGTGACGGACAGAGGGGACAAGGCTGAACTCCTCAACGAGTTCTTCGCCTCAGTGTTCCTAAGCGAGAGGCATGACAAGTCTCTCACTGGGAGTGTAGGGAGGCAGCAGCAAGGCATCAGACTTCCATGCGTGGACCCTGAGGTGGTGCAGGGTCACTTGGAAGAACTGGATGCCTTTAAGTCGGCAGGCCCGGATGAGCTCCATCCGAGGGTACTGAAGGCACTGGCCGACATCATTGCAGAGCCACTGGCGGGAATATTTGAATGCTTGTGGCGCACGGGTCAAGTCCCGGAGGAGTGGAAAAGGGCCAATGTGGTTCCCATTTTCAAGAAGGGGAGGAAGGAGGACCCGGGCAACTATAGGCCAGTTAGTCTCACCTCCATCCTTGGCAAAGTCTTTGAAAAAATTATCAAGGCTCACATTTGTGAGAGCCCGGCAGGGCAAGTTATGCTGAGGGGAAACCAGCATGGGTTCGTGGCAGGCAGATCGTGCCTGACCAATCTAGTCTCTTTTTATGACCAGGTTACAAAACGCCTCAACGCAGGAGGAGGGGTGGATGTCGTATACTTGGACTTCAGGAAGGCCTTTGATACAGTATCCCACCCCATACTGGTGAACAAGTTAAGGGGCTGTGACTTGGATGACTGCACAGTCCGGTGGGTGGAGAATTGGCTGGAGGGTCGCACCCAGAGAGTCGTGGTGGATGGGTCGGTTTCGACCTGGAAGGGTGTGGGCAGTGGGGTCCCGCAGGGCTCGGTCCTTGGACCGATACTCTTTAATGTCTTCATCAGCGACTTGGATGAGGGAGTGAAATGTACTCTGTCCAAGTTTGCAGATGACACTAAGCTATGGGGCGAAGTGGACACGCCGGAGGGCAGGGAGCAGCTGCAAGCAGACCTGGACAGGTTAGACAAGTGGGCAGAAAACAACAGAATGCAGTTCAACAAGGAGAAATGCAAAGTGCTGCATCTAGGGAGGAAAAATGTCCAGCACACCTACAGCCTAGGAAATGACCTACTGGGTGGCATGGAAGTGGAAAGGGATCTTGGAGTCCTAGTGGACTCCAAGATGAACATGAGTCGGCAGTGTGACAAAACCATCAGAAAAGCCAATGGCGCTTTATCGTGCATCAGCAGATGCATGACAAATAGGTCCAAGGAGGTGATACTTCCCCTCTATCGGGCGCTGGTCAGACCGCAGCTGGAGTACTGCGTGCAATTCTGGGCGCCGCACTTCAAGAAGGATGCGGATAATCTGGAGAGGGTCCAGAGAAGGGCCACTCGTATGGTTAAGGGCCTGCAGGCCAAGCCCTACGAGGAGAGACTAGAGAAACTGGACCTTTTCAGCCTCCGCAAGAGAAGGTTGAGAGGCGACCTGGTGACTGCCTATAAGTTCATCAGGGGGGCACAGAAGGGAATTGGTGAGTATTTATTCACCAAGGCCCCCCCGGGGGTTACAAGAAATAATGGCCACAAGCTAGAAGAGAGCAGATTTAGATTGGATATTAGGAGGAACTTCTTCACAGTTCAAGTGGCCAAGGTCTGGAACGGGCTCCCAAGGGAGGTGGTGCTCTCCCCTACCCTGGGGGTCTTCAAGCGAAGGCTAGATGTGTATCTAGCTGGGGTAATGTAGGCCCAGCACTCTTTCCTGCTTATGCAGGGGGTCGGACTCGATGATCTATTGAGGTCCCTTCCGACCCTAGCATCTATGAATCTATGAATCTATGAAAGACCACCCAGATGGCTGACTCCTCAGTCAGCCAGCTTATTGCAGATGGGTGCACATGCTGGAGGATTTGCAGTTCACCTGGTCCATAGCAGTCTCCACCCCTTCTCTTCATCCTCAGGCAAGGTACAGGGAGTCTTCTGTTAAGATAGCCCAGTTTCAAACCTCCTGTTCCCTTGATGTGCCCCCACCCCACAGCATTAGGACCTACCTAGTTTGGCACTCCCCTGGGATGGCCACGACCTACTCCCTCCTGCGCACCATCAGGAGTGACTGCCAAGTCACGCTCAGTTCCACCTGGGCAAACCCACTGACAGCACGGGGAGCTGCCTGGTCTCCGAATCTGAAGCCTGTGGCTGAGCATGGCAGGGGCATCAGAGCATTAACAGGTGGTGTGTTCCTCTGCAAACAGCCAGGGACCAGAAGTTTGGAGGTGAAGGGAACTCATGGAAGTGGCCATGAGACAGTATCACATGCATCTCCCCTGTACCCAGCTGCAGCCACCTCCTAAAGCAACAGGTGCTCCTGAGGGACTCCTTGGAAAGGTACAAGAGGGACTTGAGCACACAGGTAGCTTGTTGGGCAGAGGGTGCAGGAGGAGAGGCCAGCTGGCACTCAGCAGCCCAGAGCCTGGCAGTGAGACTGAACCCCTGATCAAAGGAGCCAACAGCCAGCCTTCAGCTTCCCACTGCCCTGGCCAGCCCTCCCTGTGGCCTGCTCAGGTCTGGTCTCCCAACAGGGGGCCAGAGAAAGAGAGGACTCCAGGCTCCTGCTGGGGAAGACTGGGTCTGCCACTGCCTGTGGCCCAGCCTGCCCGCTGGAGCCAGCAGCAGTCCCTGGACCAGTCGCTTTAGTGCCTAGCAGTGTTGTAAGAGCCTGTGGGGCCCAGGGGCCTGGACTCACTAGGGATTCCCAAGCTCTCCTTGCCAGGCTCACACAGCAATAAGTGGCTCAAGCTGCCAACACAGGGGCCTCCTTCCTTGCCTCCACCCCAGGAAATCCCCTCCCCAGCACAAGAGAAGGGAACCAGTGGTGTGCAATGTGGGCAAGATTTAGCGAAAATCTCTCCCTCACCCACTCCACCACAGCAGCCTCCCCTCCCTGCAGCGCATCTCCCTCCTGACTGTATCGGAGCATTAATTCTGAACGTTGCTCCCCAGGAGCCAGCAGGGCTCAGATGCAGCATCCTAAGTGGAAGCCTTGATCTGCGGCAGCTAGGCCCCATGCAGGGACGAAGCCCCATGGAGCAAAGTAGTCTGCTGCCAGCTCTCCCCAGAGTGCTGTTGGCCTCTGGCTCCTGGTTTGTTATCTTCAACCTGCAAGAGGCTTCACAGGATTATCTGAGAGGATCACAAATGCCACACTGCACTGCAGCCTGCTTTGGGAGGGGACAGGGTAGATGAGCACAAAGCAACAGCTTGGAGGAGGCACCTAGTTCTAGTAAAAATCAGGGGGAGTTGCTACTTAGGCTTAGCTTGAGAACCAGTTTGATCTGGCCAGCGCGACTCAGTTTCATGGGGTCACTACAGCCTGGTGAAGCTCTGTGCCCTTGCCCCATGCTTGGCTCAGTCAGCATCTGCCCAGAATGGCTGGCCCAGGAGAATCCATCCTTGCCCAGCAAAACAGTATGGGAGTGATGGGAGCTTCAGGAACACGGCCTGGGAACGAATGGCACTGAGCCTTTCCAGGAACTACCCTGCTCTTGCCAAGTCCATGGTCTTTCCTTCTTCCCTGATCTCTAGTGTGCCCTCCTTGCATACCAGTACTTGGCATCCTGCATAGGAGAAGCTATAGGCAGAGGCATAGAAAACTCAGCTTCAGGGCTCATGGGCTGCTGGGGGGACTGCTTCCATTAGCAGGTGTTCAACCTGCCCTACCAGCTCTGGCATGGGGTAGAGGAGCTCTGACTCCCTTGCAAAAATTTTCAGGAGGATGGTTACCACAGGGCCCCTCTAATCTAATCCCATGGAGCTCTGAGTACCTACAGTACCTCCTTCCCCACCTCCTTGACAGCCTCCTCCTGGACACCCTCCAAAAAGAGGTTGGTGTAGGGCAGGACCCGAGTATGCTGCTGATGCAGTGTGCATGTAGCAGGGGAGGTACATGCTGCTCTTGTCTGTTGGCCATGTCACCCCTCCGTGTCTTAAGTAAGCAGAAGGCTTCAGGCCAGCCAATCCAGCCCTTCCCAACTGGCAAGATGAGAAATCACGCAGAGGAGCTAAGAACGTTGCCTGCCATCCCTCCTCGCTACCTTCCCATGCGACGCCTGGCTGACCCATGCCACACTGCAACAAGAGAATTCAGCTGCTATTGCAACAGGCTTCTCTCCAGACAGAAACCCTAGACTTATCCATGTGTATCCCCAGTGACACAGCAGCTTCCAAACTACAGCCAAGTGCCAGCCTAGTACAAAATCACTGAGCTACTCAATGCCAGGGTAGGTCCTGCATCTTCCCCAGCCAATCCTGCTTCCTTCTTTGTAATGCAGCCCTCTCTCCCCCTAGCCATTACCCAGTAGGACCCTGGGGCTGTTCCCTCAGGGTACAAAGCTGCCTCCCTTGGGCTCTTCTGGCCTCCTCCAAGCCCAACAGCTTCAACACCTGCTGTGAACCCTGATATGCTGAGACCTCTTGGCCTTCCAGGGCAGCCTCCTGGAGCCAGTCTCCAGTGCAATGGCAGCCCCTAACCTCCACAACTTTTTCATTGTCTGCCCTGGCACCGGGGTCCTTTCCTGGGACAAGGAGCTGGGATATACTAAGGATACACACAGGGCATGCTGAGATGGCCTGCCCAGGACAGATCACCTCCAAGACCTCCCCTCCAGCCACTCCTGTCAGCACACAGACCCCTGCATTGGCATTGCTAGAGTCCCAGACAAGAGCCCATGTGAGAAGATGCCACACGATGCAGGTTGCAGGCTTCACTGGAGTACAGATTAATTTAACAGCTGATTAATGCAGACACAAATAACAGAGAGGCCCTGCTAACAGCATGAACCAAAGTAGGCCCCAATACACAGAAAACAAGGTGTACCACATACAGCTTACACAAGTGCTGGGAAAGTGCTCGTTGGTTTCAGAGGTGCCACCAAGGCCAAAATTAGAGAATGGATTGATGAGGCTGGTACAGTACACCAAAACAAAGGTCAGGCTGACTTGGCAAACAACTTTCCACATTTGGTGGGAAGGGTGCATTAACTGGGGAAAAGTAAGGTATGGAAAATGTCATCTGAATACATTTAGGTAATCAGGGAGAAGTAGGATGTGTATGCACAAACCATGTTGTTTTGATCAGTGTATAATAAGGTGCTTGGAAACCTTTAATACTCTGTAGTGAGCTTAGAGGTTATGTTCACATGTGTCTCATGCCTGCAAATGCCCCAGCTAGCACCATGGACCAGCTGGTCATACATGTTAGCACCTAGGCTTGTTTGTAGACTCTTTGGCACTAAGAGCCGAAGCCTAGTCTCCTTCTTGTAACGGTGAGGTTGTTACAGGCACATCACAAGTAAGATCCTGGCAGTGTGTGCACAGACCATCAAAACTGAGGGAGCCCGATGTGCCTGGTAACCCCCAAACAACACTAACATCACAACACTGATGGAGTTGTGCATAGGCCAGACAGGCTAAACAGGCAGAGCAAGGAGACAGGCAGCAGGTTGGCTGTTATCCCTGGCATACTGCCTCTGACCCACCCTCAGGAAAAATGTGTGGCTCAGAAGGCCTGAGATCCTGGCTGGGCTGGTTTACCTCACCTCCTGCCCAGCCCTGGGATGAGCTGCATTTGGACACATGGCTAGACACCTCTGGGCTTGTCAAGAAGCTGCTCCAGGCATCCCCACACATCCCTGTCTGTATCCTCACCGAGTCTGTGGCACCACCTCACTGTTAGTGCCCTTGCTGCAGGGACAGCCAGCTGCAGGCATGAGGGAGCCATTTGTTTTCACTCAAGCGTTGTATGTCAGCCTCTCCCCTGCCTCTCTTATCTCTGCTGCTCTGAGCACACGGCAGATGCAGCCAGCGCAGCACAGGCAAGCTCATGATTAGACAGTGTTCCCCATCTGGGCAGAGCCCCCGCACGTTCGGCTGCTTGCTGTGTCCTAGGGCTTTCCTTGAGAGCCAATGACTCAGCCTTCCCTGCTCGGCTGACGTGCTTGTGCAGGCTGGGGGCAGGGGGAGCAGGGCATGGCACCACTGCATACAGTGACAGTGCCCCATGAGGGTGGACAAAAGCAGAGCCCTGGCCCAGTCCCAAGCCAGCTTCCCACTCAGGAGTCCAGGCCCAGACAGAAGCCACCAGCTAGCAACTCCAAGAACTATTCAGCGCCAGCCTGATCATGCAAGTATCTTATTGTGAACTGAAAGAACCAACCAGGTCCTCCAGAGTCAAACTGAGGACACACAGTTGCAGGCCTGGTCCCGGATGTACCTACAGCAGCAGTGCCCCACACGCTGGGGCAAGGAAGGGCTGCTTGAAGGTACCCTAGGAAGGTTCCCAGAGCTAGAGAACAGGAAGCAGGAGTCTGGGACCAATTTTCTCTGCACCTGTGGGCAAATCATGCCAATTACTCAGTGCCCCAGTTTCCCTGATGGTGAGCAGGGGTTAGACAACTCACAAGAGGCCAGGGTTATCTGCAACAACAGGGCTAGGGAGAGGCCATAGGCAGGTATCGTCTCCATGGACTGCACCCTCTGGCCTCTTACCAAGTGGTGACCTGCGAGCTACCTCTTCCCAAAAGGTAGCTCCCACATTAGCCTGTGATACACCCCGACCCCAGGAATGTCAGACTATGGAGAAAAGCAAAAGTTCTGTCAGACACTACATCCCACTGGAACAACAAGCCGATACCACAGGCCCCCCGACACCATGGTGCATCTGAGAGACCACAAACTGGTTGTGGAACATGACAGGGCTGTGTGGAGACCTCTGCAAGCAGCAAGATTTCCCTCTATTAAAGGAAATGTTTGGAGAGCACCTGGAACCGGTACGTCCCAAACTATGCCTACAGGGGATGACTAGCTACTCACAATGTTTGAGGACCCCTGGGACTGCATGATTTCTCGTGGATCAATTAAGCTACATCCTATGAATGATGGGAGAGGGAAGTCAGGCTGGGACTGAAACCTTACCAAGGGGATGTAGGGAGCACCAGCCCAGAGGCTCTCTGGTTTTCCTCACAAAGTGAAAAGACATAGCAAGTCAGCAGGCAACGCTTCCAAGAGTCAGTGCTAAACCCAGAGCCGCAGCTCAGCCCTAGAGCGTGCTCTGCTGCATTCAGACCAGACAGCAGATGCAACTTCTGACCATTTGTACCAGAGAAACTTTATAGACCAGATTTGCTGGACTCAGGGCATTTGGCCACAAAACTCATTGTTAAATCTAATTTGTATTATCATTATCTGCCAGCTGACTTTCCCTTCAGCTCAAATGGAAGTGGTAGTAGCCTTTGCTTCCTGCTTAAATGATAGTGCATGTTAACTAACATAGCTGACTTTGCCAATGAAGTACAGCTTCCTCTGGAGTGGAACAAGTTTGTGTGGATTGTTGAAATGCTCCTGTATCCTCTGGCCTGAAAGAAGTTTGAAAGCTGCAGGGTAACAGATGCATTTGATATTTTTGTTTCCACTTTTTATATAGAAGTAACGAAAGCAGCTTACCTCCCAGTGCACTCTTCCCAGTTACACACATACAGAGGCAAAATTCACCCACCTCTGGGGTGGAACACAGCCACTTGTGAGACATGCATTAGTAACGCTAACTGACATTTCAGGACACTGCATGGGAATAGGGGTTGGCAGGATGTAAGTTACAATCCTGGTGGCTAAAAGTTTCACCTGCCCTTCGGGGAAAGGAAGTGAATTTTTTAGGAACTGTTTGTCCTTCCAGTCTTTCAGTAGAACTTGCTCTGCAGGACAAGAGGGCTTTAAAGAGGCAGGGCTTTAGTTCTTAATAGAAGAGTTACCAGAAATTAAGCTACTTCCAGCAAGTCCATAGAGGATGCTGACTGTCCTGCAGTATACCTAAAGGTCTTTAACTCTATTGCCTTGAATGCCACATACGTCCCCCCAGCACATGAACAGCGATTAAATGATGCCCTGCTGAGCTGGGTGAGTTCGATGAATGCTTCTTAGCTGCCCCTCCCCACCCCCCACCCTTTTTTGGAAGAGGACTCTGATGTATCATTCCAATCAAGCAGTCTGACACAGGTACTAGTGTCAGTATTTTAATAGGATTCCTCAATGCCTCCCTGCCCAGGGGTGCTGTGGCTGGCTGGAGTCCTAGAGAGACAGCCACACTTAATGAACTTTTAGCTATTAAAAAGCTTCAGTTATATTGGTATCTTGGAGTCTGATTAAGCAGAAAGAAGGAAATTCTGTTCTTACCTCTATGGAACTGTTCTGTGTGAGAGAAGTCAGCTCCTGGGCTACTGTTGAGATGACTGGCCTTCTCCCATTAAAAGGAAGAGAAAGCCCCTCAGTCTCCCAACACAGCTGTAATGCAACCCCTGCCTTGCCAGAGCGTGTGTGCATAAAATGAAGTTTGCAGAAGTCAGAATGGAGAAAGACCTCCTACCACAAGAAAAAAAGTCATCCTTCTCTGGATCTTTTCCAAAGGGGAACATAGCATAGCCAGTAGCCCAGTAGGGGATATTAGTTTGTGGATGTCCATACCTCTCTCTTGCATTTATGGATAATCTGTCATGTTGTCCCACTTCACACCCACCCACCCCCAGGCACAACTGCAACACATACCGAGGAGTGCAGGAAGCCCACATCCAGCTGCTCCTGCACTCCACCAGAAACCTTCAAACTCACAAACCGCCCTAATGAACCGTTCCCATCAGAGTCAGGATAAAATTCACAGGGTCGTGGCACATACCAGCCATTCACAACCCCCAGCAGTGCAGAAGAGCCCAGTTCCCCTCACAGACAGGAAGCTGTGATAGGTATTCAAGACACACAACTCCGTAGTGCCTGGGCACCAACATTGCCTGGGATCACAATGCAAATCCAGATAGTACCTGGCATGACAGTCACTGTCCTGGAATAAGAGGATCATCAGGTACACTCGCCCCCTTTCCTCTGTAAGGAAATTCGTATCAAGGTGCGGAATCCAGGGCTTGAACTTACCCCTCTTCTGGATGATGATTCTGAGCAGCGGGTTGGCGGATGAGAGGGCTTTGTGGTAGTTATCATCATTGTTGATGGGTAACAAGTCCCCATGAATGTCTGTGTATCCCAACAGCACATCTACGTAAGGGATCTGATGGACTGTCTGTATCAGCTGGTAGAACTCCTGGAAGCCACCCACGCTGGAGCGCCTCACGGCAAAGCGCCGGAACTCAGCGTCAAACTGGGGGAGAGAAGAGCGGTCAGGTCCAGGGCTGGAGAGCGCTACTAGCACGCCGGGCCAGGCCGGTACACCAATGGCGCCGGCTCGGATCTTCTCAGGAAGTCACAAGAGTATGAGGAGTGCAAAGCTAGACTTCGTCTACAGCCCAACCCATATGGAATCAGGCAGACCCCTTGCCAACCCCCATGTCTTAGTAGTACTTCATGTCTACAACCACATGGAGTGAGGTCAGACTGCATAAGTCCTTTCACAGGGAGAACATGTCTGCACAGACTGACTCCCTGCTGGAGAGCCCTAAGCATCACCTGGGCTCCCTCATGACCCCAGAACACATTTTCCAGCCCAGAGACTGGCAACACTATCCCATCTGAGCACCCTCCCGCCACAGGGTCCGGAGCCTGGGGATCCTGGCTTGACTTACCGCTTTGAGCACTGAGAAGGGGTGGCAGGCACCACAGGAAGGAATGTCTGGTATTGGGACCAGGAGCACCAAGGCAGGTCAGAGGGGAGCTCCTAGGTGCAAGGAAGCTGGAGGGGGCTGGCAGGAGGTCTGCCAAAGGTAGAGATGCACGTTGACAGCCATCCATTTAGCAAAGGAAGGATCACTGTCCCTGCGCTAGGCCAGTTCTAGCCACATAACATAAGGCACTAAAAAGCACAACTAAAGTAGTAGGGTGCTACAGGAAGAGAAGTCTCTTTCCCAGCATTATTTTGCAATGCAGATCAGAGTTCTAGCACTGCTAGATGGTTGTGCAAAAAGGCAGCCAATTTCCCTCCACTCCCATGTAAACAAAGCCTCGCCGCACCAGGTATGTGCAGAACTGCTACGCCCCGCTGCTCTGCTACATCAGCACTCTGCTACAGCACTGGGGTTTCACCCACTTCCCTACTGGACAGAGTTGGCAAGGACACAGTGCACATGAGGCACAGAGAAATGCACTCAGGTGTCTGAGGCAACTCCATGAGGGGCTGCCATGCTGCATCCACTCCCAACAGGAAAGCGAAAAATCATCCAGGGCAAGCTACTCATAGTGGACGCTGCTGGAGCTCTAGGCCCCCAGGTGGTCCTGTGCCCCAGCAGCACTGTCTGCGCTGCCCAGCTCCTGCTTAAATAAAAGTCTACCCAGCAACTTTAACCAGAGAGACTAATGAGGACACCTGCAATCATGTCAGTGCTGACACTTGAGCTTGCCACCACTCATGCCACGGCTGGAAGGAAGGGGGTTCACCAAAAGGTAGCAAATGAGGATTTTGCTCTAGTTACACCCTGATCCTTATGCTGGGGGCTGAACAAAGTCCTCTCCCCTCCCTCCAGGCTCCTTCCCTTAGAAAAGTCAGCCAGTCAATGCTGAGACAAAGAAGCTGCTCTAGAGCCCTAGGAATCCAGCAGCCAAGGTGCTGTCCTGGAGCACAGATATTTCACTATCAGGACTTTATCACAAACAGATGCCAGAAACCCAGGGGAGTGCAGCTAGGAATCTGCACGTCTTCCCTCGGTTTTTCCACCCCAGTCCAGGGAGGCAAAGTTTACGGAGCAGAGCTGATCTGCTGGGCTTCCTCTCTTCACACAGGCCCAAAGCATCCTGTGCTTTCCAGTTTCAGAGTTCACAGTCCTTCCTCCTCCAGCCCCCAGACATCCTGAGGCTGGATGATACCAAAGCTGTCAGTCTCCAAACCACCAGCTTGGTTTTGTTGCATCATTGCATAACCCACTGGGTATTTAGATGGCTCCACACTGCACAGGGCATTAAGCAGACCCACTCGTCTCCTCGCATGCCCCAGAAGGGAATGCAAGTCCATTCAGAAACAGACCACTGATTTGCCATCTAATCCCCACAAGCGGCAGCCCGGGCATGCCCGTGGCTACTTCGGCATTAGTGCTCAGGCATATAAATACTCGCTGGCCCCAATATCCGAGCAACTCGCGGGGTATTCGGTGCAGGCTGAGAGAGGTCCCCCTCCCGCCTGGGCAGCCAGCGGAGGAGGCAGCCGGGGAAGCCCTGGAACAGGCTTCCCCTGAAAAAACACAAGCCTCCTGGCACGGCAGGGAAGCCGGTCCCTGGCCTTGCCTCTGGGCTGGAAGCGCCTTCCCGGGGTCTCAGCGCGCCGCCCGGTGTTTACGGGTCTGCCCGGAGGGGCCAGGGCGCGCGGCGCGGCGCGGCCGCTCCACCTGTGCCCGGACGCGGCGCCGGCGGGCCGAGGAGCCGGGCGGCGATGGACGGAGGGAGGGAGGATGGGAAATGGACCGAGGGCAGATCTAGGAGACGCAGCCGGCGGCGGCGGCGACCCGGGGGCAGGGCCGGCTCCAGGGGAGCGGGGCGGGGCGCCGCTTACTTTGCTCTTGACCTCGATGACCGGCTCCGGGCTCCGCGCCGGGGTGCGGTTGTGCTTGGCCATGCTGGGCTGGGCCGGGCCGGGCCGGGCCCGCAGCTCCTCCCGGCGCCTCCCCGCCCCGCACTGCCTACCGCTCCTGCGGCCAGGGGGGGTTTTCACCGGCCATGACGTCACCCGAGCAGGTTGGGGGCTGCGACGAGATTGGCGGAGGCCGGGCCAGGGGGCGGGGGCAGAACGTCCCCTGCGCAAGGATGGAAGGTTGCTGACAACGTCGCCTAGGAAACGGGGCGGGAGCGTTCCGAGGTGTCCCAGCGCCCGCGCGGGGAGGGGCAGAGCTGCTGTGAAGGGGCCGCCGGCGGGCGAGGAGGACAGAGCTGCCCCGGGGGCGTGTCCGGGGCAGCTGGGCAGGGCCAAGCCCGCCACGGACCGCTGCTTGTCCGGCAAGACGGGACCCGCGCGGAGCAGCCGAGCCTGCCCGGGCCACGCTTGGAACTTGCTTGATCTGCGCGTGTCAACAGCGGAGGTGTCAGAGCAGTGCCCAGTGCCAAGCCTGTCCAGCACGTGGCTGCCAAGTGCACGAGGGCACGCTGCTCTGCCTGCCCGTGGGCTACGAGGCAGCTCCGGCGGTGCAGGGCGCCGGGGCTGGAGACAGCCTTGGCCGGATCTCCTGCTGCCCGGGGCGTGCTCCGCGGGCCGCCTCCCGGCAGGCAGGGGCACCGGCCCCGTCCCCCCGGCCCCTGGGGCCTGCACGGGGCTGTCTCCGCAGCGTTGCTCCCGAGCTGCTGTCGAGACTTTGCTGCTCTTGACTTCCGCCGCGGGGACACAACTCGGGCTGTCTGGACGCGGGCAAGTGCTAGCTAAGCCCAGCGGCAGCGCGACCTCCTCCTGCGCGACGCGTGATTCAGCCGGTCAAGCTGTAACTCGGTAAAAATAACAGTTGCATCTTGACTGCTGCAAAGACTGGATCACATTGGGCTGAGCTAGGATCTGCACCTGAACTTAACCTGGATTTGACCTTTTACCCCAGTCAAAACAAACTTGTTTAGCTCAGGCTAGTGCTCACCAGAGCCAGAGCAGCTGCCAGTGTGGGCACTGCATTTACCAGTGTGTGCATTTGCAGCTGGGTGCTTAGTCTATTGCTAGGTGTGTGGTGATATGTATGGCTGGGTGTGACCCAGCCAGTCAGCCAGTCCGTAGACCTGTGGGATGCACTGGCTGGTGCCTGTCCCTGCTACAGTCATGATTGTTTTAAAGAATGGGATGAAACCTGCTCCCCATATATTCAGAGCCTTTCCTGTGCAGTTTATTAGCATAACTGCATCAATCATTCTGCTTATGTTCTGCACACACTGGTACACAGGCTTGGTGAAAGCACCTTAGCTTTTGTCTTTTCTGATTTAGTTGCATTTACATGCTCATCCTTATCAGTGCCATTAGCTCCGGTTTTTGCCGCTATGTTTGAAATCATAAAAAGGAGGTGTGTGGGGGGGGGGGAGGTGCTGTTGCTTGGAATTTTGCTCTATAACCATCGATCCTGTACTAAATGTTGGATGTCTTATTATGTGCAGAGAGGACATGATAGTTCAGTTGGTATTACTATAAATGACCATTGATGAAAAGTTCAGTTAGTACTATTGCAGGTCCATTCACTTGCCTCCCTTTCCGACCACTGCATGTTAACTGATTCCAGCTCTGTCTCTGGGAGCTACCTAAAGATCCACAGGGCACCATGTACCTGCCACAAAGAACTCTAGCTTGAACAGCTCATGCTCCAAAACTCTACTGCAATGTGACTGTTTTATTCTGCGAAGCATGGGGTACTCATCTGCTCAAAACAAATTAGGCCAGGATTTTCAGTACAACCTATGGCAGGTAGATAGATAACTGTGTCTCCATGAAATTTATCAGAAGTTGAGCGATTTAAATGTTTTTGCAGATCACAGCCTGAACCTACTGGGTTTGAGTCAAAATTGAACTTAACCCTGGTTCATTCTGGAACGAGGCTACCTCATTCTAAAACACTTCCCTCCGTTTATGGCTCTCATTGAGAACTAGCCACATGCTATGTTCAAGTCCACTGTCAGCTGTTTATGAATTATGTGAGTATTAAGCTGGGCACTGGACGCAGCTTCATTGAACATGGCGAGCTGCATTCAGGAACAGATAACTGAAACAATATGAGCTATTGTCTAAAGTACAGGCTGCAGCACAAGGCTAAAGAAGTATTTGAGCCATGTTCTCTGAGGGATTTCCTCTGGGTTTTGAGTATAAACACAGAACTGTAGATATATTTGAGTGAGAAAGGGTAGAAGCAGCCCAGAAGCATAAAAGGACCTGGGGATTATAGTGGATCCCAAGCCAAAGATTTATTTATTTATTTGATTTCCAATATTAGTCAACAGTGTAATATTGTTAAATAAAAACCCTCATAGCAGCACACTGAGATGCATTAACAGGAGTGTTGTAGGCAAGTTACGGAAGTGATTTTTTTCCATTCTATTCAGCACTGATGAGGCCTCACATGGCGCCTGGCTGTGGGCACCACACTTCATCGAAGACATGGACACATTGGAAAAAATGTCCAAGAGAACAAGAAAAATAAGTAGAGTTCTTGGAAACACAGCATATGAGCAAAAGTTGAAAGAACTGGGATTATACAGAGTGGGGAAGAAAGGACCAAGGAAGGATTTATTAACAGTCTTCAAATACAAAAAGGATTGTTCTAAACAACATGGTGGTCAACTGTTCTTTGCAGTCACAGGGACACAACAAGAAGTAATGAGCTGAAATTGCAACGAGGGAGATTTCAGTTGAATATTAGGAAGACTTTCCTAACCATGAAGGTGGTGAAGTACTGAAAAAGATTTCAAAGTCTCATAGTTTCTAGGGTCGGAAGGGACCTGAACAGATCATCAAGCCCGACCCCCCGGCCTGGGCAGGATCGAGTGCTGGGATCATAATACCCCAGCCAGATATCTATCCAACCTCCTCTTGAAGACCCCCAAGGTTCTGGGATCTCCATTTGAGAGCAGGTTAAACACTCGTGCGCCTGAGATGGTTTAGACAGGAGTTATCCTGCCTTGTGCAGTTTGTAGGATGAGATGACCTCTGAAAGCCCTTCATGTTTTCTTATAAATTAATGATTCCATGAAGTGTAAATACACAAAATTAAGGGAGCACGATGAACAGATAGAAATAGACCTCTACCAGAGCCCTGAGACAAAAGCTAGAGCAAGTATTTGGGCCAAGCACTAGCTGGGAAGAGGTTAGACCTCCGGAAAAGAAGCAGCCTCCAGTGGTACACATGTGATCAGGGAATCACAAGTACTTTGTATGTTTTTTGTAACAAAGCAAGATTACATCAAGGAAACACCTGGCAAAGAAAACAAGCAAGACCCTGGATATTGACTAACTCATTGGATCAAAATGAGCAGAGGAACACGGGTGTTAGGAGTGGGATCCAGTTCAGAGAGGGATTGTGAGCTGTTATTTCTGTTGAACTAAGAGGGAACAAACAGTGGAGGCACTTTGAAAACTCAGGACCCAAAGAATTTGTAACAAAGTCTACTATAAAAGCTGGAGGGTTCACAAAAGGGTGAATGCGAAAGGGTGGAGGATTCCCAGAAAGATCACCTGCAGGTTCCTGGTCTGTGGATGAAAGTGAAACAGATGGGGCAGCAAGTATGAAGTGCCTGGCCACCTTGGGAAGCCCAGCTGCAATCCTTCCAGTCTGGAGTAGCAAACTAGATTTAAAAACTGACCAGCAGCCTGACTGCCCTAGAACAGAAGGTTTTTCATGAAGAACAGGGGTCAAAGAATCAAAGGTTCAGAGACCACAGTAGAAGTAGGCTGCTTAGATGAGGAATTGGACCAGAGAGACCACATATTTTCAGCACTTTTCTACCCTACTACATTTCCAGTTCATGGGGGAAAAAGGCTATCCCAGCCCACATAATGCACACCCCACTATTGTTGAGGGAAGATCTTCCTGAGAAGCTTCTTTGGCTCAGCTCAGTAGCATGGCCCAACTGACTGACAGAGAGGATAGGCAGAATAGGGGGTTTTAGCAGCCAACTTGAGTGGCCCAGCCCTAATTTTGCTGTATTCTCCCCCCACTCCCCAAAAGGGGCTGCAGACCTCATACAAGTCCTTGATATATAGTTTGGAGGTGGCTATCAATCTTCACCGGCCAGGGCAGAGATAGGAGCCAGAAACAGGGAGAAAGAAGCGACCCCATCACAACTGGCAGAGCACATTCCAAGACTTGTACTTCTAGCTTATCCACTTGCCAGCAAAGATTTCCTGGCTAAGCTGGCAAGGAATCAATTCATAGATGCTTAGCTGGACTCAGACTTGTGGATCAAGACCTGTGAATGGAGGCCAAAGGTCCTCTGAGAGGGTCTAGAGCTTATTAGAAGAGTAGGACCTTTCTTTGCATTAGGAACCAGAAAAGGCTGATAACAAACACTTCCAGGATTTGCTGGTTCAGCATCATAAACATCTACCGAAAGCTTCTCAGCCTGTTGGAGAAATAGGGAAAGGCAAACCGGACAGGCAAAGCTTGGAAGTACAAGGATAAGCCCCGAGGGTTTTTTTCAGATCTGGATAGTTAAACAGGAAGTTAAACAGCAATAATGGAAGTATGGCTATTATATATGTAATAAGCTCTGTGAAATGCATGTGAATATAGGCCACTGGCTCAAACCTGCGAGGAATAACAATGTAGCTGGACACCCAGGGCACAGAGGCAGCGGTGACTTCTGGCTGCTGACATGACCTCTCCCCTTCACCACACAAGTCAGTGGCTGGGGAGGTTGTCCTGGTCATTCCTTCTAGTTATGCCACTGAAATACAGGAGTAACCAGAGTAGACACACCAGACGGCCAGGGTACCTTCATGATCTCAAATGGACACTGCCTGGGAAATGTGCCCCCAGGGGAAATGAAGTCTGGACAGTGAGCATAATGGAAGAGCTAAAAAGTGGTTTGGATTTTACTATGGCCAATACCTATGTAAAGGTAACCCACAAAGTCAGCCTATCAAGGTGCCATTTAAAGAAATGGCCTGGAGGAGGGGCAATAGTTGGACAACTAGTTAGGAGTGAACAAGGAGTCCTGTCCACAGGGGCAGGGGAACAGGGAAAGAAACCATGATGGAAGCTACCTGCTGGGGTAGCCCTTCAGTAAAGGAAAGAACAGGGGTTGTCAGGACTGCTTTTGAGACCCAAAGTACTGGGGAAGTTTTAGGTGCTACAGTCTTTTCAGGTCTGAAGCAGGAATGGATCTCTGCTCATTTGCTGAATGTGTCTGGCAGCACAAATAGTAAAAAGGGAATTGAAGTTGCAAAAGATGGATGAGTGGATCTAACACATCTAGTTAGATCTAGCTAGTGTAGAAAAAAACTGAAAAGGGTGTGGGGTAAAGGTGAGCTGCCAAAGTAACTTGTGAATTTTTTCCACTTAGATGATGAACAGCAGAGCAGTCTGTCCAGTTAGGGTCAGGAATTGTTCTTCTCACCCAGCAGAGATCTAAATCATGCTGCATTAGCCTCCCACA